>NC_134407.1:139075326-139675326 GCF_038048845.1 Mixophyes fleayi
CAGTGCTTTTGGGGTGTCCTCCCTAATTGTGCATTAATATTTCTGGCTGTGAAAAGTCATAACTGTCAGCAGAATCTACTAAATAATTTCTAGCACTCCTCAGTGCTTTTGGGGTGTCCTCCCTAATTGTGCATTAATATTTCTGGCTGTCAAAAGTCATTTCTGTCAGCAGTATCTACTAAATAATTTTTAGCACTCCTCAGTGCTTTTGGGGTGTCCTCCCTAATTGTGCATTAATATTTCTGGCTGTCAAAAGTCATAACTGTCAGCAGAATCTACTAAATAATTTTTAGCACTCCCCAGTGGTTTGCGCTCAGAATGGATTCAAAGCAGTCCACATATGATCTGAATGAGCAACCAGGTTCTGTCACCAGTCCTGATGTTAGTGTTCCCAGTACGTCATCTGGCCAAGGCGATGTCAAACAACAGAGTGTTTTCAAATTAGTGCAAAAAACAAAAACCAAAAAAAAATTTACTGTATTGAAGCGAAAAAGAAGTGTAACTGAGCAAAAGTTAAGTGACGATAAAAAAAAAATTGCAAGCATGCCATTCTACACACGCAGTGGCAAAGAGAGAATGAGGCCTTCACCTTTGGCTATTAGTGGCAGATCCCAAAAAGTTACCCAGCCTACAATTGGTGCACAACTACTGTTACGCGTCAAAGCCGAGCTGCAAGATAACAGTGAGGCATTACAGGAGAATATTTGCTCTGATTCACAAATGACAACAATCCCTGTGGAGAGTCCATCCAACAGTGGGATGTCTAATCGTGAGCATTCTGCTGATGTGTGCCTTAATAGCCCGAGTGTAGCCGGTGATACCCAAATTGAGGATGCCACTTTGGAATTAGAAGAGGATGAGGGGGAGATTTGTGTAGGCGACCAGGGCGCTAATGAGGATGTTGATGAGGATGAGGTTGTTTGTGTAAGTCCTGCACCAGTGGCAGCAGTTCTGGCACGTGACAAGAAAAAGGCCATTGTCATGCCTGGGCATAAAACAAAAAAATCCACTTCTTATGTGTGGAATTATTTCTACCCAAATCCAGACAACAATTGTATAGCCATTTGTAGTGTATGTGAAGCCACAGTCAGTCGAGGGAGGGACCTTAACCATCTTGGAACCTCGTCTATGTTACGCCATTTAACGAGAGTTCATGGCAAAGTGTTGGGAAAAGCTGAAAGTTCTTCCCAAAAGAATACAAGCACTCCCTCATCAGCTAAGACCCTCCGCTCACCGACATACCGACGGCTACAAAATACACCCACCACACCATCCTCATCAATATCCTCAGTAGCGCTCGGAGTTAGCCCTGCATCCCACTTAAGGCTGGATGACTCCGGCACTATTATTGATTCCTCTGAAGAAAGCGTTAGTCCTGCTGCTGCTGTTGCTGCTGCTGGGGGTGAATCGTCATCCCAGAGGCAGGTTAATAAAATGAGCAGTCCTACATTTCAGCAATTAACTGTGAAACAATCATTTGCGAGGGGAAGCAAATATGATAGCAGTCACCCAGTCGCCAAGCAAATCACAGACGCCATGGCTGCAATGTTAGTGTTAGATCTGCGTCCAATCTCCACAATAAACGCAGCTGGTTTTTCACAGTTAATTGAGGTTTTGTGTCCGCGTTACAGAATTCCATCGCGACACCATTTCTCCCGTAAAGCTATTCCACAACTATACCAAAAAGTGTGTAAAAATGTAGAGTTTGCGCTGAAAAATGCCATTCTGCCCACTGTTCACTTAACCACAGATATGTGGACAAGTGGAAGTGGCCAAACCAAAGACTATATGACTGTGACAGCCCACTGGGTTGGTCATTCACCTTCACCAGCAGGAACAGCAGCAGCATGTACACCACTACGTAACATTTGTCACAGGCAGGCCACTCTTTGTATCACCGGCTTCACTAACAGGCATACGGCTGACAATTTGTTACGCAAACTGAGAGATGTGATTGATGCATGGCTTATACCACTCGGACTCTCCCCAGGGTATGTCATTTCAGATAACGCCAACAATATAGTGCGAGCATTACAGCTGGGTGATTTCCAACATATTCCCTGTTTTGCTCACACCATCAACTTGGTGGTGCAGAGCTTCCTACGAAATAACCGTGAGGTGCAGGAGATGCTTTCGGTGGCCCGTAAAATTTCAGGCCATTTCATGCATTCAGCCACAGCATGTAGGAGATTACAGCAGCTCCAAGAGCATTTTAACTTGCCCTGCCACCAACTTAAGCAAGAGGTGGTAACTCGGTGGAATTCCACCCTGTACATGCTTCAGAGGATGGAGGAACAGCGCAAAGCCATCCAAGCATATTGCACAAGTCATGACAATGGGAAAGGAGGGGGGATGTATTTCACTCTTGCACAGTGGGGAATCCTTTCAGTGCTGTGCAAGGTGCTGAAACCATTTAAATTTGTGACATGTGAGGTCAGTGCAGATTCTGCTAGTTTGAGCCAAGTCATTCCTTTAATTAGACTATTGGAAAAGCAGCTTGAGAAAATGAAGGAGGAGCTGAAAGCAAGCAATTCAGCAAAGTATGTTGGCCTTGTCGATCAAGTACTTAATTCGCTTCACAATGATCCTCGAGTTATTAAGATCTTGAACTCGGATCAGTACGTTTTGGCCACTGTGCTTGATCCAAGGTTTAAAACCTACATTGAGTCTTTACTTGTAAATGAGCGAGATGTGAACTTTTGCAAGGAGCTATTGCTCAGCAAGTTGTCCGCTGAACTGGGCCTCGGCTTGACGACGTGTCCTCCTTCACTTTCTCAAGCTGTTGCTCGTAAAAAATTAAATTTCCAAAAAAGAAGCAGGGAAGACACAGGGGGCAGACGAGAACAATTTAACATCTGGGCTGGTTTGAAGGATTTTTCAAAAAAATATGTCACTTTGCCCATAACTCCATCCAATATGAGTATAAACATGCAAAGGATGGTGGAGGATTACTTTCAAGAGGTAGTTGATATGGAAATGTCAGACAGTCCCTTTCCTTACTGGGAAGAAAAGCAGGCCATTTGGAAACCCATGTACAAACTTGCTTTGCAATACCTAAGCTGCCCACCCTCCAGTGTGTACTCTGAACGAGTGTTCAGCACAGCAGGGAACTTAGTCAGTGATCGCCGTAGAAGGTTACTTCCCAAAAATGTGGAGAAAATGATGTTTATAAAAATGAACTACATCTTCCACGAGGAAGGCCTTCACCATCCAAGACATCCAAGCACTGACTGTTCTCTAATGGCGGATTCAAGCGGCGATGAATTGATAGTCTGTGATGATGACGTACACACTGATGAGGGTGAGGATTAAGCTGAAGATGATGCCGATAACATCTTTTTAAAACTTTCTATGTAAGTGTAGGGTGCAATCTACCCCCAAAGAGGAAAGGGACTTGTGGCATTTCCATATCACATACCATCTTGAAAGGCTGCTGTTAGGGCAATTTATCCTTAAGGGTAGGGTGTCATAGACAGAGTGACCCTAAACTGGCTTTGTCTATTTTTCATAATATTGTACAGTCTATAATGGCTGAATTTTTGGGTATTTTATACAAGTGGAGGGGGGCCTAGAGAGACAGAAACCAAACTGGCTTTTTCCATGTCAATTAATATTGTACAGTCTATAATGGCTGAATTTTTAGGTATTTTATACAAGTGGAGGGGGGCCTAGAGAGACAGAGTGACCCCAAACTGTCTTTCTCCATGTCAATTAATATTGTACAGTCTATAATGGCTGAATTTTTTAGTATTTTATACAAGTGGAGGGGGGCCTAGAGAGACAGAAACCAAACTGGCTTTCTCCATGTCAATTAATATTGTACAGTCTATAATGGCTGAATTTTTTGGTATTTTATACAAGTGGAGGGGGGCCTTGAGAGACAGAAACCAAACTGGCTTTTTCCATTTCTTTACATATTTAACTATAAGTGTAGGGTGTAATATACATTCAAAGACGATGGCTGCATTGCCAATATGCATAGATGGAGAGGAAGACAATCTGTTTTGTGTGTAGAATAGGCCTACCAACGAAGAATTAAACTGGTTTTTTTGGATGATTTATTACCTCAACAATTAGATTACTTGTCTCTAAAACAGTTGGAGCACTAAATTGGGTTAATTTAGGCCCAAAAACATGGATTTTCCCAAAAAATAGCAAAACAAAACCAAACAAAACCAAAACCAAAACCAAAACACGCAATGGCGGTTTTGCAAAACCAAAACCAAAACCAAAACACGACGGTAATCCAGATCCAAAACCGAATCCAAAACCAAAACACGGGGGTCAGTGACCATCTCTACTAATAATGATGGATTATGGTACTCGTTCACATTGATTTTGATAGCCAATTTAGACTAAATTTGTGTTGTGGTGTGTAAGCGCACCGAATAATGCCAATCCTGATCGACATCAGATAAGGATGTATCAGATGTTGTCTCAGATGGTAATTGGTGGGATAATGGCTGCACCTGGCCGTGTATTCAGTTATCAATCTTCCACACTAGTGCATTGGCTGATCCAGACATGAGCTTGGTAAGGAGCCCCTGATATCTCACAATGAGCTTAACATGTGTCTATGTACTTGTATTTTCTCAGCTCCATCACACTGTGTACAAGCAATTTGGAAGACACATGGTATTTTGGTTTTATATGTTGAATTTTACCGTGCAGAATGTGACTTGCTGGTACATTCATGGCAGTGGACATATGCTAATTTTGAGTTTTCTCCTAAACACTGGAAACACAATATCTGACACAAATTCTGGATAAATTAAAAGTTGTTCATCACTTGTGAGAGGTAAAAATAGGAGCAGGAACATGTATAGATAAATAGGAGCAGCGTGAGAGGTGCAGGGGGCAAGTAATGAGGTGAAAGAAGCAGTAGATGAGGTACAATGGAAAGCAGATAGAGAGTGAGAAAGGGAAATACCTGGGGTGAAGCTAGGGGAACATGGGGAGTATGGATGGACAAAGTAAGCCAATAATGGAGAGATTTAGGAAAACAGGAGACATTAATAAAAGGTGACACTGGGCAGAGGTAATTGAACACAGGGAAGGAGGGAAACACGGGCAAATAGTCTTGCATCATTTAATATATTTTATATTATTCTGCTATATAGTGTTGAAAAGCATCTTAAATTCATTTCCACACTATCAAAATCCACACTTAGGTCCCACTATCCGTTCACTTCCAATTTCCATACTAGCACTTGCTATTAGGCTTGATATGATACAGCAGATATACTATTCCTTCTCGCGTAAAAATGAAAGTAGCAAAAAAAACATTTTTAAAAGATATCCACAAAATCCTATAACATACGCACGATCAATGGAGAAAGCACCTATCAGCTTCTGAGGTGAATTCAGAATCATCAAATCAGAAGATGATAGCTAATGCAGACGACCTTCATCATCATCAGAGTGTATTTGCAACATCCCCTAAGACGCCCACAATTGATACAGCTTCAACAGACATATCTGCTTTTCCATTCATGTGTGCATCTGTTCGCAATTACGAAAACACACCCTGTCTGTACAAGGTTTATGCTAGACAGACATTTCCCTCCCCTGTGCTGCCTCTCCAGTCACAAGTGTAGAGGCGTTCAACGCTGCATATGCATGCAGCTTTTTTTATGGGCATGCACAGTACAAATTTGTGGATTTATTGTAATACAAACAGGTGTACAAACAACTGAGCACTAGACCCAATGTGTGTACTTCAGGCACGACTGGAGCTTATTTTAGTGGGCAAAAGATGGTCACACCCACAGGATAATAGCAACCATCTGTCGTCACATTCCGATTCTGCATTTTCCAACATATTCAATAATGATGTTATCAATGTCAATCACATTATTGCTGAGCATTGTGGGTTTCTCCTGGGCTAAACGCTCTGTGGTAACAGCTGCAATATTGCAGCATATGTAACCAGCATTACTAACCAGCAATCGACCAGAGGGTAAAGTGGATTTCTGTATTCACCCAAAAATCACAAGCTGTAAAAGAAGCGCCTCTAAGTTGAAATGGTCATTACACAACTTCTAGAAACAATGACAAAACTAGAACAACCAACACATAATACCACAGCTCTCTTCTAGAACTTTTTCTTGGACTGTGTGCAGTACAGTAATTAGTCATTTCACAACTACACTATGTCTGCAGTGGAAACAGATAACTCCCGAATGTAATTATCAATTTTGCGTGCGCCGGTGGGAGAGGAACAGTGATTTCTGTAATTGCTTGTATCTGCTTTCTTTGCATGACATTTTAATCAAATAATTGACATAAAAAAAAACTATAATATGAGGAATAATATTAAGCAATATTTCTTTGGCATGCTTATTACACAGAGACATATGTGTTTCTATGCAACTGCTGAAGGAAACAAAAATATGCTTGCATATCCTCACCTATTATTAAAGGTACACTGTCAGGGGCATATATTCAGGGGCGGGCTGGCAAATTTCAGCTGGCGTATAGGTGGCCGCATCACATGACACGCGATGTGGCCGCGTCATCGATGACGCGGCTGCATAGCCTGTCATGTGATGTGGCTGCCCAAACAGGGGTTAGACTGAGCGGCCCGGGGGGCAGATGCACCCTGGGCATATTCAGTTAGCTTCCAGGATCACGGCTATATGCGGCCGCCTCCATCCCAATACCACTACACTGCAGATTTCCCTTCACATCCCTTAGGGTTGCAAAAGGAAGTCTGTGATGTGGTGGTACTGTAATTGCACTTTATATGCGTTGCCGCGATCCCGGAAGGTAATTGACTATGCCCGTTATGGTGATATATACTTATGGCTTTAAATAAGGGATGGTGTCCTTTAATACAAATAAAAAGTCAATATTCAAGTAGAATCACAATCTCCATTATGTTTTTGTACAAAAAAACCCTCCCCAACCAGGAGAACTAAAGGTGTGTACCCTTCAAAGCCCTTGCTGTTTGGATAATTACTTTTTCTGTAATAAGCATGGAGAATTTTGAATGTGAGTCGGGGTGTCTGGTCAGCTATTATGTCTTGTCCAACCAGCTTCCCATGACAGTCTAAAGGTTTTGACCTATTTGCTAATATGGAAGTGCTGTGTGCACTATAGACCCCTTCCTACTCCTAGTTAGAATGGTGTGGCATAAAACTTGTCCCAAATGTGTTTTTGGAGTTGTTGGTGGTGGGTGATGTGGTGAGAGCATTTTATTGTGGTCGGCTGTCAGAATAAAGGTCAAGCTTGCTTGTCATCCACACTCACCGATATGTATATATGTTATGTTTTACACTTCTCCAACTTTGCTTCTTTGTGCGCCTGCTAAATGTAGGTTGGCATTGGGCTTCCTAGCTGTCTTGCTTGCAGAGTGAATTTAAGAGATCGGCTTGGCTGGAGTAGCGATTGGAGAGTAGTGACTAAAAGCCTCTCTGTGATAGGGTTGTATAGAGGTATAGGGTGGTGAACTCCTTGTACATTTACTAATAGCTATAATCTGTTCGGTATAATTGTTGTGAATAAAAGTTTTATTAAGGTACTCGCTTAGGTGTATGATTTGTGGTCACTAGGGTTATCAGTTATGTTGGTTGGTGCTGATGTTGACGATGGTTCATTCTAGTGTACTTCTTAGCAATTTCCACTGTAAAAAAGAGCTATCCTGATATCAGGTAACCTGACAGGTGACTATAGGATTGATAGTAAATATATGATTAGTATATAAATACACCAAATAAGTTAAATGGTGAATAAAAATAACTTTGTAATTAGTAAAACAAGAAACTATGGATTGTAATTAGATGAAAAATGGAGAAAACATGTGAAGAAGTATGATGTAAAAATATTATTTTTCTGCCAGCTTGTGGCTTCTTAATTTCTCATATTCTGACTTAAGAACCCACTGAGGATGCCACAAACCGATGGCATTTTAGAAAGAAACTATTAGTTACCACTGAAAGATGTTTCCCACCATATTTTTCAGAATCTAATTCACTATTCCACAATTTTTTATTGTTATCAATTTCTATATATTCTATTATGACAATAAAGTCCCTGTAGACAAATGCACTTAAATAGCAGCAGTGTTTGCACCTGTATCTCACAATTGCCTATATGATTTAACATCAGCTCCAGGGCCAACCAATGACTGTCTCATAGGAGGGTCCTATGTTTCTATATAGGTTCTCTCACATCCTGGTCTGCCTCATTCTGCTTTACAAGATCCCACCCATCCATGCTTGGTGTCGGTTTGATAGTTTAGTGCCTGTTTTAACCCAAGTCTTTCTCATTGCCACAGAGTAGGCACAGTTGATAGGAAAGCACGGCAATCAGTGGCTGATACATACGGCACTATCACTTATTGGTTACAGGTCACTGTCACCTTGGTCCTATTGGTAACTCTTGGTCCTTCAGTGAGGAGAGTCCCTTGCCCAGCTCAGTGACGGAGGATATTGTGAGTTTAGAGGGGGCGCAGTCACTCTGAAGCTAGGTTTAGCGCAGGCCATTCAGTTAGGGATTAGTTCCCTGTTTAATTGGATGCACGGCAGTGTCGCCATTTCCACTCTAGCTTTAAGGTATCAGTCTGGAAGTGTCCCGCAGTGCTCTTTCTCTGCCACCAAATTGTTATAAATAAACTGTGACCTTAATTTAGTCACTTTAAAATGTCTCTGTGTCTTTTTTCTTAGAAAAGTTAGTTTAAGTTATTAAGGATCTTGTGAAGGGGAAGATGGGCAAACACAGTACGCAATTTATATAATAATTTCATTATTTTACTACTATTATTATTTGATTTCATATCATTCATCTTTTTCAAATGCTGTACTCTTTCATTTACATTGTGGAAGGATAACAGGGCTGGAATTAGCCCGAAGTGACATAAACGCTGAGGGTGCATGTAGGTGAAAAGTATTTGGTATAGCAATAGTTAATTTAGCTGGGTGTAGTGGGACGTGACTCAGCCAATCAGGGGGGATGAAGGGGGTAGGTTTATATCTGGGACGGATTATAAGGTATAGGAAGAGCTGTTAACTTCCTCTTGCCATATGGAGAGTTTCCCCGCCCACCCAGACCCTATTTTCAGTCTTAGGTTGTGTATTTGTTTGTCTTGTCAGTTGAGTGATTTTCATAAATGAAGGTTTCGCAGTGGCGGTAAGCAGCCCAATCAGAGGCCAGTTTGATCACATTCAAGGCGTGGTAGGCACTCTCCCCTAAAGGGTTTGGGCAATTAGTCAGAATAACCATTTGTGGTGAGGGGGCTACGCTTAGGCGGGCGGGCTTCAGCTAATGTGCCAAATGGGGAAGATTGGCATTTAACGCCTAGACTTGCCCAAATAATTGGGACAGAGATTACAATTTACGGGTGTGGCCTGGGGTTCTGATTGGTCTGCTTATATTTGCCACCTCTTTTCAGCATATTTATCTTTCAATAATTTCTGACCTTTCATTTTGCCAAAACAAATATCTGTGTCTTTACTTTATGTTGGTAAGTTAACTCTTGTAGGTAACCCTGGTAAAAGGTAAAAGAATGTCAACCGATAAGCGGTTTATTACCTTCACAGTGTATTTACCACAATTTTGAATACCCTTTCACTAGCTATATAATTTTGTCAGTTACTTTATTTATTTGCTATTAGTCTATATAACCATATTTACTAATATACATTTACTACCACCACTTATGCATTCGCACAACTAGAAAAATTATATTGGCAAATTAACTCTTACCACACTGAGTAGGTGCTTAGTAAAAGTGGCAATAAAAAAAATCAGACTTATCCCTCCGCTTGGGCTCTTACTAAGAAATAGCCCCCTTCATTTATTTATTTTGTTTATATACTAATCATATTTTTTACTACCAATCCTATATCTCTAACACCATTGACTCCTAAAACCCATTTGAAACAATTTTTTTTACTGCACCACTCTGGACATCAAGGTCAAATATCCAAAGTCCGCTGACTCCACATACACACAGTCTACCCAGCATTCCATGTCAAACAATGGCTGCATAAAGCTTCATTTGACACTCTTGGTCCCACTTACATTCAAGAGACGTCAAGAGACTTAAGGGCTGATTTATTAAATGTGGAAAAGCTCTATGAACGAAAATGGATGTTTTTGCACTTTTTCTCGCTTCTCACTATACATGAAAGTACTGACGGACAAAACACCGCTATTGTGGACTATCACAATTATAGCTTCTTAATGCCTTTGCATGGAGAAGCCTATTTAACAAGTGTAGGCTTGTATTGCCACAATACATCTTCTCTTATTGCCATCTCAAGATTGCAATAACAGATTATAATCATTTGTAAAAATGCTTAATTCTTTGAATAAAGTGTTTTTTAATGTTTGAAGATTTTAATATATTTTAATATAGCTTTTAGTTCCACTGCACATGCATGAGGATCTCACATGCACATATCTTCAGTGACTGTCCCAAAGAAGCAGTAAGTTAACCTTGGCCAACATTACTCAGCTGCCATGGTAACAATAGATATGTGATTTTTATTATAAGATTATACTTATCGCCGCAGAAAGGCCCATTAGTGAGGAACAAGACTGTGGAGCAATGAGAAAATAACAAAACAAACAAAAACAAATGGTTAAACCAGACTGAAGGAGAAGTCAGAACTGCCAAGGTCAAAGAGTTGAAGCCAGCAGACAAACCAGGGTTCAGAGAGCTGATACTGGTGATGCAACAAATCAGAGAAAACAATACCAGGCAAACACATACTTGCCAACTTATGGCAAGTATGATCCGGGAGCTGCAGAGAGAAGGTGTGCGTGCAGGGTTTGGGGCTCCGAAAAATCACATGATTTTGGCCCCGCCCCCGTGACGTAATGACGCAAAATGCGTCATTTTACAGCGGGGCTGTTAGGAACCCCTCCAGCCGGCACAACACAACCCGGAATCTACTCTGCCAGTCAGGTGTTCACTGGAGCCCCTGATGGTGGGGACAGACTGGGCCGCAGACTGACAGAGGGTCGTAAAGTGCGTACCAGCTGGGGAGAACCCAGGCAAGAGGAGTCAGGTCCACGCAGAGGTCAAGGGCCGGCAGCAGACAACAGTATCGATGAACAAGCTGAGGTCAGGGGTCACAGGCAAATAGCAGAACGGGTAAACAGGCCAGAGATCAGGGTCACAGGAAACACGAGCAAGGTCCAAATCAAAGCCAAGGGTCATACACGGGGAGTCAAACAGAGATATCAGGATACAGGACAGGAACTAGCAGGTTAGCAGACTGGAACACAGGAGCTATAACCGGCAATGAGGCAGCAGACCTCATTGCCTTAAATACCCAGCTGAACCAATCACAGGTTGAACACACTCCTGCAGGTAAATAAGCAGTCACTAACAGAGCCAATCAGGGCTTGCCCCTGGCCTGCACAGTTGCAGGCTAATGCCTGTAATTGCCTCCTATTGCCGGGACGCAGCTCTGAAGCGCCTACTGGTTGCCCCGGCAACGGCCGGGTTATGGCCGGAAATGACGTCCCGGTCGTCATGGCGACGGCCGGGACGGGGGTGAGTGAGTCACGGCGGCTGGGCACCGCCGTGGCTCGTAACAGTACCCCCCCCTTGAGGAGGGGTCGAGGGACCCCGACATCCTGGTTTTCTAGGGAATTTTTTGAAGAACTCCTTCAGTTTCTTTGGGGCATGCAGTTGTCTCCGCGGAACCCAAGATCTCTCTTCCAATCCGCGATTCCTCCATTGTATGAGGAAATGCACCTGTCCTTGAACTTTTTTAGAATCAAGGACCTTTTGAATCACAAATTTCTGTGGTCCACTGGAACCTCTCCCAGGCACACTTGAAGACTGGGTTTGACCAGGAAATAGTACCGGTTTCAACAGAGAACAATGAAATGTGTTGGGAATTCTCAACGAGGCCGGAATTTTTAACCTAAATGCGACGGGGTTCACCTGTTTGATGATAGGAAACGGCCCGATGAACTTAGGGCCCAACTTCTTGCAAGGCTGTCTGAGCCTGATATTTTTTGTAGACAGCCACACCTTCTGGCCAACCTTAAGGGAGCAGGTGGTACGATGTCGGTCCGAAATTTTTTTTGCCACAAGTGAGGCTTGTCTCAATGATGAGTGAACTTTCTTCCAGATAACTCTGAGATCTCTTGCAGTGGAGCGGATCTCCTGGATACCAACGGACTGGAGTGAATACAGGGAGTTAGATCTGGGGTGAAAACCATAATTGCAGAAGAACGGAGAGATTTTTGTAGCTGAGTGACAGGAATTATTACAGGCGAATTCCGCCCAGGGTAACAGGGAAGACCAATTATCGTGGAACTCCGATGTGTAGCATCGTAAAAAAATTTCTAGGGACTGGTTAACCCTTTCAGTTTGCCCATTTGACTGAAGGTGGTAGGCGGATGACAAACTGACCTTGATTCCGAGAAGGGTACAGAAGGACCTCCAGAATTGTGCTATAAACTGAGAACCCCGATCAGAGACGATGTCAGTAGGGAGTCCATGGAGCCTGAAAATATGTTGAATGAATAAGAGCGCCAAATCCCGAGCAGAAGGTAGTTTGGTTAACGGAATGAAGTGTGACATTTTGCTGAACCGGTCTACCACGACCCAAATCGTGTTGTGTCCTGCAGAAGGTGGTAGATCCACTACAAAGTCCATAGACAGATGAGTCCATGGTTTCGCAGGAGGGGCCAAAGGAACTAATTGGCCTACTAGACGGATCCTAGGCACTTTGTTTCTAGCACAAATCTCACATGAGAGGACATGCCTCTTGACGTCGGCAGACATGGATGGCCACCAGACCGTGCGGGAAAGGATTTCTAGCGTCTTGTAAATTCCAGGGTGCCCAGCAGCCCTACTGCAATGTGCTTCCACAAGAACCGCCTTTCTTAAGTGGACTGGAACAAAAAGTCGTTGCTCCGGAGTAGCATCTGGGGCTAATTTCTGGAATCTCTGCAGTGTGACATTCAGATCTTGGGTTAACCCATCATGGATTATGGAAGGAGGAATAATAGACTCTGGGTTAGTAACTGGAACATGGTGTGCCATGAAACTCCTGGACAGGGCATCTGCCCGGACATTCTTGGAACCTGGTCTGTAGGTGATCAGGAAATTGAACCGGGTAAAAAATTATGCCCAGCGGGCCTGTCTAGGGTTTAAACGCTTGGCTGACTGTATATATTGCAAGTTCTTGTGGTCGGTAATGACAGAGATCTGATGCGAAGCACCCTCCAACCAATGCCGCCACTCCTCGAAGGCCCACTTGATTGCCAATAGTTCTCTATTACCGACGTCGTAGTTGGCTTCTGCTGAAGAGAACTGACGGGAGAAATAGGCACATGGGTGTAGACGATTAGTATGAGGATCCTTCTGTGATAGAATGGCGTCAGCCCCGACGTCCAAGGCATCGACCTCTAGAACAAATGCTTTAGCTGGATCTGGATGTTTAAGGACCTCAGCTGAGATAAAGGCCTTTTTCAGACTTTTGAATGAGGCTACTGCTTGAGACGACCAATTAGTTGGGTCCATTCCTTTACGGGTCAAAGCCACAATGGGAGCCACAATGTCAGCGAAGTTGTGAATGAACCTTCGATAATAATTGGAGAAGCCCAGAAACCTCTGTACCGCCTTTAGATTGTTGGGTTGTACCCAATCCACAATAGCCTGGACCTTTGTTGAATCCATAGAAAATCCCTCAGAAGAGATTACGTAACCTAAAAAGGATACCTTCTGCACCTCAAACTCACACTTTTCCAACTTGGCGTAGAGATGGTTTTCCCGCAATTTTTGTAAGACTTGTTTGACGTGAGTCTGATGTGCGAGTAAAGATTTGGAATAGATGAGGATATCATCTAAATAGACGACCACAAAACCACCCAGGAAGTCTCGGAGGACCTCGTTGATCAAGTCCTGGAACACTGCAGGCGCATTGCTGAGGCCAAACGGCATGACCAGATACTCGTAGTGGCCAGAATGCGTATTGAACGCCGTCTTCCACTCATCTCCTTCTTTGATACGGATGAGATTATATGCTCTGCGAAGGTCGATTTTAGTGAAGACAGTAGCCCCTCTTAGCTGATCAAACAATACCGAGATGAGCGGAAGGGGATAGGTGTTCTTGACTGTGATATGATTCAATCCCCGGTAGTCAATACAAGGTCTTAACCCTCCGTCCTTTTTTGATACAAAGAAGCATCCTGCTCCTACGGGAGACTTAGATGGCCTGATGAAGCCTCTCTCCAGGTTTTCATCGATATACTCCTGCATGGATTTTGTTTCTGGAGCAGAAAGGGAATACAAACGCCCCTTAGGTAACTTGGAACCAGGAATAAGTTCGATGGCACAGTCAAAGTCACGATGTGGCGGTAAGGTATCAGCAGCCTTCTTGGAGAACACGTCCCAGAATTCATGATACTGTGAGGGAAGCCGCTCCGGAATAGGCTGAATCATACGCAGAGACAGTGACAAACAAGACTGTGTACAATAAGTACTCCACTTGACAATCTCTCCTTTCACCCAGTCTATGACAGGGTTATGACAGGAAAGCCATGGGTGGCCCAAGATCATAGGAACCGACGAACAATCGATCAGGAAGAAGGTGATTGACTCAGAATGGAGAGCTCCGATCTTCAACTGTAGTGGCGGGGTCTCCCAGGAAATCTTGCCACCAGGCAACGGACCTCCGTCTAAGCCACAGACAGTAATGGCAGAGTTGAGTTTTACCATCGGAATTCCGGCAGAGCGGGCAAACCCAATATCAAGGAAGTTGCCTGCAGCTCCGCTATCAATGAAGGCCGACAGGTCCACAGAGCGAGCCCGGAAGGTGAGCTGTGCAGGGATTAATACAGCATTTTTCGGGGAGATAATTTGCAGACCTAGGTGAACTTTCCCCTCATTCCCTAGGCATGGTCTTTTCCCGACTTATTTGGGCAAGAACAGGAGAAGTGGCCTTTTATGCCACAGTAGAGACATAGACCTTGCGAACGTCTCCTGTCTCTCTCTTCAGAAGAGAGACGATATGCTCCTAATTGCATAGGCTCCTCACCATCCTGGGAAACAGGAACGAAGGCGGATGGAGGTGATGATGTTTCCTTTTCAGTTTTCCGCTCCTTATATCTCCTGTCAATTTTAATGGAGAGGTGCATCAGATCCTCCAGAGAACTAGGAGACGGGTATTGCACCAAAGAATCTTTAATCTGTTCAGATAGGCCGAGACGGAACTGACTTCGTAAGGCAGGGTCGTTCCATCCACTATCAGGTGACCATCTACGGAATTCAGCGCAGTATTCTTCTGCCGACCGTCGGCCTTGTTTCAAGGACCGTAGATGAGCTTCCGCGGAGGCCACTCGATCCGGGTCATCATACAGTAGACCCAGTGCCTCGAAGAAGGAGTCTACGGACTGCATGGCCGGACTGGTCTGCGGCAAAGAAAACGCCCAGGACTGGGGGTCACCCTGTAGAAGGGAAATAATAATCCCAACTCTTTGCTGCTCTGAACCGGAGGAGCGGGGTCTCATCCGAAAATAGAGCTTGCAGCTCTCCCTGAAGTTCCGAAACAGGGTTCTATTTCCGGAGAACCGATCTGGTAAGTTCATTTTGGGTTCACAGATGGGACCTGGAGTCGGTTGTGAAGCTTTTGTGGCTTCTTCTTGAACAGACATACGCTCAGCCAATCCCTGCATCATCTGATACAAGGACTCAACGTGGCCTGCTAGGGTTTGTGCCGGAGACGGTGTGGATCCACTTGTATCCATTCTAACCTTGTCTCCGTGAGTGGGCCGGTTATAATGTTAGGAACCCCTCCAGCCGGCACAACACAACCCGGAATCTACTCTGCCAGTCAGGTGTTCACTGGAGCCCCTGATGGTGGGGACAGACTGGGCCGCAGACTGACAGAGGGTCGTGAAGTGCGTTCCAGCTGGGGAGAACCCAGGCAAGAGGAGTCAGGTCCACGCAGAGGTCAAGGGCCGGCAGCAGACAACAGTATCGATGAACAAGCTGAGGTCAGGGGTCACAGGCAAATAGCAGAATGGGTAAACAGGCCAGAGATCAGGGTCACAGGAAACACGAGCAAGGTCCAAATCAAAGCCAAGGGTCATACACGGGGAGTCAAACAGATATATCAGGATACAGGACAGGAACTAGCAGGTTAGCAGACTGGAACACAGGAGCTATAACCGGCAATGAGGCAGCAGACCTCATTGACTTAAATACCCAGCTGAACCAATCACAGGTTGAACACACTCCTGCAGGTAAATAAGCAGTCACTAACAGAGCCAATCAGGGCTTGCCCCTGGCCTGCACAGTTGCAGGCTAATGCCTGTAATTGCCTCCTATTGCCAGGACGCAGCTCTGAAGCGTCTACTGGTTGCCCCGGCAACGGCCGGGTTATGGCCGGAAATGACGTCCCGGTCGTCATGGCGATGGCCGGGACGCGTGTGAGTGAGTCGCGGCGGCTGGGCACCGTAACAGGGGCAGGGACAAACGGGAATCGCTGTGATTTGGACAAAATTCTGCCCGATGAGGGAGATTGCCATACTCTCCCAGGAGTCCATGAGACTCACCCGAAATGCGGGAGTTTTCCGGACATTCCGGGAGAGTTGGCAAGTATGGGCAAACAGATATAGGCTGGAAAACAAAGGGTAGGTATTGAATGCAGAATGACACAAACAAGGAACTGGCAAAGATAAAGGACGGAAAATAGGATAAAACTGCAGAGCTGGACACATCTGTTAGGAACTAGAAAATAAGCTGCACTTGAAGTCATTAACAACTGAGACATCATCACAGGTAATATGATGTACATAGCAAAAAGAAGGGTGAGTCACAGGGCCTAATGGTTTAGAGTATAAGATGCAGAAAATATAATGTATCAGTTGTTTGTGACAGATTTTATGTGCTTTTGATTAGGGTCGGATCACCTACGGTATCCGTCCTCTGCATGTCCTTTTGTTTAGTAAGCTGTGAATAGAGCTGCACAGAATTACAGCTCACCCAACTCATGCAACCCATGTGTTTGCAAGTTTGATGTGATCTCACTGGAACAAATAAGAAAACTGTACTTCTACAGAATGGGTGCAGCTGATACTGGACATCACTCTCTCCCAATGACATCTGCCTGTAAAGTATAGGATGGTGCACACTGACATCAAATAGCTGTCTTTATTTTAATCACATTTTCTGCATTTTCATGAGAACCCCCAAATTCTGAACAATTGGTTCCCTAAGGTCCATAAAAATATTTTTTCTTTTGCCAAGTCCTAAATTTAGTTTAACTTTTACTTTGTGAAACATGATTGGAATTAAATTCCAAATTTATCTCTGTGGCTCTAAGTTTTTAGATTCACAAGTATCTAGCTAGTTACACCGTGACTAGTAGTTCAGCAGTAGTCAGCGAGCCAAAGACAGACATAGCCTGTTGTAATTTTCTACTAAAACATCAAATGGAGGAGTTAGTCAGTTTTTTAGCAATCAGACCATGAAGTAGCATCAGCTTTAATTAAATAAACACAATGCAGGCATGGCCCTTCTCTGTTGAAATAATGAAAATTAAATACACAGTTTCAATAATTACTCTAAAATAATGATATTAGATATCATTGCATCTACAACCTCTGGAAGTAATTATCAGTCTGTGAATGATGAGCTGTGGAATACATTGTATTATTTATTCAATTAGCTTGATATTAATGGGACTATAGATGCTACACATTTTAATTCTGTATCATTCAAAACTGCTACTACCCTAACCCTTAGCTACTAGGCATATTTTGAGTTATTACTTAAAAAATATGTTTAAATGTTGCTGTAAATTATAATTTTGGACAACAACTATATTACAATCATTTTACAATAAAACGGTGCTAGTAGAACATTTACATTAACAAAGGCTGGCTGAGGTACGGAATGCAGCTGCCTTGAGACCAGTATTATGCTTAGAGTGCAAGCTGAGCAGTCCAACCCATTTGTCCAAACCAAATTCCCACTGTCATTTTGATGCTGAAATGGATGTGGGAAGGTGAGCAACAGGACCAGACCATACTGACACTGAAGGCATTATGACCATGTGGCTCACTGTCCAATTCCCTCTCCATCCAGTTAGCCTGCAAATTTCGCCCACCTCAATATTATGCTGCCCTCCTTTACAAAGCAGCATGAAGAGGGACAGAACTCTGGACTGTCCCTGCAGTAAGGACAAAGTCCTGACTGGATGAGACCGACCTCCAAATCAGGAGATTTGGGATGGATGGTATATATATATATATATATATATATATATATATATATGTGTGTGTATTAGGGATGTGCACCGCCCACTTTTGGTGTCTCGTGTTTTGTGTTTTGTGTTTGGATTTGCTTGAGGTTTTGGGTTCGGATTTGTTTCACAAAACACCTGACGAAAGGTTTTGGTTCGGATTTAAGGTTTTGGATTCGGATTTATTTTGAAAAAAGCATAAAAAGTGTTAAAATCAAGGTTTTTTTGGTTTATTTTCACACCTACGCTATTATTAACCTCAATAACATTCAATAACAATCATTTCCACTAATTTCCAGTCTATTCTGAACACCTCACAATATTGTTTTTAGTCAAAAACGTTTCACCGAGGTAGCTTTCTGGACTGCATAGTGGAGTGGTCCCGGTACCCAATTTGGTACCGGGGCCACAATACCTCCTCCGACTTTCAAGTGTAGTGTTTCTAAGTTATAAACCCTAAAGTAGTTCGAGCACGTCAATACCTCTTGTTTTGGAAGACCATGGTACTGAGCATTCATCATTGAGATCCCATCAAGTATGTGAAAGACAGACAGGGTCGAAGTGTTAATTGTTGACTTTGTTAACCAAAAAACTGTCCCTGTTGCAAATATTCGTGCAATGAAGAGTGACTTTTTCATTTAAAGGCTCAAGCTTTCCAGTGTAGTGTTTCTAAGTTATAAACAGTACAGTAGTTCGAGGACGTCAATACCTCTTTTTTTTTTATTATGACTGGGCATTTAACTTTTGGTTTAATTTGTTTAATTGGTTTTAATTTTGTTTTACTTTGTGCTCATGGCAAACGACTGTTGAACGGTCACATAATGCCAAAAAATGAGTTGCAAGATGGAATTGTCCTTGGGCCCTCCCACCCACCCTTATGTTGTTGAAATAGGACATGCACACTTAAACAAATCAATCATTTCAGCGACAGGGCCTACCAAACAACTGTGGCTGAGATGATTGGTTTGTTTGGGCCCCCACACCAAAAAAGCTATTCATCTCTCCCTGTACAAACTCAACTGGCTCTACTGAGGCAAGATGTCATCCTCATCCTCAGATTCCTCTCCCCCTTCAGTGTGTACTTCCTCAACCTCACACATTATAAATTTGTCCCCGCTGGACTCCACAACCACAGGTCCCTCTGTAGTATCTGGAGGCCAGTGCTGTACTTGATTGAGTAATTGATAATTCATTTTTATGAACATCATTTTTTCAACGTTCTGAGGAAGCAACCTCCTTTCCGCTCACTGACCAGGTTACCCGCTGCACTAAAAACTCTTTCCGAGTACACACTGGAGGGGGGACAAATAGATAAATAGATAGATAAATAGGTAAAATAGAGCCAGTTTGTACAGGGGCTTCCAAACTGCCTTTTTTTCCTGCCAGTAACAATATGGACTGTCTGACATGTGTATTTGGATGGTGTCAGCAAAATAATCCTCCACCATTTTTTCTATTGTGACAGCATCCAATGCAGCGACAGTAGACATGTCTGCAATGGTTGGCAGGTCCTTCAGTCCGGACCAGATGTTATCAGCATCCCCGCCAGCGGGTCATTTATGAAAACTGAGCTTTTTCCACGCAGCCACAGGTGTGGAAAAAAATGAAGGTGGAGCTGTTGGCATGTCACGGTCCTCTTCAGAGGACAATCTCCTGACCAGCAGGTCTTTGCACCGCTGTAGACTTGTGTCCGCCGGAAACAGAGACACAACATACGCTTTAAACCGAGGATCGAGAACGGTGGCCAGAATGTATTCCTCTGACTGTAAAAGAGTGACCACCCTAGGATCCTGGCAAAGCATACGAAGGGCTTCATCCACAAGAGCTACATGCTTGGTGGAATCGCAATGGTGTACCAGCTCCTCCCTCACTTTCTCCAGCTGCTTCTGCAAAAGCCTGATCAGGGGAATCACCTGACTCAAGCTGGCAGTGTCGGAACTGACTTCTCGTGTGGCAAGTTCAAATGGCTGCAGAACCTTGCACAACACGGAAATCAGTCTCCACTGCGCTTGACTGAGGCGCATCCCCACTCCTTTGCCTATGTCGTAGGTGGCTGTGTAGGCTTGAATGGCCTTTTGCTGCTCCTCCATCCTCTGCAGCATATAGAGGGTGGAGTTCCAGCGCGTTACAACCTCTTGTTTGAGGTGATGGTAGGGCAGTTTCAGACTTTTTTGATGGTGCTCCAGTCTGCGGTAGGCACGGGCTGAATGCCGAAAGTGTCCAGCAATTTTGCGCGCCACCGCAAGTATCTCCTGCACACCCCTGTCACTCTTGAGGTAATGCTGCACCACCAAATTAACAGTGTGTGCAAAACATGGGACGTGCTGGAAATTGCCCATATTTAATGCCCGCACAATGTTACTGGCATTGTCTGACACCACAAATCCCCATGAGAGTCTAAGTGGGGTAAGCCACTGGGAGATAATTTCCCTCAGTTTCTCTAATATGTTGTCAGCGTTGTGCCTCTTATTAAAGCCTGTAATACACAATGTTGCCTGCCTTTGCACGAGCAGCCGTTGTGTAGATGCTGCTACTAATGCAGCTGCTGCTGTTGCTGCGGAAGGCGATGCATCTACCCAGTGGGCTGTCACAGTCATATAGTCCTTAGTTTGCCCTGAACCACTTGTCCACATGTCCGTGGTTAAGTGGACAGTGGGTACAACCACATTTTTAAGAGCACTGAGGACACTTGCTCGTACTTCTCTGTACATCTTTGGTATCGCCTGCCTAGTGAAGTGGTATTTCGACGGGATTTGGTACCGGGGACACAATATTTCCATCAACCCTCTAAATCCCACTCCACTGATGGCGGACACCGGGCGCATGTCTAACACCAACATAGCAGTTACAGCCGCAGTTATACGCTTTGCAATAGGGTGACTACTATCGTATTTTGTGGTCATGGCAAACGACTGTTGGACGGTCAATTGTTTTGTGAAAGACGTAGCGGTCTTACGACTTCCCCTCTGGGAAGATGACCGACTAACAGCAGCAACAACAGCAGTGGCAGTAGTAGGCGTACCGCTGCAGGATTCCTCGGATGAATCCCTTATTGAAGAGGACTCAGTCTGGCTGGTGACTTTGGCTGCAGGACTGAATCTGATGGAGATCGTGGAGGAAGTTGACGAGGAGGGTGTTGCTGGTGTGTATCCAACAGGACCAAGGGATTTAGGTGTCCCTGTACTGATGACGGTCCTAGCCCCAGTTCCTGAACTAACCACTGAACTATGAAGGTTATTCAGGTGACGTATAATGGAGGATGTCCCTAGGTGGGCAAGATCCTTACCCCTGCTTATTTGAGCTTTACATAAGCTACATATGGCCATACATTGGTTGTCCGGATTTGGATAAAAATAACTCCAGACCGAAGAGGTGCATTTTTGGTCTTCTGACCAGGCATGACAATGGGCTTTTTATTCCCATGGACATCAGCTGTTTCCCCTCCTGGTGCCTCATTTACAATAACCACATCAGCATCCTCATCATCAAGTTCCTCCACAGCGCCAGCTACATCAATAGCCTCCTCCCGAGCCACCTCTTCCTGTACAGTGATGGGAAAGTCAGGCTTGACAACCACCAACACCCTTGGACTCGCCTTGGGGATTTGTGATAATTTCTCTTTAGAAGGCAGAGTTCTTTGCTGTTTTGTTGCTGACAGCATAACTCTCTTCAATTTTTTTGTAGGGGGGGGAGGAGGAGGAGGGCTAAGATCCTTGGGTGAAGCTGAACCACTAGTCATGAACACGGGCCAGGGCCTAAGCCGTTCCTTGCCACTCCGTGTCGTAAATGGCATATTGGCAACTTTACGTTTCTCCTCAGATGATTTTAAGTTTCTCTTTTTGCTACTTTTACTGAACTTGGGCTTTTTGGATTTTACATGCCCTGTACTAGGAGATTGGGCATCGGGCTTGCCAGACGACGTTGATGGCATTTCATCGTCTATGTCATGACTAGTGGCAGCAGCTTCAGCATTAGGAGGAAGTGGGTCTTGATCTTTCCCTACTTTATCCTCCAAATTTTTGTTCTGCATTATATGTAGCACAAGAGAGTGTACCCCTAAGCCACACACACTCGGCAAAGCCTTTAAAAATTATATGCGGCACAGGAGAGTACCACTGGACTGGAGTTATACAGCAGTACCACTGGACTTATACTGCAGAATCAGTGAAATTTGTAATATGGCAGTAACAATGGACTTATACTGCTGAATCATTGAACTTTGTAATATTGCAGTACCACTGGACTTATACTGCAGAATCAGTGAAATTTGTAATATGGCAGTACCAATGGACTTATACTGCAGAATGTGTGAACTTTGTAATATTGCAGTACCACTGGACTTATACTGCAGAATGAGTGAACTTTGTAATATTGCAGTACCAATGGACTTATACTGCAGAATGAGTGAACTTTGTAATATAGCAGTACCAATGGACTTATACTGCAAAATCAGTGAACTTTGTAATATAGCAGTACCACTAGACTTATACTGCTGAATCAGTGAACTTTGTAATATAGCAGTACCAATGGACTTATACTGCAGTATTGTTTTGGGATATTTTTTTTTTTTTTTTATAATTACTTTTTTGGTAATTTTTTTTATAACTATTTTTGAATTTTTTTATAATTTGGGAATAATGGGGAAATAACAATGCCCTTAGAAGGACAGAGCACAGGACACAGCACCACTGGACTGATCAGGACACAGCACAGGACCCAGCAGCACCACTGAACTCAGAAGGACAGAGCACAGGACACAGCACCACTGGACTGAACAGGACACAGCACAGGACCCAGCAGCACCACTGAACTCAGAAGGACAGAGCACAGGACACAGCACCTGACTGAACAGGACACAGCACAGGACCCAGCAGCACCACTGAACTCAGAAGGACAGAGCACAGGACACAGCACCACTGGACTGAGCAGAACATAGAGCACAGCAAAACACAGCACAGAACTGAACAGCACAAGATATAGCAGGACAGAGGACCACCTAACACACCCTCCCTCTACCCTGATCAATACCCGAGTGAAGATGGCGGCGACTAGCGGGGAATTTATAGGATCCGAGTATCGCGAGATCCGACAGCAGGATTATGACTCAGAGCCTCGCTTTCAGTTTTGCAATTGGCGGGAATACCCGGATCTGTCTCGGATCCGGATCGGATCCGCAACGTTCGGGTGGGCTCGGATTTCAGAAATCCGAGTGCGCTCATCTCTAGTGTGTATGTAAGGGAGTGTCCCTCTCCCTTGTCATCCATCTCCCACCACACTCCGTGTAATCATAGTTGCCAATTCCGCTTATAACAAGCTTCTTTTTTTGTGTTGTTGCAGGGTTTTTTTCACTGCCGCGGGTACCTTGTTTTTGGGCTCGGACGCGTTCTCCAAGTCCTCAGCTTGCATAATCGTTTTTTTGGTTTTTTTTTCCTCTGTCACCATTTTGTGACTGGTACATTCAGGTTTTTTTTTGTAGGCGGGTTGTGCAGCAAATTTCTCCAACGAAGTGACGCTTTGTGGGTGGGCGACGTCAGAGGAGGACGTGGAATAAATCACAGGAAGACTGATCTACAGCAACCTACTGAAATAAGTGCTGTGACAGCCACACGATCGCTGCACTTATAGCAGGTAACACTGCTATATAACACCCTCCCCTCCCATTCAGTAAGCTGCTCATATCAGAAGACTACTTTTTTATAGAGCCCTATTTTATACTGTTATATCATGGGGCGGTGTGGTATAGTCATACAAGTGTCCTAAATTACAGCATTTGCTTTTTCATTTCCCATATCAGTGTATAAATGTGTCCTCTTGTGTTTATAATGGTTTTCTAAATGGAGATACAGTGTAGAAATTAGTGTTATAGAAAAGGGCGATCCCCTGTAAGTTGGGCCTTTTTTGGGCTTTTTAGGATTGGTTTGGGCTTGTTTTTCACTAAGCGGTTGCTTGTTTTTCATTTTAGAGTTGGCAACCCTGCGTGTAATTCACCCAGCCCCAGTAATTTCTTCTTTACATCCCACCCTCACCCTCAATACATTTCTCCACCACATCCCTCTTACTTGTCATTTAATTTCCTCCCATCGCCCTCCACTGTAATTCATTTCACCACTACAGTCTTCTGCCCCTGTAATTCATTTTTCCCTCCCTCACCCTTCACTGTAATCAGGGCTGCCAAGAGGAATTCATGGGCCCCGGTACAACAAATTCATGGGCCCCCCCTAATAGTCAAGTGAGACCCAAAAATTTTGTGCCGCCCCGCGGCGGCGCAAAATTTTTCGGGGTGTGGTCAAACACTTGGGGGCATGTGAATGCGCCATTGGGGCGTAGCTAGCACATAAAAATCACTAGGTCCTGAATTCACCAGAGCGTGACATATGTCCCAGCACTCCTGACTTTTAAGACATCTAGCACCACAGTGTAGTATACAAAGAATGCAGTGTGTACACAAAGAGTTCAGTCTTGGCCTGCACCTTACATTGGGCAAAACACTCACCAAAAATTGCCATTGTCCCTACTAGAATCATAACATTTCACACACTCTGCTGCTCTCTGCTACCTGTTCTTCTCACTTTCACCACCTGTGACTGCAGCTTTCTTTAGTTGCGGCTTGTCTGGATCCTGGAATGTTGGACGACCTATTTGGGGGGAAAAAATGGCTACATTTAAAAATTACAGCCAGATCCAGCGTTAAATCAATAGCACCCACGATTAATAAGTAGGCCTTCCTCCAGCCCCAACATTAAAATCATAGTATTCACATTTAATTAATAAACCTATTTCCCTTCCTGCAAACAGCCTAGCAATACCTATTTCCCGCAACCATCACTGCCATTAAATAATTCATAGTCACATTTAGTTAATAGACCTCATTCTCCCCAAACTCACCCCCACATTCAATAGCCCCCAAACCACCCCATCTTAAATTAATAGTCCCCACTATTAAATTGCCTCACCATCACCCTACAAACAAAATAGCACCCATTAATTAGCCACCACCTACCTCACACACACACTACATTGCAACAAGCCCCCTTTGCCATTACACACACATTACTGTGCTTCTTCATCACAACTACACTGTGCCCCCTTATGCTCACACTGCGCCCTCCATGCTGCTCTCCCTCCTTCTTTTTCATTCTGTGCCTCTCTCCCCCTTCTTTTTTACTCTGTGCCTCTCTCCCCATACTTTTTTGTAATCTGTGCCTCTCTCCCCATACTTTTTTGTAATCTGTGCCTCTCTCCCCATACTTTTTTGTAATCTGTGCCTCTCTCCCCATACTTTTTTGTAATCTGTGCCTCTCTCCATACTTTTTTGTAATCTGTGTCTCTCTCCCCATACTTTTTTGTAATCTGTGCCTCTCTCCCCACTTCTTTATAGCACTGTCCCTTTCCTCCACTTGCATCTCCGTTTCTTTACTTACCTCTTGTCAGCTTCTTTCTTTTCTTTTCTTCCCTTCTGTCTTCTTTTCTTGCTTTGTCCTGTGACTGTCTGTGGCGCTCCTCACTGACTGACTGTCGGGCGTGATTTGATGACGTCACGCCCGACAGTCAGTGTGAATGAGAAGACAGGAGCGGAGGGAGGCGGCGCTGCCCCCCTGCCCCCTGGGCCAGCCCGCCCCTGTTCACCCCTGACATTTCTTACCATGTAGAGGTGGCAGAGGAGGTGAATGTTAGTATGTGTGGTCATGTGATCATACAATCAGCTGCTTCCTGTTCTCATCTGTGTCAGTGACATCGGAGCATGGCGCTGCACGTTGACATTGCAGACACTGAGGAGCAGCAAGAAGCAATACCATGTGTATGATCACATCATCACAGAGATTGGCACATGCCTCATTTATAAAAGCAACCGGGGAGAGGAGAGCTGGAAAGAGAGTATTTACATCATTAAACACAGTACCACACCCCTTCAACCATGTCAACCACTGAGGAAGTGGGTGTGTTTACATGAAAACCCTGGGACAGTCAGGGGTGCTGCAGGGAAAATAAAGGCACTGATTATATAACTAGGATTGTGGGTTGGTTAATAAGGTGTAAAAATCAATGGTGGCCCTTGGCTGCCATATTAAATTGAGGCACAGGGCTGGCATAATAAATGTTGGCACAGGGATAGTGTAATGAATGGGGCACAGATTGGTAACATGAATGATATCACAGGGCTGGCATAATATGAGGGGCCACTGCTGACCTTGCACATAATGTGTAAAGTAACAGTGATATTTTATGTGGGGCTTGGGAGGCATCCTCTCCTGTGTAGATTTCAAGCTACCGATCAGGAGATTGCATTGTACAGTGCTGTTTACACGTGTCCATTTTTATGCTGGTGCAATCTGGTCTAACTGTATTTATTAGCCCTATATCTGTACAAGCTTTTCTGTAACTTTCTTAGACTAGGTACACACTGGAGATTTTTCATTCAATCATCGTGCAAAACAGCCGACATACACCATTCGTTTGGATGTCAGCCTAGTGTGTTTAAATACACGATGGTCGAAAGTGTTGATTGTCGGTTCATTTGGTTGGTCGTACTGTTTAATAATGTACGTCTCCCACGTGGTGCGATGTCCGCACGTCAGTTAATTGACAATTAGGTTGTTCTACAGGTAACGCAATACTAGCTATCTACTGCATTGATGTGTATAGCATGTCTGCTTGTTTAATTATACACCTTTGTCAGTACAGTCTACAAGAAAAGCGCGTAGCTTTGTTTTCAATATATATGCTCTTTTTTTGTTCCTACATTATTATTAACCTCAATAATACTAATTTCCAGTGATTTCCAGTCAATTTTGACCACCTCACAGGTCACAATATAATTTTCATCCACTTTTGGACAAAGGCTGCAGCGAGCTGGCTGGATACTTAGCGACAGAGCAATGACACAGACACACGGCAGTTCATCATAGCACAGCTAGGAAACATTGCCACACAGCAGTGGCCGGAAAAAAAGAAATGTGGTGCAAGATGGAATTGTTCTTGGGTCCTCACAACCACCATTATGTCAGATTTTCAATAGGACATGTACAGTGTAACAAAGCAAGCACTCCAACAACAAGGAGTGCCACTTTTGTCGCTGTAGTGCTTGGTTTGTTTTGACCCCCTCATAACAAGCTACCAATAGCTTAGCTGCCTTAAGCCCAACAGTGCTGTCAATGAACTCTACATTATTAAACCATGTTTGCTCGTGCTGCATCTTTAATCTCCTTCTTATCTCTGGATGGGCAGCACGGGGGCTCAGTGGTTAGCACTTCTGCCTTACAGCACTAGGGTCATGAGTTCAATTCCCGACCATGGCCTTATCTGTTAGGAGTTTGTATGTTCTCCCTGTGTTTGCGTGGGTTTCCTCCGGGTGCTCCGGTTTCCTCCCACACTCCAAAAAACATACTAGTAGGTTAATTGGTTGCTATTAAAATTGACCCTAGTCTCTCTCTCTCTGTCTGTGTGTGTGTTAGGGAATTTAGACTGTAAGCTTCAATGGTGCAGGGACTGATGTGAATGAGTTCTCTACAGCGCTGCGGAATCAGTGGCGCTATATAAATAAATGGTGATGATGATGATGATACCCCGCTGTCATCTCTGAAGAACTGCTAAACTTATGTAGATACAGGAATGGATATTACAACTGGAGTGATATTACATCTGCTTCAGACAGACTGCGACACGGAACATATGGGCAGCATAGAATCTGTCATGTTGGAATATGCTGCTTTGAACAGACATTTAAACCATTATATAGATGCAGTTGAGGATATCGTATTTAAATTAAAACGTGACCCATCGGATAAGATTTAAGATAGCTTGTACACAAGAGATAAACTGTGCTTCAGAAGAATAATACAGAGGAGGCCCTGAGACAGGATGATAAATATGTCCAGTTTAAAGAACAGCTAAGAGACCAGAGAAAACAAATGGATGTGTGACCGCCCCCTGCAGACGAAGATTTGGAAGATGAAGATGAGGGGATCGCCATCACCCAGAGTACTCCTATAACACAAATGGAAACGGTGAACCCAGTGAAATGCAAAGTAAGTGGTCACACGTATGAAAGAGAAGCAATTGAAAGGTTGATTGAAAACAAACTTCAGAAGGGTAAATCCGCCAGGTTTCCAAAAATTGGCTGTGATCACTCTGACATGAGTATATCGGACTTGTTCCAGACAATGCATTAAAAAGAGCCATTGACATTCACAGCAAAAGCAAGGACATCACTAAGCTTTGAATTGGCCCAAATCACCCAAAAATAAAATATAGCTAGGTACCTTTGATGTAAAGTACAGATTACAAACACTTTGTGCAATACTGAGGCAAAGTGGAAGGTTTGAGTAATACATATAGACGTCTATTTAAACATCCATGCTTACATTATGCCTGAAAGCAACATTGTTCTCTGTTAATAAAACGATTTTCTTTTTTAATTTTTTTTTTATAATAATCCTCCACCATTCTTTGGAAGTTAATAGTTGATAGTAGGATCAGGTGGAGTTACAGCAGGAGTGTCACAATTTTTGGTCAATTTACCCCCAGATGTCAAAATGTTGTGCTGAGCCATCTGCATCATCAATGGATGTCTTGGCAAAAGCTAAGTTTTAGCAAAGCACACAACAGTATATAGCATTTGTAGGTAAAATTGGCACACAGCGGTAGCTGAAAGGAAAAGTGGTGCTAGATGGAATTGTTCTTAAAAAGGACATGTACAGTTTAGCAAAGCGGGCACTTCAGCAACAAGGAGTGCCATTTTTGTGGCTGAAGTGCTTGGTAAGTTTGGGCCCCCACAAAACAAGCTAACAATGGGCTTAAGGAACCTAAGCTAACAGTTCTGTTAATGAACTCTACTGTGGCAAGATGTTGTTGTCATCATCCCCAGCCTCATCCACATCCTCATCAGTGTGTACATCATCATCACTCAATACTAATTAATCCCTGGTGGAATCCACCATTACAGAAGTCTCAGTACTGTGATCTAATTGGCAGGAAAGGAATTCCTCGTGGAAATTGTAGTTCATTTATATGAACAACATCTTTTCCACATTTTGAAGAAGTAGCCTCCTACGCCGATCGCTGAGAAGGGTGCCGGCTGTGCTGAAAACTCTTTCCTAGTACACACTGGAGGGTGCGCAGCTTAGGTGGTGCAAAGCGAGATGGCACATTGGTCTCCAAATTGCCTATTTTTCCTCCCAGTATGTAAAGTGACTGTCTGATGTGTCTATTTCTATGCTGTCGTTAAAATAATCCACCATCCTTTGGATGTTGATAGTAGGATCAGGTGGAGTTTCGCAGAGGTGTCACGGTATTTGGTCAATTCTTTAAGGCCAGACCAGATGTCAAAATGTTGTGCAGAGTCACCTGCATCATCCCTGGGTCTCTTAGGAAAGCTATGTTTTTCCTAGCAGCAGTTGACTGAGAAACTGAAGGAGGAGACGTTGTCCTGTCACAAAACACTTGAGCTGTCATCTTGCTCCCCAGGAGCTCCTTGCATCTCTTGAGATTTGGGTCAGTTGGAAACAAAGAAAAGATATAGCTCTTTACCTAGGATCAAGCACAGTCGCCAAAATGTAGTGATCCGATTTTGATAGCTCTTGGATCCTGGCGAAGCGAAAAAAGTGCTTGGTCTACAAGTCAGACATACTTAGCATAATTGCTTTGTTTCAATTTCTCCTTTACTTTCTCAAGCTGCTTTTCCAAAAGCCTAATTAAGGGAATCACTTGGCTCAAGCTAGCAGTGTCTGAACTCACTTCACAGGTGACTACTTCGAATGGTTCCACTTCCCGTGGAGATAAAAAAAATACTTTAATTTATTAAAAAATATACTGCCTGGTCAGCTGACCGATATTGTTGGTGCACCTGGGTATAATGATTGGTGCCTAACTGTCTTCAAAAATATGTATGCAATAGCTCCTTACTGCAGCTATAGTGTGTATCTGTAATCTCTATGAGTGTGTATCACTACTCTCTAGCGCAATGTCTCCACCAAGTTTTAGTTTACTGGGCATGTATGGATGTGAATTTATTGACCACCAGAGTGACTTGGGGACCCCCTGTAACCACACACACTTTGCACAACTCTGACACACAATAAGATGGTTCTGATGTAGGTGAGAGGAGATGGAATCCAGGTGGCAGGTTGACGGGGGAGAGGAAAGTATGAGGGAGTGGACTTTTTCACCCGAAGTAGGACGGAAAGAGCAAAAGAGTTGGTTGCTTGAGGTAGAGGATGGTGGGGACATGGGGGGGGGGGGGGTGGCAGAAGAGATATCAAGCCTGATGACTTCAATTTTAGAGGAGGACAGTGGCAGAGAGAGAGTTGAATGTGGCAAAAAAGCGACGGGGATTAGTGGATTGAGAAGAGATGATTAAAAGAAGGATTGTTTAGCAAGGGAGAGGGATGGAGCTATAGGTTTAGAGGATAAGTTTGCAGTGAAGGAAATCCGCTAGGGAGCAAGATTTCCTCCAGAGTCGTACAGCAGCACGAGTGCACTTTTGAAGGAAGGAAGCAGTATAGCAATACTACTACTACTACTACATATCCTCACATTTCCAAATGGTTGAGGACTTTTCGACGGAGGCTGGTACTGGTACTGGGATGCTCCTGATCTGCACAGTGATCCATGATTGCCAAGAGGACTAATTCTACTTGAACAGGTTTAGACTACTTGTAGGTGCCTGCCAGCATAACAGGGGAATGTCCAATGAAATAGGGAAAGGAGGAGATGTTATTCTTATGACACGGCTCCACAATGCATTTCTAATTTAGAAAATGTGTTCATATTTGTTAAGAAACAACTTTATAATTTATTGGGGGGGTTGTGCGGCTATGATTTAAAGACAAGTACACCCTGTTTATCTTTGGGGTATGCAGCTGCATTGACCATGACAAACAAACATCCGTTTTTAAATATAGATGTCACTGAATGACCCTTTATAAATTGATATTATTTAAAAATAGAAAAGATTAGAATTGAGTTTTTTGATTGGTTCTGCTGCTGACCCTCACTTGCAAATACCCTTTTTTAAATATAAATGTCACTGAATGACCCTTTCAAAATTGACAAGTATTAAAAAATGGAAAAAAGTTTAGAATATATAGTGTTTTTTCTGAGGTGTGCAGCTCCATTGACACTCATACACAAACACCCTTTTTTAAATATAGATGTCATGGAATGACCTTTTCCAATCCAACAAGTTTTGAAAAATAGATAAGATTAGAATATAAAATAGAGTTTTTTGAAGGGATCTGCTGCTGACCCTCACATGCAAACACCCTTTTTTAAATATAGATGTGACTGAATGACCATTTTAAAATTGACAAGTATTGAAAAATAGAAAAGATTAGAATACATATAATTTTTTAGGGTCTCTATAGCTGCTGCTGACCCTCACACGCAAACACCCTTTTTTTAATATGGATGTCATTGAAAGACCCTTACAAACTGAAAAGTATTGATAAATATAAAAGATAAGAATATAGAATAACGTTTTTTGATGGGATCTGCTGCTAACTCTCACATGCAAATACCCTTTTTTAAATATAAATGTAACTGATAAACTTGATAAAGACAGTTTACCAGTCGAAATGCGTTGGAGTGTTGAAATTATAGAGGGTGTGGATTGCAATCCTATTGCCATTACATCTCGAGACTTAAGCTATATGGACATGATGTGATATGAATATCCTGGAGACTTTAACATCTGTGAACTTCGTGACTTGTGCTTATAGCCTAGTTTTTCTGGTAGGAGTATTACCTTACACCCATGTCAAATATGTTGTTTTTTGTATAATATAGTTACCATTTTATAGAGATATTTTGATAAATTTGATAGTAGTGACTTTATTATGCTAGAGTTGTCCACTCTTATTTTTTGCATCCCTGCTCTAATGAGCTTATTGGATGAAGGAGGGAGACCATAGTGACAGCTTTGAATGCCTATGATTATTTACTATATGGAAGGAGGAGTGCAAAGATACCTTTGAATGCCTATGATTACCTATTATCTGGTAGGAATCCATTTTATTCATTAACACGGAGGTGATGGTGAGGTGTTTTGTCACTTTGGATTGGAAATTTCCAGATATACAGTTTCATATTATATCATCACCAATAGAACTTTGTGGAAGATCACATTGGAAAGAGAACTGTGGATATATGTATTGACTGTTTATTTTTATCAGTATTTATTTTTTCGTTTTATTCTTATATTTTTTCTTTTTATTATTGCATTTTGCATTCTCCTAGTTTTGGGTGCTTTTTGGCGCTGAAATCTTTGAATATTCTTTTTCTATGTATAAATGTAACTGAATGACAAAATTGACAAGTATTTAAAAGTAGAAAAAAGTTTAGAATATATAGCGTTTTTTGGGGGACATGCAGCTGTTCTGACACTAACACGCAAACACCCTTTTTTAATATAGATATCACTGCATGACCCTTTACAAATTAGCAAGTATTGGTAAATAGAAAAAAGTTTAGAATATTTAGCATTTTTTTGGTGCGTGCAACTGCACTGACACTCACACACAAATACCCAGGTTTGTTCAAAATAAATTCAGAAGTCACTGCCCCTCACAAGATTATTTTCACTTGAAAAACTTAATGTTTTAAAAGAAATAAATAAATTTGTTTTTGGATTCTGCTGCTAATAGTCATACAGTAAAAGCACACTGTTTTTCTCCACTATAATATACTACTTAGTTCAGAATTATATCTAACTCAGTTTATATACTAGTACAATTATATATGCATTAATAATAACGAGTAGCCACTACTCCGTCTAAACTCTCTGAAAGATTGAAACTCATAAACCAATTGATCAGCAAACTATTGTAGCTGACTGACCTCTAAAGAACTGCTTTACAATAATCACATGATTCTATTGTTTGCTATATCACTCTTTCCCCATGAACTCAATTTTATGAGCAGAGCACTGCAGCTAACATCCTGCGTACACGCTGCCTGTTCTAAAATGGTACAGGAGAAAATGAGGGAGGGCTATAAATATAGAAGGTATCGATCCAAATTACGTTTTTCCTTGTTTCGAGATTCAAAATTGGCGCACAAAACAGACTCATGACTCGGAACCCCAAATCTTGGATCTGTCGGATTTCACTGAATCCGAACCGCTCATCTCTAATATATAATAACAGCCCCACTTGACTAGCATTAAGCATTCCAGTGACCACTGAGAATACAGAGAGCATGCACATGAACGCCACACAATACAGAGATCATGCTCCCCCACCAGCCATTTCATCACCTCCCCACCCCAGCCATTTCATCACACTCCAAGCGGCCAATTTATGATCCCCCCAGTGATTTCATCATCCATCCAACCAGTCGTTTCATCACAAATACCCACAGTTAATTAATCCCATCCTCAGACATTTTTTATCAACCCTAGCAAACAGTTTATGACCCCCCCAGTCATTTTATCATCCACCCAATCAGTCATTTGCTCACCAACCCCCCATGCAATTTTATCACCCTCCATCAGCCATTTTATCAACTCCCAGTAGCCAATTTATAACACCCCCAGCCAGTTCATCAACCATTCCCACAGCCATTTAATCAACCATCCGCTATGCCATTTCATCAACCATCCCGTCTGCCATTTCATCAACCATCACCCCTGCAATTCCATAACCCACCCCCAGCCAATTCATCACCCATACCCCCTCAACCAAGTCATCACCCCCCTCAGCTATCAATAACCAGTGGCCAATTCATTACCCCATCACCAGCCATTTCATTATCATCCCCCTCCAGCCACCAATCCCCCTCCCCAGACAATTTATCATCTCCTCCTCCTCCCTGATATTTAAGCTGTAGTCTAAACTTACCTTCATCTCTTCTGGCCCTGCTCTTCTTTTTTTTCATACTCTTGCACTGCACTGCAGAAATGTTACTTTTGTCTGCTGACAAGCAGCCTGGCAGCATATGTGCTTGCTGTTAGCTGTCTGTCAGTAGTGTATTTGTCCGTACTTAGTCTGGTCTCATGAGATGTGGTAATCTCACAAGGCCAAACTAAGGGAACCACAGCCTCTCTGACAGGGCAGCTAACAGTATTGGATTTGCTGTTAGCGGCGTCACTGCATAGTGATAGTCGGGGCCCTCTCCTTCAGACAAGGTGCGGCACCTATGGCCCAGCCAGTGAACATACTTGGTAAAATAATGTAAATTCTGCCAGCGTCACGCCCTCTGGACCCAGCTCCCCAAAGTGCAGTTTAAACAGCCTATTGGTCAATCAGGCTCTGGCTGCTATAGAGGGAAGAGGGAAGAATGTGTAGTTACAGGGGGGATAGGGAAGGGGAGAGGGTGTGATGTGTTTTTGAGAGGTAGGAGAACATGCGTTATTACAGAACTGATGTGAAGAATGTGCTACAGGGCAGAGGGAAAGAATGGTTTTATTAAAGAGATGAGAGGAGCTGTTACTACAGATGGGGGCATCTGTTACTAAAGAGGTAATGGTGACAGAGGGTAGGATCAGGGCCACGTTAACAACATTATGGGCCCCCGGGCAAAGCAGTGCAGCGGGGCCCCTACCTCTATATATGTGTATCATATATATATATATAGATAGATATATAAATATATATAGATATATATTTATATATATAGATATATTTGCAGGATTTAATTTTTTTTTGCAGGATTATTTATTTTACTTAAGAGCCCTGTCTATGGGGCCCCCTTGCCTGTGGGGCCCCTGGGCACCTGCCCATCGTGCCCAAAGGAAGAAATGGCCCTGGGTAGGATATGTTTCTACAGGAGGGAGAATTGACAAAGTGCTGCTACAGGTAGGAGAAAGAGGCATGTGTTACTACAGACGTATTGGGGGATGTCTTACTACAGAGGTGAGGGAGGGAATGATGTGTTGCGATAAGTTGTTAGGGAAGCCAAATATGTTACAGGGCAGGGTTAAGGCTCACTCCCTATGTGACGTGACTGGACACTACATACTTTTTCACATACTCTAGTCTTTTTGACAATGTTGAGAGGTATGGCATAACTGCAAAGATATTCCTTTAAACTAATATACAACAAAGCCATACATAGTGACAAGAACAATAAAATTAGGACAATTTTAGTTTTAAAACTTATGAATGAAAGGTTAACTTTAAAACCTCAAACATCCAGCAGCAAACAGGTCAATATTTTCTTCTTGTATTTACACAGTGATATGCATACTTCCAAGTATTCCAATTTTCAGAATTGGATGGGTTGTAGTAAAGTTATGAGGGGGTGTGGCTGTGTCACAGTGTAATCATGGGTAACACCTGTAATGTGCTAAGCTGCCCTTCTTTTAAGGAAACCACAATGGCAGGCACATGCGGCAACTGAGTGCCGTTGCTCTGCTATGCTCGACATATCTCCCAACATTCCCAGCAGTCGGGATAAATGTCGGAATGGTGGGACATTCCCCTAGAATCTCGGTACTGTGGCTGGTATAGATTTGTGTAACTAATGTGGAAAGATTAATATGATCTGATATTCTAGCAATTTCGGTGGGGTTACATTGCATACAGAAATGATGACGCATGTACTGGCTCAATTATTTAATTTCCTGTTTATATTTATTTTTTTGTCTTGCCTAAATCAATGACAAACTGAGACCACTATCCTGTCTGACAGGGAGTATGAATAAAATTGATTTTTAATAAGATGTAGGACATTGCATCCACAGAAGTCTAATTATTAGGTTAAAGAGAAAAATACTCTTTGTGCTTGCTATGCTAAGGAAAAATATAAAATCTAGATTTCCACTGCATGATATAACCGTTTTTATGAGGCATTTTTCAACTTTTTATAATCCGCTCTGATTGTTTAGTGGAATCATCAAACTAGCCGGCATTCTGAGTGTTTTAACTTTCATTCCGAAGCATTCAATCACACCTCATGCTGAGACGCATGAATTATACATGGCTGAATAGGTCATAATATTTTAAAGGCGTGAAAAAAACCCTACATCTTTCTATTTTTCTTTTTTGCTGAATTATTTTTGAGTTTATATCGCAGCACACTGGCTGTTCTTCATCTCGCGTGAAAAGACCTTTTTTTATATTAAAAAATGCTAAATTGCCCATTTGATATACTTTGTTTTTAATGGAATGCAGTAGGGACATAGCTGTTTTTCTCATTTAAGGGAAGCTTTTAAGTCAAGTATTAAATGTTTTCATTGAGAGGCTCCATGTGTTTTGTTCTAACAACTGAAGGTAAAAAAATGGAAAAAAGAAACACAAAATGAAAGTGTTATATTTCATGTGCAGTGCTCCTGCATGACTGTGTGAATTGAGAAATGTGCCTCTCCCTGCATTTTTCTGTTGGCTCTTTGAATTCTAAAACACTGGGAAACCTTTATGATACTGTTTGTCCAATCAATAAAAGCCACTTATTGCTCTGTGTCTGGTGCCAAATGCAGTAATAAAACGGTGACATTGCAACTTGTCTGATGCCCCCTCCCTGTCCCTTTTGTATATTAACAAATTCACATGCAGGTGTCCACTTGACACAAAGACAACAGACTTGTGTATGGCGAAATAAAGGTAACAGTTCTTTATTCACATTTGGACTAATTTTTAAAGGTGGCACTGTGGGAGTCGCTACCCCGAGTACCTACCAGGGCGGTTTCCCTCGTCTACACTGAAGGTACTCACCCGATCCCAAAGGACTGCTATGGAAGGTGTTGCTTCCTCCGGCTGTAGTTAACCCACCACCGTACTTCGGCACGATCACTCCCCTTCCTCCTGCAGATGAGACAAAAGAGAGAGATGTGCCTACCAAGTGAGAGGGGAGGGGGAAGGCGCTGTCTGGGTCTATGACCAGGAATGGAGACAATCGCTCGATTCTGCCTGCCATCACCCCATCTTACTCTGGCCTGGACACGGGGGCTGCGAGTATTTGGGACAGAGGACGTTCTCGCCCAAACTCTCTACTCACCAGTAGTGAGGGCCACCTAACAGTTTAGGTGACAAGGCTACATTTGCCAACAAAGTGACGCCGGGTCTGGCAGTTCCCACCTGGAACCGCCAGTAGCACTGCCGAAACTCAGGTGAACCACACCCCACCCCACGGTACACTGTCTGCACTGGAACCGTCAGGCTAACCCGCCGGAACTCAGAAACAGGCACCCAAATAGAACCGCTGGTAAAACCCCGGAACTCAAAAGGGCTGTGCTGCAATGCCAGCGAGGAGCCCAACCACTACCTCTGGAACCTTACGGGCACTCCGGGTGGGAAGACTACCGTGTGGCATTTCCTTTGGTGTGGCGCTTCGCCCATTTACCTTTGCCCCTTCCGGGCATCGAGTGTGGCCAGAGAATGAACCGGGCATCGGGGCTTGCTGCCAGGAGTCGCAGGTCGCGGTCCTCAGGTTTGCCCCAAGATGTAGTACAGCGGAGTAGGAGCAAGATGAGAGTAGTCGGACAGGCCGGGTCGGTACACAGGCAGGCAATGCAGACAGAATCAGGAAGCGGTCTCGGAGTCAATCAAACCGGGTCGGTACACGGGTCACCAGAACAGAAGCGTGGTCAGCTAGCCGGGTCGGTACACAGGAAGGCAGATAAACGAATTGAGGAAGGAGCGTGAGGCAATCCGGGTCAGGAGCACAGGCAATAAGGAAGGTCAACAAGCCAGGTCGGTACACGGAGGACAACGGAATCCAGGAGAGTAAACAAGCCGGGTCGGTACACTGGGAGTCAACACACAGGAAGCAGGAACAAGGGAGGACACAGGAATCAGGAGCCAGCAACTGGTAAGTTGCTCTGACACTCTCCAAGTGTCAGAGCTATGTATTTATGCAGTGTCCCATTTGAATTCCCCTCCCTGGTAGCGATCATGTGACCGCCCTAGGTAGCGGTCACGTGACCGCTGAACCCAGAAGCGCGGCTTCCGGGTCCGACGGAGCGGCGGGGGAACGTGGAAGGGTAAGTATCGTAACACGTAGGTCCTCTTCTGGCCGCCGCCGTCTTCCAGAAACTGCCACCGGGACTCTTCCATCCTCCGGGTCGCCGCCAGGCCTTCACTAGTCAGAGTGGCCTAGTCACGTGACCGCCGAACCCGGAAGTGCGGCTTCCGGGTCCGATGGAGCGGCGGGGAAACGTGGAAGGGTAAGTATCGTGACAGTACCCCCTACCTTAAAGGTGGACTCCGAACACCTATACAGGTTTACAGGGAAATTTTTTATGAAAGCGTTTGAGTAGACGGGGGGCATGAAGGTCGACTGCTCTTACCCAGGAGCGTTCCTCGGGACCGTAACCTTTCCAGTCTACTAGGAATTGAACGCCACCTCTGTTTTTACAGGAGTCCAGGATTTGTTTTACTTCATATTCACCCTGATTCTGAATAATAACAGGAGGAGGAGCCCTAAAAGGGGTGGAAAACTTGTTAGTAACCACTGGTTTCAGCAATGACACATGAAAAACATCTGGGATATGTAGAGAACGTGGAAAGCTTAATCTGAAAGCTACTGGATTGATGATCTCTGAGATGGAAAATGGACCAATGAACCTGGGGGCAAATTTCTTGCTGGGAACCTTTAACCGAATGTTCTGTGTAGATAGCCAAACTTTATCCCAGATGGAGAAATTAGGGCCGGCTCCTCTCTTTTTATCATAGGCTTCCTTAGAACGAGAGATGGCTTTTCTGAGACTTGATTTGGTTTGTTCCCAGATATGCGCGAAGTTACGAAATAATAAGTCCACCGCTGGGACTTCAGAAGCAGTAAATTGGGAAAAGGTGGGTAATCTGGGATGACAGCCATAGAGAACGAAAAAAGGAGAATTAGAGAGGGCCTCATGGAAATGGTTATTTTGGGCGAACTCAGCCCATGGAAGGAGGTCCACCCAGTTGTCTTGATTGGCAGAAATGACTATTCTTAAGAATTTCTCCAACTCCTGGTTGGTTCTCTCTGTTAGGCCATTAGACTGGGGGTGATATGCAGAGGAAAAATCAAGCTTGATCCCAGATTTATGACAAAAGGATCTCCAGAATTTGGATATAAACTGAGATCCTCGATCGGAGACAATGTGATGAGGACAACCATGAAGGCGGAATATCTCATTGATGAAAATATCAGCCAACGAGGAGGAAGATGGAAGACCTTTCAGTGGAATGAAGTGAGCAGTTTTAGAAAAGCGGTCTGTGACCACTAGGACCACAGTACATGACTTGGAGGGGGGTAGGTCCGTGATAAAATCCATGGAGATTTGTGACCATGGGTATTCAGGAACTGGTAATGGAAGTAAATAACCATAAGGCCTCCTCCTGGGGGTCTTGTGTTGGGCACATATGGAACAGGAAGACACAAACCTCCTTACATCTTCCCGTATGGAAGGCCACCAGTAGTTGCGAGATAACAGGGCCCAAGTCTTGCGAATGCCAGCATGACCCGAGAAGAGGGAACGATGAGCCCATCGTAGAAGTTTGATGCGAAGAGGTGCAGAAATGAAGGTCTTGCCTGGAGGACAGCTTTTCTTTATATGAGTTGCTGCCAATATTCGACTAGGGTCCAGAATAAATTTATTCTCCTCCAAGGGTTCCGAGTCAGCAGGATCAAATGAGCGAGATAGGGCATCTGCCTTGATATTTTTAGATCCAGAATGGAAGGAAATGTTGAAGCCAAATCGGGAGAAAAATAAGGACCATCTTGCTTGTCGAGGATTTAGGCAACGTGCAGTACGTAGATATAGCAAGTTCTTGTGATCAGTATAGATGGTGATGGGGAACTGGGCTCCCTCTAAAAGATGCCTCCATTCCAAAAGAGCCAATTTGATGGCCAGGAGCTCCTTATCACCGATACCGTAGTTCTTTTCAGCAGGTAGAAGATAACGGGAAAAGAATCCGCATGGACGTAGTTTACCGGTAGCGTCTCTTTGAGAGAGAACTGCTCCTGTATCTACGGAGGATGCGTCAACCTCTAGAATGAACGGGCGAGAACAGTCAGGTTGCTGGAGGATGGGTGCTGAGGAAAAGAAGGATTTTAAGGTAGCAAAGGCTTGGGTGGCTTCTCCAGACCATATTTTGGCATTCGCAGACTTACGGGTTAAGGCAGTGATGGGTGCCACCAAGGTAGAGTATCCTTTAATGAACTGGCGATATTAATTGGAGAATCCCAGGAACCGTTGTGTAGCCTTAAGGCCCGAGAGTTGAGGCCAATCTAGTATGGCTTTTAACTTGGTAGGATCCATTTGCAATCCAGTGCCAGAGATGATATAACCTAAGAAGGGAACTTGCTTTTGTTCAAAGATGCACTTCTCTAATTTACAGTATAGATGATTCTTCCTAATATGGGACAGAACCTCCAAGACATGTTTGCGATGTGATACTTAGTCTTGGGAGAAGATGAGGATATCATCCAAGTAGATGACCACACATTGGTATAATAGGTCTTGAAAGAATTCATTCATTAAGCCTTGAAAAACAGCCGGGGCATTGCATAACCCAAAAGGCATGACCAAGTATTCAAAATGACCGTCCTGGGTGTTGAAGGCTGTCTTCCACTCATCCCCCTCCTTAATGCGTACCAGGTTGTAGGCTCCTCTGAGGTCCAATTTAGAAAAGATGGTAGCCCCCTTTATGCGATCAAATAATTCTGAAATTAGTGGTAAGGGGTACCGATTTTTTACGGTGATGGCATTAAGGCCTCAGTAGTCAATACAAGGGCTGAGGCCCCCGTCCTTCTTCTTTACGAAGAAAAAGCCTACCCCAGCAGGAGAAGAGGATTTCCGGATAAAGCCTTTTCTGAGATTGTCTTGGACATAATACTCCATGGCCTTGGATTCAGGAACGGAAAGTGGATACACTCTGCCTCGGGGTACTGGTTTGCCGGGAATGAGATCTATATTACAGTCCCGAATTCTATGTGGAGGGAGTTTTGTGGCCTCCTGTTCACAAAAGACATCGGAAAAGGTTTGGTAGGGTTCAGGAAGAAGTGCCAAGGGTAACCTCCTGTGGCATTTGGGATCCTTCTTGGGAACCACCCTCGATAGACAATGATTAAAGCAATGTTGTCCCCAGGATAAGATATGGCCGGACTGCCAATCCACGTTAGGAGAATGGAGACGGAGCCACGGAAGTCCAAGGATAACTGGATTGGTAGTTTTATGAATGACGAAGAAGGAGATACTCTCCTGATGTAGAACTCCAATCTGAAGACGAAGAGGAGTGGTGCGTAAAAAGATAGATCCTTCAGGGATTCTACCCCCATCGATGGCTAAAAGGGAGATAGGTTGTTCTAGAGCTTGCGTGGAGATAGAGAATTGCTTTACCAAGGCAGCCGAAATAAAAAATTCCCAGCCGCTCCGGAGTCAAGGAGTGCGGACTGAGAAAAGGTATATTGTCCAGACTGTAAAGAAATGGGAATAGTGACACAATCATTACTATAAGGAACTGAGGAAGATGAAATAAGGAGGCCTAACGACACAGTTCCTGAACACGTTAGGCCCTGTCGTTTTTCCGGACGCTTGGGACAATAGTTCAGAAGATGCCCGCTCTCTCCACAATATAAACATGACTTGTTTCGGAATCTTCTCTCTCTCTCCTCGGCCGATAAGCGGGTTCTTCCCAATTGCATCGTTTCCTCAGGCGGAAGAACAGGTGTTTGGAAGTTGGGAGCTAGACGGATCATACTGCGTCGAGACTGTTCCTTTTCAGAACTACGCTCCTTGAAACGTCAAGTCAAATCAAGTCAAACGAAAAGTCAATCTTAACGCAGAGGGAGATGAGATCGTCCAAAGATGCAGGGAGTTCCTGAGACACCAGTACATTTTTAATCCGATCAGAAAGACCCTGCCAGAATGTAGCTACAAGAGCTTCATCGTTCCAGCGGATTTCCGAGGCCATAGTTCTGAAGTGGACCGCATACTGACCCACAGACTGGTTTCCTTGGCAGAGACGCAATAACCCAGCAGCGGCATTGGAGACCCTTCCAGGCTCGTCAAAAATCTTCCTAAAGGTGGACAAAAAGGTGGAGAAATTATGCAGGATAGGATCATTCCGCTCCCATAACAGAGATGCCCATGCTAAGGCTTGACCAGAGCGCAGTGATATCACATAGGCCACCTTAGCCTTCTCAGAAGGAAAATTCCCCAGCAACAGTTCAAAGTGGATGGAGCATTGGTTCAGGAATCCTCTGCAAAGTTTAGGGTCTCCATCGAACTTAGGTGGATTAGACATCCGCAATTGGGAGGAGGAAGCTGCTGCTGCGGAGGGAGGGTCCGAAGCCGCAATCACAGGTGCAGGAGGTCCGGTGGCAACTAAGGTGTTCTAAACAACATCCAGCCTAGTAGATAAGCTCTGGAGGAATTTTTAAAGTTGCTCTTGGTTCGCCTCCTGTTTGTCAATTCTACCCACTAAATGCTCCAGTAGATCTTTAGCCGCTGGATCCATGGTCAGAGCAAACTGTAACGGATTTACTGGATTCACTACTAATCTTGATTAACGCTGGCTTACCTGAGGTGCGGAGTCTAACGATCTCCCCGGTATTCACCAAGAACTGCCGCAAGGCGGGATGGGCTTTGCTGCCAGGAGTCGCAAGTCGCGGTCCTCAGGTTTGCCCCAAGATGTAGTACAGCGGAGTAAGAGCAAGATGAGAGTAGTCGGACAGGCCGGGTCGGTACACAGGCAGACAATGCAGACAGAATCAGGAAGCGGTCTCGGAGTCAATCAAACCGGGTCGGTACACGGGTCACCAGAACAGAAGCGTGGTCAGCTAGCCGGGTCGGTACACAGGAAGGCAGATAAATGAATTGAGGAAGGAGCGGGAGGCAATCCGGGTAAGGAGCACAGGCAATAAGGAAGGTCAACAAGCCGGGTCGGTACACGGAGGACAACGGAATCCAGGAGAGTAAACAAGCCGGGTTGGTACACTGGGAGTCAACACACAGGAAGCAGGAACAAGGGAGGACACAGGAATCAGGAGCCAGGAACTGGTAAGTTGCTCTGACACTCTCCAAGTGTCAGAGCTATGTATTTATGCAGTGTCCCATTTGAATTCCCTGCCCTGGTAGCGATCATGTGACCGCCCTAGGTAGCGGTCACGTGACCGCCGAACCCAGTAGTGCGGCTTACGGGTCCGACAGAGCGGCGGGGGAACGTGGAAGGGTAAGTATAGTGACACGTAGGTCCTCTTCTGGCTGCCGCCGTCCTCCAGAAACTGCCACCGGGACTCTTCTGTCCTCCGGGTCGCCGCTAGGCCTTCACTAGTCAGAGTGGCTCATAGCTCTGACAAGGGCTCTCTGTCTCCGCTGCCGACCTCTTTGCTTCTCATCGCCGCCGGGTCTTCCAGAGACAATGTAGCTCTCAGCCCTGAGAAGGGCTCTCTGTCTCCGCTGGCGACCAGTCTTCTGTCTTCTGGTGCGGTCCCACGCCGTCCTCTCTCTTCGCTCACCGCCAATGACTGACTTCTAGGACGGGCATCTTAAATAGGTGCCGTCGATGTCAGCTCGTCGCTGCATCATGCCACCCACACCGCGAGCCCTGATTCGCTCGCAGTGGTGCTAAAGCTTAAGTGGCCGGTTGAGGAGCGCTGATTGGCTCCCCGACCCGGCAACATGTCCAGGCACCGCTGCTCTCACAGCACCAAAACAGCACTGCAAGACACCAGCCACAAAACCAATACCCCTTTCTGCTCCCTGGCTAAAATCTGTTGAAGGAGTAGCCACCACTAGGGTGTTATCATGCTCTTTGGCTGCTATGGGAATGTACAAATCATTATGGTTGGCACAGTTCTTTTCTGACAATGTTAGGTTTCTTGACAAGGTACCCCCACCCACTACCAAAGCCAGTGCCTTGTGTAACTGTTCATTGAAGAGTTGCAAGCCCCATCCTGTCTGCCAAATGTGCCTGATTGACTTGTATTTTCTTGAGAGACACAATGCCACCCTGCCCCGGAAGCAATGAACTTCCCAATCTCTGCATTTCCTTTTTTGTGTACTTTGACTAGAACAGTGGTTTCCAAACTTTTTCAGTTTGCGGCACCCTTACAGTGTCTTTAATTTTTTCAAGGCACCCCTCCAAAATAGATACTGAACAGTCCCGTTTTATAAGTAGTTGGATCAAAATAACGTAATAAGTATTTATGTCAGGACAGAAATACTTAGTAGTTGTTTGCAAAAATAATACACATAAATCCATGGGAAAACAATATTTTTATATATTTTTTTCAATTATATTTCTGTAAAAGAATAATTTACAGCTAACATTAAGGGAAATAAGATCAAACAAAATAAAACAACATGTACAAAAATTACCACACTGTGCCCTCCTTCATCTTCACAGTCTCTGCCCTCCTTCATCTTCACACTCTGTGCCCTCCTTCATTCTTTTGCCCCTCCATTTCTCTTTCCTATCACCATTTCCCCTCCATTTCTTTACTTACCATACTTAACTTTCTTTCTTCTATTTCTTATGTCTTCTCTTCTGTCTTCTTTCTTCCGGCTCCTCTCTCCTGCCACTGCTCACTGAATATGTTGGACGTGATGATGTCATGCCCGACATTCAGTGAGAAGTGAGAAGGAAGTAGGATGCTGCGTCCCGTTCGCCGCCGGATTGGTAATTTTTTTTTTCCCCTGGTGACGGCACCACTTTGACAGCGCACACTTTGGGAACCGCTGGCATAGACTACCATACCATACCATACTAGAATTGCTATGAACACTAAGAGCTATACAAGAGGTACAATCACAAGCACCGCCTGTGCAAAAAAGAGCATAGACAACCAGAGCTTTAAACATATTGCTGCAAACACCAAAAGCTATACAAGAGCTATTTTCACAAAAACGCAGAGGAATAGCAATATACCAAAGGCAAAAGAGCTATAAACGCAAAACAGCTATTACTAAATAAACTGCAAAAGAGCTATAAAACCAGAAGCTGCGCACAAAATTAACAACATAAGAGATTTATTGTACAACATATTCTGTTTCTCCGCTGTCTTATCCCACACCTTCTCCTACTACACTCTATCCCAGCGGTTCCCAAACTGTGCGCCGCAGCTCCCTGGGGTGCCGCGGCACTGTCACAGGGGTGCCGCGATCCCTAGCAAGAAAAAGAAGAGAAAAAAAAACAAACAAAAAAACCAAAACAAAACTTACCCATCATCCAGCGCCGGATCCTCCTCCTCACTGGCTGCTGGACGTGACATCATCACGTCCGTCAGCCTCAGTGAGGAGCAGCAGCAGAGAGGACATCAGGAAAGAAGGTAAGTAAAGGAGAGTGAAGGGGGGCACAAAGAGACACTGAAGGGGGACACAGAGAGACCCTGAAGGGGGACAGAGCGAGACACTGAAGGGGGACACAGAGAGACACTGAAGGGGGGCACAGAGAGAGTTACTGAAGGGGGATAGAGAGAGACATTGAAGTGGGACAGAGAGAGACACTGAAGGGGGACAGAGACGCTGAAGGGGGACAGAGAGAGACGCTGAAGGGGGACAGAGAGAGACGCTGAAGGGGGACATAGAGAGATACTGAAGGGGGACAGAGAGAGACACTGAAGGGGGACAGAGAGACATTGAAGGGGACAGAGAGAAACTGAAGAGGCACATAGAGACACTGAAGGGGACAGAGAGACACTGAAGGGGGACAGACAGAAACTGAAGAGGCACAGAGAGACACTGAAGGGGGGCAGAGAGACACTGAAGGGGGACATAGAGAGAAACTGAAGGGGGACAGAGAGACACTGAAGGGGGACAGAGAGAGACACTGAAGGGGGACAGAGAGAGACACTGAAAGGGGACAGAGAGATACTGAAGGGGGACAGAGAGAGACATGCTGAAGGAGGGGGACAGAGAGAGACACGCTGAAGGAAGGGGACAGAGAGATGGCAAAGAAGGGGACAGAGTAATATGGTGAAGGGGCGCAGTGATATGGTGAAGGGGCCTAAATACATCTTACGTCATTTTGACCCAACTACTTAAAAACGGGACTACCCGGTAATTATTTTGGCTTAGGGGTGCCTCGAACTGAGAAAGTTTGGGAACAACTGCTCTATCCCATTCTCTCTCCCACAGGTACCCCACAAAGCATTGAAAGGACCTACAGACACAACACACAGAAGAACAAACAGGAAAACAACTCTCATCTACAGCAAAGAACTTGGAGGAACTACAAACAAAATAAAAGCACTCCTCCCACTTCTCTGCCCCTACAGGCACCTTCAAGTTGTACCACCGCAGAACCAACACAAAAGACCAAACTTACAGGAAATGGAACGCCTTGAACACCCGAAACGACAGCAACTAACTCCACAACACATCTACATACAAGTGCAGACGTCAAAGTTAAAACCCCGAAAAAGGGTCCCTACTACTTCCATTCTAATACCTCAGAGATTCTAATGTCCATTTAATAGCCAATGCTTTCTTTTCTACAATGGTGTACCTCCTCTCATGGATTGTGGCCTGTTCCACAGAACACTCAGATATACTATCATCATCATCACCATTTATTTATATAGCGCCACTGATTCCGCAGCTCTGTACATAGAACTCATTCACATCAGTCCCTGCCCCATTGGGCTTACAGTCTAAATTCCCTAACATACACACACACAGACAGACAAAGACTAGGGTCAATTTTTGATAGCAGCCAATTTTACCTACTAGTATATTTTTGGAATATGGGAGGAAACCGGAGCACCCGGAGGAAACCCACGCAAACACAGGGAGAAGATACAAACTCCACACTGATAAGGCCATGGTCGGGAATTGAACTCATGACCCTAGTGCTGTGAGGCACTAACCACTGAGCCACTGTGCTGCCCGGTGCTCCTAAATAGGGTCCTCTATAGGGTGCTCCTCCCCATCATTGGTTTGGGACAACACAGCACCTACCCCTACATCTGAGGCATCTGTCTGTACAACAAGCTATTTTGAAAAATCTGTTATTATTAATACAGGCTTCATATATAACGCCACTTTTAATGCCAGAAAGGCTTCCTCTGCCTCAGGGATCCACTTCACCATATTAGACTGCTTTTCCTTTGTAAGGTCTGATAATGGAACCAAAGGAGTTGGAGAAAATAGCGCTGCTTTACTAAAATATAGGGTGTGTATGGCTGCCGATGTGGGACTGTAGGGAACGAGTTCAAGAAATTTCCCCAATATACACAAAACTGGACAGAGCAAAACTTATTCCACTGTGCCTTGCATGTGACAAATAGGTTGTTTCCAGGCCTTTTTAGGTTGTTTCCATATAATAAGTTTGATCTATTTGTCACATACAAGGCGCCATGGGATAAGTTTGTTCTGTCAATTTTGTGATAAAGGGACCACTGTGGTGGTGAAAGTAGGAATGAACCACCGGTAATACCCTGTGAGCCCCAAAAAGACTCTTGCTTGTTTTTTATTAAGAGGACCGGGCCAGTTTTGGATAGCCTCAGTTTTATTCAGCTGGCGCTTAATAAAACCTCTTTCTACGGTAAAGCCCAGATATTGAACTTCTTCCATCGATAGGAAACATTTATTCAGGTTGGCTGTTAGCCCAGCCTTTCTAAGTGAGTCCAACACAGCTTGAGCTCTATCTAAGTGAGAGTCCCAGTCTGGACTGTGAATTACAACATCATCCAGATAGACATCTGCATACTGTCTGTAGGGCTTCAACAACTTATCCATGGCACAATGGAGGTTGCTTGGGCCCCATGTAATGCAAATGGCAACACCTTAAATTGATAGAGCCTTTCTGGAACAGAGAAAGCTGGGGTTTTTTTTTGCGCTATCGTTCAATGAAATCTGCCAATAACCTTTTGTCAGCTTATCCACATGGGGCATGTGTTGGCATCGAAATTGGAAACTGCATTCAGCTTACAAAAATCATTACAGAACCATAGACTGTCATCTGGTTTCAGGATTAGCGCTATGGGGCTGGACCACTCTATTAGTCTCTTCTATAACATTGAGTTCTAACAATTTTTTTTACCACCATTTAAATAGACACTCAAAGGGTTTTGGGAAAACTATATGGTTTTAAGTTGACCTTGATCCCTGACCTAAAGGTACGTTCCTATTATATACTCTCTGTTGAGCACATTGGGCCTCTTCCATGCTCTATCTGAAAATGGGTACCACTGCAGCAATCTGGTTCTACATCTGAGAAGTGTTCAATAAAAATGTGTTGCCATTCCAGTGTATCACACATCTCACCTGCTATTCTGTTTGGAATTACTGATATCGTGGTATCCCTTGAATACCGCAACCATTTGGTTTGCTCGGCGTTCCTTTCTGAGGACATTGGATGGTAGTTGCTGTGCATGTGCAAGCCCAGCACCTTAAAAGTTCTGGATTCACATTGACTGATCGTATGTCAGTTCACTATTTAAAGCACTTTCTCCTACCTTCCGTTGTCAGATCTTCAGGTCTCGCCCCCTGTGAGGAAGCAGTTCTCTCTGACTCCCGTCATTTTATATTGGTATCGTGTGTACTAGAGTTACCTGTTCCACGATCAAGACCTGTGGCAAACCTGTAGGACATTGCGCATCACCATCAATCCTGCTTCCAGGCTATACTGCCTCTCAGGACCTCAGCGCTTCTGTTACCTGCAGCTTACACCTTTCCATTGTATTCGTGTTACTTGTTCTATGATCAAGACCTGTGGCAAACTTGCAGAATATTGCACAACATCATCGATCCTGTTTCTAGACAATAGTGTCCACCAGGACCTCAGCATTCCAGTTACCTGCAGCTGTCATCTCTCGGTTGTACTCACGGTACCTGTTCCATGATCAAGATCTGTGGCTAATCTGACGAGCATTGTGTATCATCATCGATCCTGTTTCTAGACTATAGTGTCCACTAGGATCTCAGTGCTCCTGTTCTCTGCAGCTCATCGCCTCTTCCTCTAGTTTGGGTCATCTACCTCTCAACCCTGATTGTGGCCTGTTCCACAGAACACTGCGCATCTCCATCGATCCTGTGCTCTATTTCCTATTAGGATGTCCGCGCTCCAGTGCTCTATTGCCATTCCATCTCGTTCCTCAGATCTATCTATGTGCTTACCTTCCGGTGCACCAGCTCAGCCTCTCGTCTCATCTGTGTCTGAGTTGTCGTACCCTGCTCTGTGCCTCCTAGAGGGCCGCGACCTGTAATTAGAGAGCAGCCAAGTCCATATTCCCTTGTGGGAATACCTGGGGAATACCTCTTTTCCCATTAGACTCCGCACCTCTTGGAGGTTAATCATCAGCTGAGCAGGGTTTGAGGTCTATTCTAACATCTGCCACCGTGACACAGTGTTTCTTTCACCACTTCCAGCAATTCTCTAGGGTGTCTCCCATATAATAGATCAAATGAATAGAATGCTGTAGAGGACTGAGGAACTTCTTTAATGGCAATAACAAATTTGGCAACAAATAGTTCTAGTTTTTCCCCATCTTTGTCTACAACTTCTTAAGCATGGTTTTTAAGGTTTTGTTGAATCTTCCCAGCAAACAATCAGCCTGGGGATGATTAACTGATATCCTCAGGTGAGTGACTTTAAAGAATTTACACTTTTCTTTCATGATTCTAGACACAAAGGGTGTGGCTTGGTCAGTCAGAATTTGTTTAGGTATTCTTACCGGTCTGAAAACATACCAACCAAAAATTCACAAATCACTTAGTAATCCACCGAGTAGACCTATTATTTTGGGTACTTGTTATCTCTAATCTAATCTATCCTTTTATGTTGATCACTTATTGCAATCACATGTTTTTTTGTAAATTCTTTTCTTACTTTAAAAAAAGGGTGCAGCTTATACAAATTTAAACAGTATTATATATACAATTGAGTATTATATTTAGTCATCTATCAAAACACAACATATATATATATATATATCAAACAAAGCCTGAAGTATGAGTAGTTGAGATGCATTCAAATACTTAACACCAGGCTTCACGGGCATAACTAAACACTATGCAAATTAAATTATCGAAAGGAGCGTAATTGCCTAACCACTTTTTTTGATGGGATAGGGGAAGGGGAAAGATGAGGAGCAAGAGGAAATCTTGGGGAGAATAAGACTTGCACTTTAGTTATTCCATTGGGCGTATAATGTAGTTTCCTTGAACTCCGTACATTCAAAACATAATAGGTAAAATACCCTGTATTTATCTCCTGAGGAGTAAATGAAGTCGTCCATGGACATGTAGAAGTCTAAACGTTCCAACCATTCTTTGGGGCATATTCAATTGTGGGCATTACTACCTAAAGTAACACGGTGCGCGCACTATTACCGTCACTACGGTAATAGTGCACGTAAATACCGTTATTACAGTACATTTCACACTGGATTTCAGCTCGCGGCTCAGGGAGCTGTGAGCTGAATCTGGCTTAGTATTACAGTAATAATGGTAATACTTTTTCCGAGGTGGAAAACGCCAACAATTGAATATGCCCCTTTGATAGAAGGGGCTGCTGGTGATTTCCAGTGGACCGGTATCACAGTCTTTGCTGCGTTGCTGAGGTATTTCACAGTAGATTTTTTGTATTGAGAAATAGGCATTATTGTGTTGTTTAGTAGCCAATAAGTTGGGCAATTTGGTAAAGCGGTACCGACTATTGCATTAGAAAGGAGTATAACTGTATCCCAAAAGGGTCTAAGAGACGAACATGCCCACCAGCTATGAAGTGGAGTGCCCGGCTCCAATTGGCATGTCCAGCAAAGATCTGGAATTACTGGGAAAATTTTAGCTAGGATGCTGGGACACCGGTGCCACCGAGATAACACTTTATAATGCGTTTCAACCACTCGCACACATACAGAACTGACTTGGGTACGTTGGAATATGTCACTCCAAAGTGATTCAGATATAACAATTCCCAATTCACGTTCCCAGTCGCTGGTGAATTTCGGTAACTTGTGGAAGGAATGTTTAATTAGTATTCTATATATGGCAGATAGTGTATGTTTTTGGTGTTGAGGATTTGTACATAAGGACTCAAATTGTGTGAGTGTTCACCCTGCCAACTCACAAATCCCTTGGAATCCTATAAAGTGTTTCATCTGTAAGTATCTCCATATATCTGAATTGGGTAAGTCCCATTTTGATTGCAAATCAGCAAAAGGTATGACCCCTGATGCACCCACCAGCTGGCCGATACGAGTGACCCCTGCTTGTATCCATCGGTGAAAGGCCTGTTTTATGAGACCGGGAGGAAAGTCTGGGTTGTCGAAGAGTGAAGTTAAGGGTGAGTATTTTGTTGAGATGTGTGGTATATTTCGTAGCCTAGACCACTTTGTCAGGGTCGGAGGAATTGTTGGGTGTTTTATAATGGGAAATGATGATTGCCAAGGAGTGAATTTAATCTGTGTGCTTAGTTTGTGTCCCTCAATCCACACCCATTGTTTGTCTGACCCCCCTCTCGTCCAGTTGAGAACCCTTTTCAACATAACAGCATCATATTAGGTTGAGAAATGTGGCAGTTGTAAACCACCAGCATGTTTGCATCTATATAGAATGTTATGTTTGAAGCGGGGTCTCCTACCTCTCCAAGCAAAGTGTCGTATAGCCCTGTGTAATTCATTAAACCATGAGACGGGAATGTAGACTGGGAGTGTATGTAGCAGATAGAGGACTCTGGGTAGTAGATTCATTTTCACTACATTAACTCTACCTATCAGCGTAAAGTCCTTCGGGAGCCAGTCTCTCAAATTTTTCCGAATGACAGCGGTGATGGGAAATAAATGATCTGTGTAGATCTTTGAGACATCCTTGTTTATAATTACCCCAAAGTATTTGAGTTGGTTAGGATGCCAAACGAAGGGGAAAGTCGGCTTCGGACCTTCAACTACCGCCAACGGTGTTGTAATATTAAGGGTCGCGGTTTTTGAATAGTAAACTTTAAAGTTGGAAAGTTCTCCAAATATTTGAAGTTCCGACATCGGATTCGGTATTGAAATTACCGGGTTTGTGAGGACTGGAAGGAGATCATCTGCGAACAGAGCGGGTTTAAATTCTTTGTCCCCTAGCTTCAAGTCAGAATATCCGGGTTCAGTCTAATGGACCGTGCCAAAGCCTCCATACACAGGACTAAATCATTGGGGACAGGGGACAAACCTGTCTGCTCCCTGTAGTAATATTAGGGGGCTCTGACAAATCTCCATTAACCCGGACCCTAGCCATCGAATGGGAATACAACGTTTGAATCCATTAAGGGACCCGAGCCCAAATGATGGAGTATACTTATCATGAAATCCCAGTCTACTCAGCCAAACGCTATTTCCGCTTCAGTGGATAACAAGACCATTGGTGTATTAGTGGATGTTGCACACTGGATTAAATCTATTATTTTTGTAGTTTTGACTCGCGCCTCCCGGCCTGGCACAAAACCTATTTGGTCTGAGTGGATTATCTGGTGCAATAATATTTTCAGCCTATTAGTTATTAGTTTGCCACATTTAACAATGATATGGGTCTATAGCTAGGGCATAATGCTGGGTCTTCCCCTTCTTTAGGTAATACTGTAATATGTGCCATCAAGGAGTGGCGTAAAAAATGGGATCATGTTGATACCGAATTGGAAGCCTGTAGCATAAGTGGCATTAAATGTGTTTTGAAGTTTGGTAATATGACACTGTAACACCATCGGGACCTGGGCTCTTCCCTGAAGGGGTTGCCTAATTGCTTTCTCTAGTTCCCCAGAGGAGAAGGGGGCCTCTAACATTTGTATACTTTCTGCATCTAGTGTGGGAAAGTCAATTCTGCTTAGATAATTGGCTATATGTTCTTGTTTAAGTGATCGTGTTGCTAGGCGTGAATCACTATTGAGGTTATAGAGCTCAGAGTAATAGGTGCATAATGCCGCAGCTATATCAGACGAGGTGGTACATAATTTCCCGGTATCTGACTTGATATGTGGCATGTATAATTGTGCTCTTTGAGCCCTCAGAGCCTGTGCCAAGAGTATATCAGGTTTATCTCCCCATTGAAAGAACTTATTATGGCATTTACGTAATCAAACTTTTTCTTTTCAGAATCAGGTTATTTAATGCCTTTCTAGTTTCAGCTAACTGAGCTAGACTGTTAGTCTTCTGTAGGGCTTTATGTCTCATCTCTAGGGATCTAATTTTCACGAGAAGGGTGTCTCGGTAAGCGATTTTTGCTTTTTCATAAGCATACCCAACTGTATAAGTTGTCCCTTTATGATGCACTTGTGAGCTTCACATATAGAAATTTTGGAAATAACAGGAGTATTGTTCAATTGAACATACTTGTCTATTTTCGCCTCAAGTTGGGCTTTGTTACATGCGTCTTGGATTAAAGGCTCATTTAGTCTCCATGTATACAGTATGCGGCCCGGGTGTGCTAGTGACAGTGACATGTAAACCGAGGCATGATCAGATCACGTGGTTTGACCTATCTGAACTTCTTTAAGTAGGATTAAGTGAGTGTGATGTAAGAAGAAGTAGTCCAGTCGTGAATAAATGTTATGTGGGTGTAAAAGAAAGTGTAATCCTGTTCCACGGGGTGTCTAAGCCTCCATGTATCAACGCATGATGTATTTCACCTTGCGATATGTTTTCCCCGAATATCTGGCTGCCCCAGATGAAGCGTCAACAGCAGGGTGAAGAATCCAATTGATGTCACCGTCTATAATGAGAATACTCTCTCTCAAGGGATCTACTTTATCCAATGTGGTTTCTAGGAAAACAGAGCACCAAAAGCCACTGGAAGTAAAGCAGGGTAATAGCGCACGGCACTTCCGGTTCTGCTGGTATGAAGGGGTTGCTGCAGCTATTTCCCCTTCGGTCAGACTGGATCCCCTCCTGGAAGACTACCAGCCCTCCGTGATGTGCAGGAAACCAGTAAGTAATTTGCCCACCGAAAAATCCCAGGTCACCCTGCGGACCTGCCGCATCTCTCCACTGCCATCTGCGTCTCTGTGAAGGGACTTATTTGAAGGGAGAGCTCACCTTCTGTCAGCTGCTAATATTAATAGGTTTGTGGGTCCCCCTTAAATGTGTGTCTCGCCAGGGGTTGCTGTGCTGTACCATTCTGGGTCTCTCAGCAGCAGTGCTGGGCGACCGTGGAGGTAGGTGTGAGGTGCCCAGACGTGCTATGGATGAACAATGGGGTATTTCTCTTGTTTGTAGTCTGACAAGAGACCAGAAAGTCACTGGTATCTGGAGTTTTGTCTCCATAATTGAGGAGCTTAACAAACCACCATGTGCGTATGGCTGCAGGCCACGCTCCCCCCACAAACGCATGTTTTATCTTTGAGGGCATACATCTACGACACTACATTTCTCTTAGCTCAATTAGAATCAATAACTTGGGAACCAGGATATGGATTCCTTATATTAGAAGTACAAGCTCAATATACTAACATCACCCATGAAGAGGGAGGGACAGCAGTGGCACAAGTATTGGAAAAAGCGAGTATGACCTCAAAGGCACTACACATTTATTCTAGATTCTATATTTCATATATTTCATAGATTCATTTATCCTCAAGCACAATTATTTTCTTTTTAACAGTGTATATTATTTAGAAGTACTTGGCACGGCCATGGCTGCCAGATTTGCCCCGAGTTTTGCTAACATCTACATGAGACAACTGGAGGATAATTTACTCTGGAATGGCCCATTCGGGGTGAACCTGGCATTTTACAGTCATGGCCAAAAATTTTGAGAATGACACAAGTATTGGTTTTCACAGAGTTTGCTGCTTCAGTGTTTTCATCAGATGTTGCTATGGTATACTGAAGTAAAATTACAAACATTTCATAAGTGTCAAGGCTTTTATTGAAAATTACATTAGGTTTATGCAAAGAGTAGTGTTGACCCTTCCTTTTGAAGACCTTTGCAATTCGCCCTGGCATGCTGTCAATCAACTTCTGGGTCACATACTGAGTGATAGCCGCCCATTCATGCCTTAGCAATGCTTGGAGTTTGTCAGAATTTGGGGGTTTTTGTTTGTACATCTGTCTTTTGAGGATTGACTACAAGTTCTCAATCGGAATAAGGTCTGGGGAGTTTCCTTGCCATGGTCCCCAAATTTCAATGTTTTGATCCTTGAGACACTTAGCTATCACTTTTGCCTTATGACAAGGTACTCCATCCATCATGCTGGAAAAGGCATTGTTCGTCACCAAACTGTTCATGGATGGTTGGGAGAAATTGCTCTTGGAGGATGTTTTGGTACTATTCTTTATTCATGGCAAAATTCTGAGTGATCCCACTCCCTTGACTGAGAAGCAACCCACACATGAATGGTCTTAGGATGCTTTACTGTTGGCATGACACAGGACTGTTAGTAGCCATCAGGGATAAGCCCTTCCAGCTAATCCCTGATTAGATATCTTATGGTATACTCCAACAGTTTTCTTTTTTTTGTCAGTGAACCGCTCCTGAACCGCTTTATCGGTTACAAATCGCTCATGACTTGGAAGCTTACTGTACACAGGATTCCAGCCCAAATCTCACACTCACCTCTTCCTCTAAGGCTACAGATTTCGTTGGTCACTTTCCCAACACATCACACCTCTCAGCAACTGCCACCAGCTACGTATAAGGCCCGTAGCAAGCCTATGACTTAATCACCCAATTGTGCACACTCTGTGCTCTGGTAGCTAAACAGTTACCCCTTCACACACTGGTTTCTAAAGAGTTAATCCAGCCAAGCAATCTGTCTCTTCTAAACAGGCAATGGATTCTAAACTGGCAATAAGGACAGAAATATTACATTTTAGATTTAATATACAAAAAGTACAATGTTTACTGATAATAAAAAACAGTTAGATAGAGATTTGACATATAAATAAAAAAATTCAAACAGTTATAAAAACAAATGGGAGGAAAGTACAGAGCATTACATACATATAATAATCTGTATGCCTGGGGGTATGCAGAAAGATGGGCAGTCCTTCAATTAGATTTATCCCCTAGAAGCTGACAACTTGCCCCTTCCCAAACACAGGTTTTTTAAGCAAAATGAAATGGGATGGCATTCACAGGGGCAGTGTGGATGCTAATGTGGGGGGCGCAGAAATGTCCCCTGGGTGTCACCTAGAGTTTGTTCAAAACGATTTCTAAAGTTTTGACCTTCGGTAACTTTTCTCAGATATATCTCAGAGACATAACTTCCCCTTCAATAAACTGGTCATAACTTTCTTCACATTTAAATACCAAATATGATAGGATTACAACAATATCGGATATCATCCTGACATACATGTGACTATGGCTGTTCCCTGTATAGTTGGCATCTATATTTTAAAATCCTTGTGTGGTTTTTGTCCCTCAGTATGGAGTGGCACATGGATTTCTCAAAATATGAAATGTTAAATTTCATATTTCTATATACTTGCATAAAGAGCCTTTAGGTTTTACCTGGGTCTCCAAGATGCTCACCTAGACATATGGCTCTCTAATGTACACCTAGTGGTTAATTTGTGTTTACAATACCTATTGAAAGGAAGTCAGTTAGAAAGTGGAAAACATGATCAAAAACAATGGATGTCTGTGATCTGCATATCTTAAGCTGATCTCCCCACAAAGGGTTTCCTTAACTTAATTACCTCCTACTGGGCTAATTGACCAAATGTTTTAAAAAGGAAATTAACATTTATCTGAGAAGAAAATCATGTTCACTTCTATTGATCAATGTTATATTTTATTTGGACCCTGACATTTAATATTCTATTTCATCATATCATATTTTATGCCCTCATCCTGACAGTAGCGCTCACCTTTCCTTCTCTGGACAAGCGTTTTTCCAGATGCCCCAAACAATCTGAAAGGTATTCATCAGAGAAAATGACTTTACCCCAGTCCTTACCAGTCCAATCCCTGTACCTTTTGCAGAATTTTAGTCTGTCCCTGATGTTTTTCGTTGAGAGAAGTGGCTTCTTTGTTGGCCTTCTTGACCACAGACCATCCTCCAAAAGTCTTTGCCTCACTGTGCATGCAGATGCTCTCACACCTGCCTACTGCTATTCCTAAGCAAGCTCTGCAGCTGAATCAACTTAGGAGATGGTCCTGGCGCTTGCTGGACATCCTTGGATGCCCTGTAGCCTTCTTCAGGACTACTGAACCTCTCTCCTTGAAGTTCTTGATGATCCCAAAAATGGTTGGTTTAGGTGCAATCTTACTAGCAGCAATATCCTTGCCTATGAAGCCCTTTTTGTGCAGTCATGATGACTGCAAGTGTTTCCTGGCAGATAACCATGGTTAACAGTGGAAGAACAGTGATTTAAAGCACCTCCACCCTCCTATTAAAGCTTCTAGTCTGTTATTCTTACTTAATCAGCATGACAGACTGATATCCAGCCTTGTCCTTGTCAACACTCTCAACTCTGTTAACGAGAGAACCACTGACCTGGTCCTTTTGTGGCAGGGCTGAAATGCAGTGAAAATGTTGTTTTTGGGATAATGTTCATTGTCTGGCAAAGAGGGACTTTGAAATTAATTGCAATTCATCTGATCACTCTTTATATATGCAAATTGCCTTCATGAAAAGTGAGCCAGCAGACTTTGTGAAAAATAATGTTTATGTCATTCTCAAAACTTTTGGCCATGACTGTATGGCCAATACATAGATGATCTATTTATCATTTGAAAAGGGGGATCTGAATTAGTTCCCCATTTTGTTTCTTTTCTCAACACTTATACATGTAATCTCACTTTTACTTATTTGTATGATCCACAAAAGTTAAATTATTTGGTCGTCACTCTCTCGGTCTCAGGCAACAGAATTATTTCTACTAACTATAATAAACATGTTAATACTAATAGTTTCTTACATTATACTAGCAGTCATTACAAACCTTGAGTCAATAATATTTCCAAAAGTCAGATGAACTGCCTTAGACGCAATTGCATCATTGACGAAGACTTTGAGATACAGGCAGAAAAAATGGTCCAAGATTTTTTAAATGGAGATACCCCAAAAATCTATTACAAGATGCGGTACATTTTGCAACATGAAAAGAGTACCTCTATGCTTATTGGAAGTAGAGATAAGAAATACATTCCTCCTTTAGAAGGGGAAGAATTAAGTGATATGAGAAATGAAAAGAAAAATAATACAAATAATAAGAATAAGAGTGAAGAGCCCCATCAAGTCTATTTTTTGTATTTAAATTTAATAATAGATCACTGCAGATATTAAAAAAAAAAGTGATCACAAAACATTTTGAACTTTTGAAGCAAGAGTTGTTGTTGGAACCTGTTCTGGGTGAAAAAGCAAGAGTAGTCTTTCCAAAATTGAGAATCTAAAAAGTATATTAGCACCAAGTTATTTTGGCTTTAATTCCACTACATTACAGGGCCCAGTGAGCTGGTTACCACTAAGACCATAAGGTGGTTTTAAATGTAACAAACCAATTTTTTTAACATGTCATTTTATGGCCAATAAAACTAGAGAAATGATGTCTATTACAACAATGAATATATTTAACATTAAAAACTTATGAGTGTTGTGACGTATGAGTGTCCCAGCACCCAAATCTGCAGCGGGTTCCGGTGGTCTGTAAGGCAGGAGAGAAACTAACATATGTTAGCATAAGCAATTAACATCATAATTAAAAAGCCAGAGGAGCAGGGAGTATGGATAGAAACCCCCCAAAAGAAAACTAAAAAAGAAAAGAAAAAAAAACTAGAATAGAGAGACAAGTGGAGAACCTAACACCCAGCAGCACCAGCTGCACCACCATACCAGAGAAGCATATGCAGCACATACTGACGAGGCAAAAGAGGAAACAAAGGGGGAGCAGAAGACATAAGCGAAGGTAAAACCATAAAACCTCACGGTGCAAAGTGCCAATCAGGCCCACATTTTTAGTTAAAAAAAAATGGACAAATACCTTCACACCCTGACTCCAAAGGCAACCAGCAGCTAATACCCTGTGTCACCGCAGCAGAGAGTAAGGCAAGGAGAGAAGTCAAGTAAGATGGGAAGGAAGCACATAATGCTGGTAAACATAAATTTTCCATCTGATAGCTCCATAATATACTGCACAGAAGCGCCAGCAACCGTTGCGGATGTGACATCCCCAATCCAGAATAAATGGGTGCCAAATTGAGAACTGTCTAGACTTATAGCAATGTCCGTTAAAAAACACAGAAAACTGGTACCTGATAAGGGGGGAACCATCAAAATGCTCTAGCCGAGAGACCACTGGCGAAGGCCAGAAAATTCACTGACAATTGCAACTGGGCAGACAGAGAAACCACCCCTGGGGGCTAACGTGACCTAGTGCACAGTTGAACGAGTAGGGAGCAAGTATCACGTGCTGCTCAAACATACCGGGGGCTGCAGGGGATCTGGAAGAGGCAATCAGTTCGCTCATGTCACAAAGGATGGAGGATTTCCTGAGACATCTCAGAGTCTGGGCTCAAATGGAGATGAAGTCCAGATAAAGACTGTCAACTACTGGAACCTGGGTGAGAGGAAGGGCCGAAAATCTGGGCAGGTGAGGATGGAGACTGTAGACAATGGAAACGGGAGTAGAAGAGATTGACTCATGATAGAGGTTGTTGTGGGTGAACTCTAGCCACAACAGGGGGTCAGACCAGTTGTCTTGTGAGGCTGAGGAGTACATTCTAATAAAGGTCTCAAGATCCTGATTCACCCTCTCTGTCTGCCTGTTGGATTGTGGGTAGTAAACGGAGGAGGAACTGAGTTGAATATTGAAGAGTTTGCATAGAGGTCGCCAAAACCTGGAAGTAAACTGAACCCCACGATCGGAGACGATTTTGACTGGGCAACCATGACAAACAATCAGGCCAGAAATAAGGCAAAACTGTATTAAACATCTTACTAGGAGGAAGATCAGTAACAAAGTCCATGTAGATGTGTGGCTGGTTGGAAGAGGTAGTGGTAAAACAGGTACGGCAAGCAGCCACAAATATTGACGTCTGGATGAAGAGTGGGCGACCTATAATTCCTGGACACGAGCATGGTGGTCTTGAGTGATCCAGCATGACCGGAGAAATGGGAAGAGTGGCCCCACAGGAGAAGTATCTTCCAAAGATTAAGAGGGACAAAGGTCCTACCAGGAGGTGGTGATAGAGCAGAAATCAAAAAGGATTGAATTCAGGATGGCATAGTTAGTGGACTCTGCCAATTCTGGTTCATGGGTATATGCCTGGGAGAGGGCATCTGGCTTCTTGTTGTTAGAATTGTGTCTGAAAGTGATATGTAGATTAAACCGGGAGAAAAAGAGAGACCAGCAGGCTTGTCGGGGATTCAGACACTTGGTGGACTGAAGATATCATAAGTTGATGATGGTGACAGGATCCCTCCAAGAGATACCTCCACTCTGAGAGTGCCAATTACATTGCTAAGAGCTCCTTGTCTAATATGGAATAGTTATTTTCTACCAGAAGAAACTTATGTTCTTAGATAGGACCATTCCCACATCGACTGCAGAGGCGTCTACTTTCACGAAAAAAGGTTTGCCTATAGACAGGGGCCATGGAGAAGGCTCTTTTGAGGATGTAAAAAGCCTCAATAGCTTCCTGGCACCAGGTCTTGGTATACGCCCCTTTCCAGGTGAGTGCCAAAATGAGAGCCACCAGAGTAGAGTAACCGTGGATAAAGTGCTTATAATAATTGGCAAAACCAAGGAAAATGGATGAATTTAAGACTGGAAGGTAGAGACCACTCCAGGATGGCATGAACTTTCACAGGATCCATTTGCAAACCGTCGCCGGATACAATGTAACCCAGAAAGGATGTCTGGGTGGTTTCAAATGAGCACTTCTCGAGTTTACAAAATAGTCAGTTTGTACGAAAGCCTAGAGTACTTCGGCAACTTGGCGATGATGAGATGGAAGGTCCTGAGAAAAAATTAGGATATCATTCAAGTAAACCACCACTGAGGAATAGAGCAAATATCTAAAGATTTTGTTCACAAAACGTTGAAAGACCGCATGGGCATTGCAGAGCCCGAACGGCATAACCAGGTATTTGTAGGGACTGTCTCTGGTGTTAAAGGCAGTCTTCCATTCGTCACCTTTACAAATCTGGATCAGATTATAAGCGCCACGAAGGTTCAGTTTAGTGAATAAACGTGAATAAAATGGCAATGTCTTTAAAGGCAAAACTTGCCTTTAAAGACATTGCAATATTAAATTTCCTATGCAAAGTCACCAAATATCGGCGACTTGCAAAATCCACAGTTTAATACATTTACCCTTTGGAACATACTAGCAATCACAGCAACAGACCCTTAGCTCTGTCACCTCCTGCAGCTGTAGCTGCAGATGTTCTCAATCTCCAGAGACTGATCTACTCTCTGCCTGTCACTTTTATATCCTACTCCCTAGTTCTCTCCTATGACTTTAGATGGGCGTATACCTCCCTAGTTAAACTTTTGACCTTAGATGGATACATTTAATTAAGAGACACAGCATCAGCTTTTAATTTCCTTCATGCTTACTGCAGCCCTAAGTTCTTATACTTCTACAATCAATGCTTGGAAAAATAAAAAAACATTTACAATGTGGGATGGGGGAAATAGGGGAGTTATGCACGTGGGCCCTGATTGCTTGTATTGGCTCCACAACATAGGGAAGTATTCATAGCCCCCTAACAGTGCATGTTTTCCTTATCTCCTTGCTGGAGCACAGGTATATTCATTGTTGACTGACACATTGTAACAGATCCACAGGTGGTAATAATTATTTCACTTGTGGCCTGAAAAACTGCACTGTTAGGACTTCTTGAGGACTGGGTTTGTTAAACACTGCTGTAGAAAGGGGGTGGGGCCCCCAGGCAGTGGACCTACCAGGGATTGCCTTGATGCCCCAGTGGGCCAGTCTGACCCTGTGTCCATTTTTTTCGCCATGATTTATTTAACTCATGAATGAGGGTTGAACGAGCAATATTTTAGGGAATAAATGAAATAAGTGCAATTTAATGATTAAAATAATGTTTTATTTTCTACTTCTGATAATAAAAGAATAACATTTTATTGAAGCATTTTATTTTCTTATGTACAAGCGATAAAATCCAGTGATGAGTGTAAACTCCTGTGAACGCCTTTCAACATGCAATAAAAAGTACATTTGTGGGCATTTTCACATCATGATTTCTGGTAATCTGGCAATAAACCTTGCATGTATAGCTTCCACTTATCACCATTAGACAGATGTCAAACATCAACATTTCTTCCTGTGCTGGTATCCTCAGGTATCAGAGATTAACACACTAATTGATCTTAATTAGCTACTGAGGACCATGTCTGTTGCCAGGTACAGCCCAGATGTCCAGAGAGCCATAGGTCACAGTGTATTTTTACTGCTCCTGGCCAGACAAAAAGCACCACACAGAGGGAGATAGTGGCCCTGGACACACTGTGTAAGTTGTTTAAGTAAAATTTTGTTAAAATGAATAACACAGAAAGGAAAATGTTATCTGGTCTTGTAACATTGATAACAGACAGTGCTGTAGATTTAGGCCAAAACTACACAGGCGATTTTTAGTCTTTGCAATTAAATTTTATAAGATTAATTGCAATTTAGAAAACACTGATACTTTATGCCACTTTTAACAATTCAATTGTCTAAAATTAAACTCCCTAAAATCTAATTACAAAAGGTCAAAGCACCTGAATCGCCTAGAAAAATTGCAAAAATGATCAATTAATCTCTCTCGCCATTATAGTCAATGGACATGTATAACAATCAGTGCCGTAGGTTTTAAAAGCATACTGGTCAAGTTGCACTATGGAAAAGAGCTCCTAATACAACATATGAAAAACCAGGGTATGATTACTAGTGTCTGGAATTCCCCTGTCAGACATTAAATAATGAATAATCTTTATAAAATATAAAAATAATGCAGTTTCACAATAAATTATGTGGCGCCCTTGTACTCCTATTATATGGAATTGTGAGGACTATTTATCAAAGGGCAAAGAGGCCTATTTCTGGCGAAAATGGTGTTGTGTACTTGTACTGCAACAATACCCGTCTGTTATTCTCATGTCAGGATAATTGCTAGTAACCCTAGTGACACTGCTGGGTCTCATAACTGCCACACCGATTTCTACATAAGATGGTTTGGCCACTGAACTTAATAAAAGCAGTCATTCTACAAACGCATACTAATTCCTCCTCAAAGACAAAATATTGCTTCTACTATGGCTATAAAGAACTACGCTCTAGCTGGTTGTGAGTCCTGCTTTTTAACTGCCCCCTCGCTGGGTGAAAAAGCTAAGACCACCAAGCGGCACAGGCACAGACGCTACCTGTGCCCTTACTGATGCTGAGCGAGTGGTGGAAGGGGATGCGCCATACCCTGTCTACCTCTCACCACAGACACATTCCCCGCCCTGAGCTGAGCTGAATGACTGCTTGCTCCAGGGCCCCGGCTGTCAGCCTATCGGCCACACAGAGTGCTGGGGAACTAAACTAAAAGTGATGCAAGGTGGGTTAGAGTGTGCCGTCCACCAACAAACACCTACGATTAAGGTCATTTGGCTTATGGATTCACTTGTCATAAAGATCCATGGTCCATAGCGAAAAACCTGAGCCGAGGTGCCTTGGACAATATGGAAGCCAGAGGCCCAACAATGCCAGTCCACTCCTGAGAAGAGGGTAGCCTTTTCTGAGCGTGTCTCTTGTTATCTATGTGTATACTGTTTTATACACATATCAATTTTTGCACAGAGCAGTGCCCGTCTGTGTGCAGTTATGTACAGAGCAGTGCCGTCCATGTGCAGTTATGCACCTAGCAGTGCCAGTCCGTGTACAGTTATGCACAGAGGAGTGCCCGTTCGTGCGCAGTTATACTAAGGAGAACGTTATACCTCTTTATGCACATCTTAGCCTATGTACTTTACAATGACATTATTTAAATTGCATTTAAAGTTGTGCTAATGTATGGTAAAGATTTAATTTTAAGGTGCTCTTCCCAAGCCAGAGACCCCGGGATTGCTCCAAGCAGATCTTTTTACAACCCTGGACAAAAATCAAGAGATATTGCAGCTTGTGAATGGTTCTCCAGCTCACACCCCTTTTTCCGCTATTTGGTTAACTTAATGGAATTTTTAGTTCCGCATTACATATCCCTGGTAAAATTGTTTGCACGTAGCAGCCCCTGGGGCTCTGGTTGTGAAGGGGAAGGGTGGGGAAGCAGCTTAGTAAAATATTTTACCTAGGTGGTATGAGAGCTTTAACACAGTATGGGACCTACAGTAAAGATTAAAATTTCATGAGGTACTCTACATAACTTCATATTAACATGGAATAACATTATTATTTATAACTTTGTTGCCCATTTACATGTTTACACTGATATTACTGTGTAATGGCTAGACCACATTTGCTTGTTATAGACCCCAAAAACCTCTTGTTGTGCCTCTTTGTGTGTTACTGTTAGACTTAGTGGAAGAATGTTATCTAATGAATCTTTTTACATACAAAAAATTCAAAGGATTTTTCAAATATTTTGCTGTTACATTAAACTCCCCACCTTCCAGCTGGAAAATAATTCCTTCAGGGAAACTAGTCTTCTGCCAAATTTAATAATAAGTAACCACAGGGATCTGGCTATCTCCAATGTTAAGAAATTTCCATCTGATATTCTTAGATTTCCCAAGCAGAACCTCACTAATAAATTAGGCCACTGTTTACTCCTGGAGAAGAGCAAAATCATTATTTAAATTGTATATTTCTGCAGATATTTGACATTGTTAAATTTGCTATTTTAAGTGGTTTGCAAAGTAAATTAGTTCTAAAAAATTATTCCACCCAAAACTTAAAATTTAGTTTAGAGTGAAGTGTAATAGGTGATCTTAGAATACAGCAGTGCACCTACTTGGAGTGCAGTGTCCTCCCTCCCCTAATTTAGTTTAGGATGAATTGTAGTAAAATCATTTCCGACCAATCCCCTCAAACTCATGAATAATGTAAGAAATAACTGCGGAATATTCTAGTGCTAAAGTGGAGTTTGATTTGTCCTTAAGTGGTCCTAATTAATCTCTGAAGTGTTATGTTCACCAAATTATGCTAGTTCCATCGTCTCCCTCACCCCCCTAATCGACTATTCCTCTGTCAGTCCAGCGATGCACTCATCTGTCTTACTAAGGCTTGCTTTTATTAAACATGCATCCATCTTGTACCCATCTCCTGTGACTTTCACATCAGCAAGAATGTTTGAAAAGACAAAGGCTAGTGGAGTTAGTCACTGACCTTTTCAGGCCCTTGGAGGACCACTGGGTGGGGGAAACTACACTTCAAATAGGTACACTGATGTATTCTAAGTAGAGATGCTCAGGCTCGGTTCCCCGAGAACCGAACACACCTGAACCTAGCAGATCCGAGTACCGAGCCGCGCCAGCTTGGTACTTTTGCACGCCCTCAGAATTTAAAACGAGACAAAACCTCACAGTTACATCGTCGGATCTTGTGAGTTTTGGATTCTATAAGTACCACCCTCCACGGCGATCCAGCGCCATTTCACAGCGGGAGATAGTTCTTGGCAGTCTCTAGTGCAGTTGGGCAGCATCATAGCTAGAAAAGAAAGAGGAGGGGTAGCAGTGTTCTTCAAAGTCCCCAGTTACATTTAGAAGAGTTCCATTGCTCCATTGCTAATTGTCATTGCTGAAATAGAAATAATAGGTTTGGCAGGCTTGGTCTTCTAAATCTGCAGTCACATTGTACTGTGTTATATAGGCAACACAGAAAGAGGAGAGCTCCATTGATCCATTGCTAATTGTCATTGCTGAAATAGAAATAATAGGGCTGGCAGTCTTGGTCTAAATCTGCAGTTACGTTTTACAGTACAATAGCTCATTTAAAAACAGGAGAATTGGCAGGGTTCAGTGCTGAAACACAAATTGTAATAATAGGGCTATCAGTGTTCTTAAAAGTCTCCAGTGACATTCTACTGTGCCATAGCTCATACAGAAACAAGATGGATGGCATTGTTCTTGTCACTCTCCAGTCTCAGTCAAGATGATACTAATCCCTCTACCTCATGTACTAAAACCTATGTTCAAGTGCATAGTGGTTTTAAGTCAGGGAAACAAAAATGTAAATAAAAAGCTTCAACCTTTTTTAAAAAAAACACCTCTTTAATAAAGGTGAAAGTATACTGTAGAAAAACATAAAATTGCCAACATGCCATTCTACCCAAAATATTACCAAGCATACCAGCATCAGCTAGCTCCCTTCTCTCAGCATGATCTCAGGACCTGCAATCTACACTGTCATCATATTCACCCTCATCAGTGTGTACATCATCCTCAAACAATACTAATACATCCCTGCTGGAATCTACCATCACAGAAGTCTGTGTACTTTGATATAATTGCCGGTAATGGCTTTCCTCATGAAATTTGTAGTTCATTTTACGGAAGAGCTGTCATGATTTTTGGGCAATTCTTTTAGACCAAACCAAATGTCAAAATATTGTGCAGACTCATCTGCATCACCACTGGGTGTCTGGGAAAAGCTACATTTTTTCCTAGCAGCAGTTTCCACATTGTTTCATGTACCACCAAGTCCAACATAATTAGCGGAATTGCTTTGTTTCATTTCCTCCTTTAAATTCTCATGCTGCTTTTCAAAAAGTCTAATTAGGGGAATAACTTGACTCAAGCTAACAGTGTCTGCACTCTCTTCACAGGTGACTACTTCAAGAGGTTTCATTACCTTGCACAACATGGAAAGTATTCTCCACTGCACTGGACTAAAGTACATTCCCCCTAAATTCTATTCTTTTTGCAACTGCTGCATTCTACTTTATGCTGTTGCAGAATCCCAAAAATGACCCTATATATTTCGGGACTCAGACAGCAACTCCTGCATGTCATTGTCATTTTTTTAAAGGATCTGCACCACCAAGTTGATTGTGTGAGCAAAACAGGGAATTTAATGGAATTCCCACCACTGTAATGCTCTAACAATATTGGTGCATGGCATCATCAGAAATCACATATCCTCAGGAGAGTCCAAGCAGGATAAGCCATGTTGCAATGACATCCCTTAGTTTTTCAAACAGGTTGTCAACGGTATTACCTCTGACCTATGCATTGTCTCGTCTCTGATAACCACCTCTCACTCTCGACATCACCCGTTCTGCTCCCCACTTATGGAATTCCCTACCATGCTCAATCAGACTTTCCCACAGCATTCAAATCTTTAGATGCTCTTTGAAAACCCATCTCTTTTTTAGAGGTGACCTTATCCAAGATATCACTATTCACACTAATGCACCCTCACAACTATCCCAATCTGGACTCTGAGCCACGCTCGCTCCTTTTGTTTCAGCTGTGCCCTCTTACCTTTAGAATGTAAGCTCTGTAATAAGCAGGGTCCTCCATACCTTTTTTTTTCATGTCTCCATTCATTTTGTCTGCCTTGCCTGTTCTTGTTTTACGTATGTCTTGTTTTATAAGTGTCCTAATTGGAGAGGTCTCACAGTAAATGAAATTAGAGGGAATGCTGTAGAACATGATTAAAATATATGTAAAAAGGAAAAAGCGCAGAGTGATAGGTTAATGATGTTGGGTATCCAGGCGTTAGGAAAATTACATTCACAACCTCAGAATTATAAAAACCACTATAAGGGACGAAAGAAACAGAAATCTTTGAAGTGTTTTAACTGTCTTAAGAAGGGACATTTCAGTAAAGATTGTAAAGAAAATATTAGAGCAAAAGCTAGGAAATTAGGACCAGGCAAGGCAAATAATAATCTGTGGTAAGTATTAATGTGCAAGTTTAGAGAAAAAAAAATTATTTAAAAGGAATTCTTTGTTGATTTTGCTTGTTTGTTTTATATTGTCAAATGCTTGTTTTCCTAATCGCTGGCCGAGGGAAAAGAATGGAAATGTTTGTTTTGTTTGCTGTTTTAAGATAACTATCTTGTTTTTCTCCTCACAAATAAAGGGTACACAAAAGAAATATAGACTTAGGGCTAGATTTACTAAGCTGCGGGTTTGAAAAAGTGGAGATGTTGCCTATAGCAACCAATCAGATTCTAGCTGTCATTTTGTAGAAAGTACTAAATAAATGAAAGCTAGAATCTGATTGGTTGCTATAGGCAACATCCCCACTTTTTCAAACCCGCAGCTTAGTAAATCTAGCCCTTAGTCTTGAAAGACTAATTAACAATGGATCATTGGAACACTCTTTGTTTTAGGCTGCAATGACTCATGATAATTTGTTTGGCTGAGAATCATTATCAAACAATGAAGTATGTACATACTTTGCTCTAAAATATCGTTTTATGAATCTCAGATGAGTCATCAAGAGTAAAAAAATTTTCACATTTCTCTGTCATAAGTCAGAAAGTCCGTTGAAAAGGTATGTAGTTAATGTGATACCGAGTTCTTAATGAACAAATAACGGATGACACTGGATTGCACGGCTGATGAAAGACCCCCTAGTCAAGTATGGGGAGGGGTCATAGTATAGCAAATAGCTAAGGGGATTAGTGGAAAGAATTCAGCCATTTTCACATAGAGTCCAATCCAGCTGTCATTTTTGCTGTAAAATCTCCCTTTCTGCATGTATGTTTGTTTTCAAACCTTTGTATTCAAATCTTTGTATTCTTATTATTCATTGCTTTCTTATTTCTCATTCTTTACATCTATGCTAGTATCTTTCTCTCTCTCTCTCTTTCTCTCTTTCTCTCTGCTCTTGTATAGATGCGAAAAGACATAAACACAGTCTCATCAATCTGGCTAAATTTTTTTTTTTACATAAGACAAATTCAGAGATACACACACTAGATTGACATGAGTTACAGAAACAGTTAGAGGTTTGGTGTTATGTGTATAGAAGCTGCTAATATTAAACAGAAAGTTTTGTGTGGAAATGCGAGTCATGTTTTTTATAGATTGCATATCTGTTTTGTTTTGTTTTGTGCCTCCTGTACATAAATGTGCCTTTATATGTATGCACAAAGGGTGGATAGGAGATTGCTGGAGGTTAGGCATACAGATATGCATCTCTGTGTAGAACATTGGAGTAGGATTTGTGCCACAAGATATGACATAATGTGAAACCCTAGAAAATGTAGAGATTTCGTGTTTTATATTTTTTTCATTGTTAGACAGACATGTACTGGGTACTGTTATATTTGAAGAAAGTGTTATAGAAAAATACCCCTTTGTCTTTCTCACTTAGTCAAGTAGCTGAATGTGAGGTACTGAGAATGGCATGTGAGTTGGCAGAGGGAAAATCGATTGATATACATTGGTCTTCGGCATTTTTCTAGTCTAGGGGGCGATGTTAAGTTGACTGAAAAATCTTTTTATAGCAATACCAGCACATGAGTAGGACACTACATAGAGGACTTTATACAGTGACACAGTTACCAACTGAAGTAGCTGCTAGTAAAGTCCACACTTACACACACGACCATACATGGCTGTCACACAAGGGCGAACAAAGCTGTCAAATAGACAGCAGAGTTTTATGTGACAGCTAACAAATCTATGTTTTGTTTTGTTTTTCGTTGTATTGTTTTAGTTTTAAAATGTGAACACACACACACACACATTCACACATACACATATGAAGATTTGTCTTGCCTGAAGAATTAATTGTCTGGAAGGTGAAGAGATGTGATGAGGAGTCTGGTGGACTCTGGAGAGATGGACAAGGTAGACCAGTAGCTCCCAGAGTGTATCTTCCAGACCCAGCGGAGGCAGCACATGGTCTGGCTCAGCTGGGTACAGAAGGTATGTGCAAGCTGGTAAGAGTATATTGGGGTGCACCAGACATTTCTTCTCAAGCTAGTAGGACGGCAACATCCTATCTTGATTAAGAGAATGTCAGGAAAATGATACCAATAAAGCCATCCCATATCCCTCCTGCAGATGGGGTTTTCTCCAGGTAAAACAAATCCACGTCATCCAATTACCACCATGCAGGATCCTCAAGTATACACTGGTGTACCAATGAAATATGTCTGGGTAAAGGTGTATTGAAATGTGTCTAATGTATTACTGTGTCATACTCAAAGCTTTTGTTATTCAATGTGATAGCCCTATTATAAATAGGTGAAAGGGGTATTCATGTTATTGATAATAGATGTATAATGTATGAGTAGTGGTAACAAATCACACATTATCGATTAGCCACAAACCAGTGTGAACATAAAGTAACGGTACTAGGTAGAACGAATTGAATAGAATAAGAGTTGGAACTTGATTGAAGTGACTGATAGCTTCGGCAACTAGTCCTTCCCCGCTACCAAAGATCACTCCTGGGCAGCCTCTTAATCTGTCAGTTTTTGGGATGTTCTTGACCCCCCTTGAGATGAGATTGTAACTGAGAGGCTAGCTTAGACCGTGAGAGAAGGTAAATAGTGAGACAGCAACCAAGAATGTCCAAAACACTGTTTCCTGAAAAATCACACTAACTGTCAGGATGTTGGATCGGGAGAGTAAGTTGTGGAACAGAAATTTCTTAGGCTCAGTTTATTTGACAGACAGGTACCAAGTGTAAGCTACCAGCACCAAAAGTAGCAGAGACACTGGTACCCATTCCACCCACTGCAGAGGAGCCAACACTCAGAGAAGGGTCCAAGGGCACTCATGAATCTGTTCTGGAAGGCCTTGAATGCAGTTAATTGCACCTGAGCCAAAGGCTAAGACAGTTGTCCAACATGAAGTTGTAGTTTTTACTGTTTTGTGTTTCTCTCATTTCATTCTCTTCTCGGGACAGTCAATTCTTTTAATTATTGGCAGTTGACAGAGGCCGGTTCAGGTAATGATATTGAGGAATTGGGGATGAAGGAGAAGTTAGTAGCATAATCGGTCCAGCCAATTACTCTATTCAATTCAAGGGTAAAGGAAAATTTGTAAAGCTTGGAGAAAGTGCGAGGGGCTATTTTCTGAATAACATTACGTCCGTAAGTACGTTGACCACATAGTTAAAAAGGAGGTACACCCAGCGATGTCAGTCCAGTAATATTCGGACTTGAGCAGGCATCCTTGAGAATGATTATCATTCTTGGGTGGGTAAGGTTTTAGACCAAACAAAGTGCTGGGCGGGCTCTCACGTGCCTCAGTGATTATATTAAATAGGATTAGTTCTCTTTCCACTAAATATTCTTGAGATACCCGAATTATGGGTGGGAGGTCACTAGGGGAAAAGTACAACACCTAGGTCCCTTAGTCTGGAGTCTCCCAATATTTTGCAAGCCAACCACTGTTTCACGTACAAAGAAACCTGAGTATTGGGAGACTGGGGAGAACGAACAGACAATAGCCCGCCCACAAGTGTTGATGAAAAGAACTGATGACATTATTAGAAGAGTGTATAGTAACGCAAGCTGAAGAAGATTGTATATGACATTATTAATAGACATAGGAGGATGCTATTGATGAACATGAAGTGTTAAAATGTATTCTGAGCTTAAAAACATGCGCTGGACAGATGAACCTGTTAGACATGAAGAACTGTAGTAGAGTATTCTGGATAACTGATACATGCTCTATTGTACTCTGTACCTTTCCAAATAATGTATTACGTGTTTTATTGCACCCTTGAAGGGCATACAAAAGGTTATCTCCAAGCTCCAGAAATGTACGGTCTATAGTAAAAGAAGAAGTCGTTTTGAGGATTAAGACTCTCTCTTATGATAAATTGTTTAGATCTACAAACAGCGTGGTCATACTCCAAGGGGGATTTGCATTACATAGCAACGAAATGTGGTACTGAGATCCTGCATATAACATCTTTAAGGTGATAGTTTATTATACTATCAAAGGGTGGAACTGTCAAAGTTGTATAATTGGATGAACGAAAGTATATTGGTTAATAATTTTTTATTGGTCGATTGCACTCAGTATGCCACGCTACACGTGGCATACGGCGATCGCAAGGTAAAATACGCACGTACACACTCGCATTACAACATTTACTTATTTATGTAATTCATATTCATATTGGTTCCGTTACACAGTCATTTATGAGCAGATAGTATTTAGTTTATTAGTTTATATAATATGATTATATGTACACTTCAGTGTTATTTAAGGTTCAGGTTATAGGAAAGGTGTCATGTCTAGTATCATATTAAACCCCTATTCATCAGCAGCTGTCCGGTGCATTCGGCGAAGAGATCGCACTTTGCATACTCTAGTTATTGATGTTAGGGAATAAACCTTTAATATGATACTGACCATAAAATGCTAATAGACTAATTGTAACTGGAGATTCAGGCGGGAAGAACAGAGCTCATCCCCTGGAGAGATGACCCCCACCTTTGGATTCCTTAGATTGAACCAGCCTATGACCTGTTTACCCTGGACCCATCTGAAGTCTGGACCTATAGAAGCAAGCCACGTCATCTCTATTGTTCACTCTGTAACACTGACTGTATATATAATCATAGCTGCACCCCCACTAGCCTCAGTCTACTCTGACCACAGTATTCTAAACAGATATACTGTTCACTGGGGCCCGTGGTAGCGCAGCGGTATGTATGTATCTTTTGGTATTGGCTCTACTGTACTGTATAATAATATAATCATGTATTGAACTGTTAAACTTTGCATCTGCTAAAATAAATCCATTTGTGCGTCAGAAACACAATACAATCGCCTATGCAATGCTTATTTGAAAACGATAAAATTACTTTAATAAGTAAAATGGTGTTGAGATGAAAGGGGGACACAGGTCCTCATTTAACTGTCTAAAACCTGCTGCATAAATGGTGAAAATTGGACGCAGATCTAATACTAGCATAGTTGGCACGGCGCCTGTGATCTGCTGTGTGACTGAGTAAAAGCTGCCATACTTACTTCCTCTTGCAGAGGATTGTTTAACGGTCAATTGTTGAAGATCCACCCCAGCAGCAAGAGCAGCAGCGGGCATAACACTCACGGATTCTTCTGAGGAATCCTGAATAAGGGAGGAGTCATCTAGCCTTAGCAACTTGGATACAGGACTAACTTTGATCACTTGTGAGGATTGTGTAAAAATAATTCCACACATAAGAGGTGGATTTTTTGGTCTAATGCTGCAGTCTTTGTTTGAAAGTGTATGAAAATAATATTGTGACCTGTAAGGTGGTCAAAATTGACTGCAAATGACTTGAAATTAGTGTTATTGAGGTTAATAATAATGTGGGGGGAAAAAAAGAAAATTTATGTTAATTTAGGAAAATAAGGGATTTTAGAAAAAAATAGGGATCCAAAACCAAAACCAATATACGCAAGGACGGTTTTGCTAAAACCAAAACCACAACACGAAGTTAATCCAGATCCCAAACCAAAACCAAAACCAAAGCCAGAACACGGGGGTCAGTGAACATCTCTAATTCTTAGATAACCTATTAAATTTCACGCTTGTGTTTGAATGTTTTCATTAGATTATATTGCTAATTATTATTGAAGTCTGTCTAGACACGCTCTTTCCTGAAAAAGTGTGACTGTAAGGTGGAAAATACATCTCACTGAGAGTATAGGACAGACTATCTCTCCTCTATCTCAGAGTTGGTAAAGAAGCAACTCCTTTTACATGGAGAAAAATATATGTGGCATCTTACAAAACAGAGAACTCTCCCCTTAATGCATCTACGTCAGTTTTTTTGTACCCTGCAGATGTCGCCATATTGGATAGCAAATTGATGTGCTTACCTTTAAAAATGTGTGCATTTATGCAAAAGTAGACATGTGAGATCAGAAAAGAGCATTTAAACTGCACATTTATAAATGACCCTTAGTGATTACATACAGTTACTTCAACCACACTGATATAGAAGTGGTAATAGCCCTGCTGTTTGAGTGTTTGACATCACACCAACGAAGAGGGAGGTCCTCACTTAGGGTTTATGGGACAATTGAAAATGTGTATGTGTTCACTTTTGGTAGACTGCAGTTTAAAGATGTGATTGGCTGGAAAGACTGGAAAAAAACTGAAACAGCTTGGGTGCCAGTGTTAAAAATGCATATTGGCAAAAGCTTTTAAATTACTAAAACCATCATACTGTTTGCCCAGAAAATATTCTTTAAGCAAGCCTCTTTTAGAATCAGAATATTGAATGCAATCTGTCTCAGGAAAGATCAATGAAGCGCTGTGTCTTTCAGTACTTACAAATGGACCAATGTGTGTGGAGAAGGAATCATATCAAATTTGCTATAACATTTCTGCCAGTTTTCACAGAAGCATCGAAACTGGAGAACAAGCATATTACACATACTTGCCAACTCTCCCGGAATGTCCGGGAGACTCCCTCATTTTGCCAGAGTCTCCCGGGCTCCCGGGCGAGTGTGGCAATCTCCCAAATTCTGCCCACTTCACTAGGAAGTGCCCCAATTAGCCTCGCCCCCCGCTGTCAAATGACGCGTTTGCATCATGCCGTCACAGGGGGCGGGGCCAAAATGACGCGATTTTGGTCCTCCCGCCCCCCTCACGCCCCCCTCCACTGGCTGGCTCCCGAAAGGGAGCTGAAGAAAGTCAGCAAGTATGATATTACATAGTATATCAGTAGTAAGATATGTGAAGTTCTAAGGGTAAATGTATCATCTTCCGATTTATGCAAGTCCCAGCATCCGGCGACTTTGCAGTGAAATTTTAAAGCGGCGGATTGTAAAGCCATCGCTGCTTTAAATTTCCACTGCAAATTTGCCGATTTCCGGCAACTTGCATAAAACGGAAGATGATACATATAACCCCTAGAGTAGATTAGTAGTGGTAAAAGTATTTGCACTGACAATGTAAATAATATTATCATTGACAATGTAAATAATATTATCATAATGACAAGTGAGGCTTTTAGGTAGAGATGAGCGCACTCGGATTTCTGAAATCCGAGCCCACCCGAACGTTGCCGATCCGAGTCGGATCCGAGACAGATCCGGGTATTGGCGCCAAATTCAAATCTGAAACTGAGGCTCTGACTCATAATCCCGTTGTCGGATCTCGCGATACTCGGATCCTATAAATTCCCCGCTAGTCGCCGCCATCTTCACTCGGGCATTGATCAGGGTAGAGGGAGGGTGTGTTAGGTGGTCCTCTGTCCTGGTAGATCTCATGCTGTGCTGTTTAGTTCTGTGCTGTGCTGTTTAGTTCTGTGCTGTGCTGTGCTGTGTTCTGCAGTATCAGTCCAGTGGTGCTGTGTGCTGTGCTCTGTCCTTCTGAGGTCTGTGGTGCTGCTGGGTCCTGTGCTGTGTCCTGTTCAGTCCAGTGGTGCTGTGTCCTGTGCTCTGTGCTTCTAAGGGCATAGTTATTTCCCCAATATTCCCCTGTGTTTAAAAAAATAAAAAAAAGTTATTTAAAAAAATACAAAAAACTAATTTAATTTTTTTTAATTACCACAAAATTTGCACAACCAATCCTGCAGTATAAGCCCATTGGTACTGCAATATTACCAAGTTCACACATTCAGCAGTAAAAGTCCAGTGGTACTGCAATATTACAAAGTTCACACATTCTGCAGTATCAGTCCAGTGGTGCTGTGTCCTGTGCTCTGTCCTGCTGAGTTCCGTAGTGCTGCTGGGTCCTGTGCCGTGTCCTGTTCAGTCCAGTGGTGCTGTGTCCTGTGCTCTGTGCTTCTAAGGGCATAGTTATTTCCCCATTATTCCCAAGTTTTTAAAAAATAAAAAAAAAGTAAAAAAAAATTAAAAATTAAAAATTAAAAAAAATATATATAATTATAACCAAATTTGCAAAACCAATCCAGCAGTATAAGTCCATTGGTACTGCAATATTACCAAGTTCACACATTCTGCAGTATCAGTCCAGTGGTGCTGTGTCCTGTGCTCTGTCCTGCTGAGTTCCGTAGTGCTGCTGGGTCCTGTGCCGTGTCCTGTTCAGTCCAGTGGTGCTGTGTCCTGTGCTCTGTGCTTCTAAGGGCATAGTTATTTCCCCATTCCCAAGTTTTTAAAAAATAAAAAAAAAGTAAAAAAAAATTTAAAATTAAAAATTAAAAAAAATATATATAATTATAACCAAATTTGCAAAACAAATCCAGCAGTATAAGTCCATTGGTACTGCAATATTACCAAGTTCACACATTCTGCAGTATCTTGTGCTACATATAATGGAGACCAAAAATTTGGAGGATAAAGTAGGGAAAGATGAAGACCCACTTCCTCCTAATGCTGAAGCTGCTGCCACTAGTCATGACATAGACGATGAAATGCCATCAACGTCGTCTTCCAAGCCCGATGCCCAATCTCATAGTACCCGGCATGTAAAATCCAAAAAGCCCAAGTTAAGAAAAAGTAGCAAAAAGAGAAACTTAAAATCATCTGAGGAGAAACATAAAGTTGCCAATATGCCATTTACGACACGGAGTGGCAAGGAACGGCTTAGGCCCTGGCCCGTGTTCATGACTAGTGGTTCAGCTTCAGCCACGGATCTTAGCCCTCCTCCTCCTCCCCCCCCCTACAAAAAATTGAAGAGAGTTATGCTGTCAGCAACAAAACAGCAAACAACTCTGCCTTCTAAAGTGAAATTATCACAAATCCACAAGGCGAGTCCAAGGATGTTGGTGGTTGTCAAGCCTGACCTTCCCATCACTGTACGGGAAGAGGTGGCTCGGGAGGAGGCTATTGATGATGTAGCTGGCGCTGTGGAGGAACTTGATGATGAGGATGGTGATGTGGTTATTGTAAATGAGGCACCAGGGGGGGAAACAGCTGATGTCCATGGGATGAAAAAGCCCATCGTCATGCCTGGTCAGAAGACCAAAAAATGCACCTCTTCGGTCTGGAGTTATTTTTATCCAAATCCAGACAACCAATGTATGGCCATATGTAGCTTATGTAAAGCTCAAATAAGCAGGGGTAAGGATCTTGCCCACCTAGGAACATCCTCCCTTATACGTCACCTGAATAACCTTCATAGTTCAGTGGTTAGTTCAGCAACTGGGGCTAGGACCCTCATCGGTACAGGGACACCTAAATCCCGTGGTCCAGTTGGATACACACCAGCAACACCCTCCTCGTCAACTTCCTCCACAATCTCCATCAGATTCAGTCCTGCAGCCCAAGTCAGCAGCCAGACTGAGTCCTCCTCAATACGGGATTCATCCGAGGAATCCTGCAGCGGTACGCTTACTACTGCCACTGCTGCTGTTGCTGCTGTTAGTCGGTCATCTTCCCAGAGGGGAAGTCGTAAGACCGCTAAGTCTTTCACAAAACAATTGACCGTCCAACAGTCGTTTGCCATTACCACAAAATACGATAGTAGTCACCCTATTGCAAAGCGTATAACTGCGGCTGTAACTGCAATGTTGGTGTTAGACGTGCGCCCGGTGTCCGCCATCAGTGGAGTGGGATTTAGAGGGTTGATGGAGGTATTGTAATCCCATTGAGATTCCACTTCACTAGGCAGGCGATACCAAAAATGTACAGAGAAGTACGATCAAGTGTCCTCAGTGCTCTAAAAAATGCGGTTGTACCCACTGTCCACTTAACCACGAACATGTGGACAAGTGGTTCTGGGCAAACGAAGGACTATATGACTGTGACAGCCCACTGGGTAGATGCATCCCCTTCCGCAGCAACAGCAACAGCTGCATCAGTAGCAGCAACTACAAAATGGCTGCTCGTGCAAAGGCAGGCAACATTGTGTATTACAGGCTTTAATAAGAGGCACAACGCTGACAACATATTAGAGAAAATGAGGGAAATTATCTCCCAGTGGCTTACCCCACTTAGACTCTCATGGGGATTTGTGGTGTCAGACAATGCCAGTAACATTGTGCGGGCATTAAATATGGGCAATTTCCAGCACGTCCCATGTTTTGCCCACACCATTAATTTGGTGGTGCAGCATTACCTCAAGAGTGACAGGGGTGTGCAGGAGATGCTTGCGGTGGCGCGCAAAATTGCTGGACACTTTCGGCATTCAGCCAGTGCCTACCGCAGACTAGAGGCACATCAAAAAAGCATGAACCTGCCCTGCCATCACCTCAAACAAGAGGTTGTGACGCGCTGGAATTCCACCCTCTATATGCTGCAGAGGATGGAGGAGCAGCAAAAGGCCATTCAGGCCTACACAGCCACCTACGACATAGGCAAAGGAGTGGGGATGCGCCTCAGTCAAGCGCAGTGGAGACTGATTTCCGTGTTGTGCAAGGTTCTGCAGCCATTTGAACTTGCCACACGAGAAGTCAGTTCCGACACTGCCAGCTTGAGTCAGGTCATTCCCCTGATCAGGCTGTTGCAGAAGCAGCTGGAGAAAGTGAGGGAGGAGCTGGTAAGCCATTGCGATTACACCAAGCATGTAGCTCTTGTGGATGTAGCCCTTCGTACGCTTTGCCAGGATCCGAGGGTGGTCACTCTTTTGAAGTCAGAGGAATACATTCTGGCCACCGTGCTCGATCCTCGGTTTAAAGCGTATGTTGTGTCTCTGTTTCCGGCGGACACAAGTCTACAGCGGTGCAAAGACCTGCTGGTCAGGAGATTGTCCTCTGAAGAGGACCGTGAAATGCCAACAGCTCCACCCTCATTTTCTTCCACATCTATGGCTGCGAGGAAAAAGCTCAGTTTTCCCAAAAGAGGCACTGGCGGGGATGCTGATAACATCTGGTCCGGACTGAAGGACCTGCCAACCATTGCAGACATGTCTACTCTCGCTGCATTGGATGCTGTCACAATAGAAAAAATTGTGGATGATTACTTTGCTGACACCATCCAAGTAGACATGTCAGACAGTCCATATTGTTACTGGCAGGAAAAAAAGGCAGTTTGGAAGCCCCTGTACAAACTGGCTCTATTTTACCTGAGTTGTCCCCCCTCCAGTGTGTACTCGGAAAGAGTTTTTAGTGCAGCGGGGAACCTGGTCAGTGAGCGGCGAAGGAGGTTGCTTCCTCATAACGTTGAAAAAATGATGTTTATAAAAATGAATAATCAATTCCTCAATGAAGTACAGCACTGCCCTCCAGATACTACAGAGGGACCTGTGGTTGTGGAGTCCAGCGGGGACGAATTGATAATGTGTGATGAGGAGGAAGTACACACTGTAGGGGGAGAGGAATCAGAGGTTGAGGATGAGGACGACATCTTGCCTCAGTAGAGCCTGTTTAGTCTGTACAGGGAGAGATGAATAGCTTTTTTGGTGTGGGGGCCCAAACAAACCAATCATTTCAGCCAAAGTTGTTTGGTAGGCCCTGTCGCTGAAATGATTGGTTTGTTAAAGTGTGCATGTCCTATTTCAACAACATAAGGGTGGGTGTGAGGGCCCAAGGACAATTCCATCTTGGAACTTTTTTTTTTGCATTATATGACCAATCAACAGTCGTTTGCCATGTTCAAAAAGTAAAACCAAATTTAAACAAATTCAAGAAATTAAACCAAAAGTAAAATGCCCTGTCATAATTTAAAACAAGAGGTATTGACGTGCTCTAAAACTACTGTATTGTTGTTTATATTTTATAAACACTACACTTGAAAGCTTGAGTCTTTCAATAAAAAAGTAACTGTCCATTGCACGAATATTTGCAACAGGGACAATTTTAGGGTTAAGAAAGTCAACTAATAACACTTCGACGCTGTCTGTCTTTATAAACACTACACTTGGAAGTTGGAGGAGGTATTGTGGCCCTGGCACCAAATTTACTACCGGGGCCACTCCACTGTGCAGTCCATATTTAGGTGTATCAGATATTAAACAACGGTGACAGTTGATGCCCAATTTTTTAATTATATTGTGGCCTCGGTACCAAATTGTGTACCGGGGCCACCACACTACGCAGTCCATACCCTTTTTTGGTGGAATTCTGACCCGTGGAGGGTTTTTTAATTATATTGTGGCCTCGGTACCAAATTGTGTACCGGGGCCACCACACTACGCAGTCAAGATAGATAGATGCGTATCATAGATAAAGTACATTCAGTGGTGTGGGGCAAATTGAAAAATATTCAAAATGCACTGACATTATCAAAAACAAGAGGTTGTCACACGCTAAAACTCCAACATGTATATGATGGTGAGGATGGAGGAGCAGCCGTATGTGCAGTGTAATGCAGACCTGTTGAAGGTTTTTTATATATTTTATTGTGGTGCCCAGTGCCCACTCCTCTACGCAGTCCAGATACATTTATTGGTGCGAATCATAAAAGTTCAGGGTTTTTAATATATATTGTGGTGACCCACTCCTCTACGCAGTCCAGGTACATTTATTGGTGCGAATCATACAAGTTGATGGTTTTCTTATTATATATATTGTGGTGACCCACTCCTCTACGCAGTCCAGGTACATTTATTGGTGCGAATCATACAAGTTGATGGTTTTCTTATTATATATATTGTGGTGACCCACTCCTCTACGCAGTCCAGGTACATTTATTGGTGCGAATCATGCAAGTTCAGGGTTTTTAATATATATTGTGGTGACCCACTCCTCTACGCAGTCCAGGTACATTTATTGGTGCGAATCATACAAGTTGATGGTTTTCTTATTATATATATTGTGGTGACCCACTCCTCTACGCAGTCCAGGTACATTTATTGGTGCGAATCATACAAGTTGATGGTTTTCTTATTATATATATTGTGGTGACCCACTCCTCTACGCAGTCCAGATACATTTATTGGTGCGAATCATAAAAGTTCAGGGTTTTTAATATATATTGTGGTGACCCACTCCTCTACGCAGTCCAGGTACATTTATTGGTGCGAATCATACAAGTTCAGGGTTTTTAATATATATTGTGGTGACCCACTCCTCTACGCAGTCCAGGTACATTTATTGGTGCGAATCATACAAGTTGATGGTTTTCTTATTATATATATTGTGGTGACCCACTCCTCTACGCAGTCCAGGTACATTTATTGGTGCGAATCATACAAGTTGATGGTTTTCTTATTATATATATTGTGGTGACCCACTCCTCTACGCAGTCCAGATACATTTATTGGTGCGAATCATAAAAGTTCAGGGTTTTTAATATATAATGTGGTGACCCACTCCTCTACGCAGTCCAGGTACATTTATTGGTGCGAATCATACAAGTTGATGGTTTTCTTATTATATATATTGTGGTGACCCACTCCTCTACGCAGTACAGATACATTTATTGGTGCGAATCATAAAAGTTCAGGGTTTTTAATATATATTGTGGTGACCCACACCTCTACGCAGTCCAGGTACATTTATTGGTGCGAATCATACAAGTTCAGGGTTTTTAATATATATTGTGGTGACCCACTCCTCTACGCAGTCCAGGTACATTTATTGGTGCGAATCATACAAGTTCAGGGTTTTTAATATATATTGTGGTGACCCACTCCTCTACGCAGTCCAGGTACATTTATTGGTTCGAATCATACAAGTTGATGGTTTTCTTATTATATATATTGTGGTGACCCACTCCTCTACGCAGTCCAGAAAGATACCTCGTTGCAACGTTTTGGACTAATAACTATATTGTGAGGTGTTCAGAATACACTGTAAATTAGTGGAAATGCTTGTTATTGAATGTTATTGAGGTTACTAATAGCATAGGAGTGAAAATAAGCCCAAAAACTTGATTTTTAAACTTTTTATGTTTTTTCCAAAAAAAAATCCGAATCCAAAACCTTAAATCCGAACCGAGACCTTTCGTCAAGTGTTTTGCGAGACAAATCCGAACCCCAAAAATAATGAAAATCCGGATCCAAAACACAAAACACGAGACCTCAAAAGTCGCTGGTGCACATCCCTACTTTTAGGACAAACGCACTTAAAGGGCGACAGGGTTTGTAACAAGCTGAATAATTACCTTGTGTGGTTTAACATGGGGTGGGTACCGACCAATGGTGGCTCACGTGAGAGGGACCTTGATAGAATATAGCAGGCTGTACTTCCTGCTTGGCTTCACTTGCAGCACGAGATCCCACCCACTCATCCCTCAATTTATTTGGGTTTTGAAAGTGGGGGTAGGAAGGCACTGCGTTCAGCGGCTGATTAGTGTGTGCACAGGTAGTTGGTCGTAGGTCACCACCCCCTTTGAAGCATCAGTAACTCCTTTTGGTCCTTTGGTGAGGAGGGTCCCTGTCCGGCTCGGTGAGGGAGGGCAGCGTGAGTTGTAAGGGGCAGTCACTCTGCGCTACGTATGTAGGGATTTGTTCCCCGTGGTTTGCGAACTTACGGCGGTTTGCGCCAGTCCACTAAGTGATCTTGTGTTATCAGCTCGTGAGCTGTTCCGCAGTGCCCTTTCTCCGCCACCATAGGTTTAGTTAATATAAAATCCTTACAATAAAATTTCTGCCATTTTTTAAGAACTTATACAGGTCTACGTGTCTTTATTTGCATGCAAATGTTTAAAGTTTAAGGTTGATGTGAAGTATGTGGGAACATACACGGTGAGCCCTTTATAGATGAATATCCACATATTACAGCAATAAGATGTGCATTCCATGGGCCAAACCTGTTGTGACCTCTGTCAGTGGTGGGACCCTGCATGCTCAGACCTCATAGCAAAATTTGGGGTAGGGCTAGTCAATTCCAGTCTACCCTCTGGAGGTGACCACTCTGCTCTTCTGAGCTGAATATGCGCAGGGTCAGGTGTATGTGCAGTGAAGCGCCAGCAAAGAGGAGGCTCAGACGGGTGAACCAACCTTGTCAGCTCACCTCTGTGTCCCACAGCAGCTGTACTTCCTGCAGTGGTGGTAGTTCCACCACAGTCTGTGCAACAGATCTATAGAAAGGCAAGATAAAATATATATAAATTTAAATATATAAAAGTACTAATAAGAAAGTAGCTTTAATCTTGAAGCAGGAAGAACATAATGCAAAGAATACAAAACTGATGCTTAAACTGTGTAATAAAACTATATGGAGTAAACGGTGATCTCATTTTGCAAGTTTACTAACAAAGAAAGTAACTTTTCAAAAAACAGCAATAATTGAGGATCTTAATAAATCCACAAGTGTAAGGAACACAGTACTTTAGGAGGAAGTCTGAGATCAGTTGCAGAACTCTCTGGAGATTTTAAAGCCAATTTCTTCTACAAACACTGAACCAGAATCAGACAGCGCACTTCTGTCAGACATCTTCTATCATATAGCTCAGATAGAAGTAGCCGTTGCCAAGACTAAGTGCAACTTCTCCAGTAGAAGAGAAGGTCAAAGGCTTTATTAACAAACAGGAATAGAGATGAAAATGGAAATCTCAGAATTCGGTGGTCATATTGAAAATAAGATGGAACTAGTAGCATGACAAACCTAGCTGATTACAGCTGATATAGCTTTACAAGAAGTGAGGGCAATTAAAGATAAACTGATGGTACTAGAACACTGGTATATGAGGAATAATTTTTAAATAGGCGGAATCCTAGAGGATTCGATCTAAATGAGTATGAAATTGCAATGTTCAAAAATCTGCAAACAAGATCTCCTGATAGACTTTATACATAGACTGCCAAAATCCAGAAAAAAACTCCCAGACATACCCTACCCCATTCTTATACCCCATAACCAGAATTAATATTTTCCATATGAAAGAAAAAATGATCAGGGCAGCCAAACTATCATCATCTTCCACTGAAGCTTTGAATGATCTTCAAATATATCCTGATATATTACCTGCAACAATGTCAAAAAAGAAGACTGTTCCAGCTGGTAATCACTTCCTTGAGAGAAGCAAATATTTTGTACAGACACAGCATTCTAGGGAAAATTATAGTTCAACACAATGGTGTCAAGAGCTGGAATTAACAATGTGACTCCCAGTGTCTTTTTTTCTCTTCTTTCAAACTTTATCTGCTTTAGGAAATGTAGGACTTTTTTTTTTTTACTAGGACTGACTGTTATTTCAGATCATTTTTTAGATCTGGCCAAACTGTAAGTTATCTAATCTAAAATATCTGTTTGCTCAAAAATGTTATATATTATTGGTATCCCAAAGGGTACAGTTTTGGGTGATGCATGGGAGGAAAAGTGAGTTTTCTACACCACTATAATGTCAGTTTTATGATCTTAAAATACTTTCAGGGCAAGCCTCCTTTTGTTAGGGGAGTTTAATCCCTTAGCATTAATGGACACAGGTTATAATGGTCTGCGGAGAGTTTTTGGCGCTGTGGAGCACTGCGATACCTTATAAATCTACGATAATAATACAGTTTCTCAGAGCTCGTCGATCTGTATTATTACTATAATGTTCAATAATACTATCTCGCAAGTTATACTTGCTAATTTATTTTGATAGTTTTATGATCTATTCCTTTTTTATATGTAAATCTGTGTTGCTATTATAAAACCAAACCAATATAGATAAAAGCATGTGAGAGGGGAACTAAGTGGCCAACCCCAAAAGTGCTAGTTCTCAAATGAAAACTATTTAGATTACCGTCATTCTAATTCTCTCCCCATGTTACACATTTAGTCTCAGTTAATCGGCCAAAATAGTTCAATAAAATTAATTTGATAACATTGGAGTTACAACTTTACAAATCCTAAAAATCCTAAATTTAGAACATTTAAAATTACAATACCATGATAACCTTTATGTCAATTAATGCTAGAGGATTAAACTCCCCTAACAAAAGGAGGCTTGCCCTAAAAGTATTTCAGACCATAAAACTGACATTGTAGTGGTGTAGAAAGCTCACTTTTCCTCCCATACCTCACCTAAATCTAGAAATAATAACTACCACTTGTGATGTATAGCTATCAGCCTTTTCAAGTGCAATGGGGTTGCCATATTAATGAATGCAACATGTTCAACTATATTAGAACAGTTAATAATCTCCCAATAAAAATGGGAGATATCTAATACTAGTCAGTAAACTAGAAAATAAGGATATTACTGTAGCCTCAATTTATGCTCTGGACTTCAGAGTAGTTAATTTTGTGAAAAAAATACATCTAATGAGGTCTTAAATATACATAAAGGATTGAAGGCGGGATCCTTCAATATAGCCCCTGGTCCCAAAATAAATAGATCTTGATCTGCAAATAGGAATACAGACATACAACATATTGAAGAATACAGACATGCAGCATACTGTCCCCATGGCAGAATATAATGTATATGATGTACTGAGAGTCATGCACCCTGCCACCAAAGATTATACATAATTTTCTCCTGTACATAATTCATATTCTCAAATAGATCTCTTGTTAGCAGATAAATGGACCCTCCAACAGATACCTGATAAGGTCTGACCATGCTCCACTACTTTGGACATTTTAACAATTAAATATCCACCATGACCATGCAGAGTGCCAAACCACCTCTTATCAGAGGAGCTAAGCAAGTTATACAAGATTCCCTTAACTTATTCACACAATAAGCTTTTTTAGCTATTAATTATTATATAAGCACAACATAAAATACAATCAACAATGCCAGTATTAAAAAAGAACTCATGGAGGACAGAAAGCAATACCAAAAATTGTCCATGACAAATCCAGACTGCTTTCCTGCCAATTTTTTTTATAGGCTAGGAAATAGGGCAAATAGTATGCAAATTAAGAGATAAAGGCATACTGAATCACAAGTGCGCTACATTTTCTAACCCCCTAGACATTGTAAACACAATGGTCAATTACTATGAGCAATTATATAACCTAGGGTAAGATCCCAATAATCAACAAACCTCTGAATTATGTTTTAGGAATTTCCTAGAGGGTTTGAACCTACCTCATATAGATCCCAAAACCACTTAATGCAGGATGGTCAGAAAAATAACTGAAAGATGCAATAAAAGCAATGGCCATAGACAAACTCCTGGGTCAGATGGTTACACAACAAAAAACTTTCCCAAAAGAGATGTTAGTAGTGCAAATTATAGCCATTCCAAAACCCACTAGAGACCCCTCACAATGGCAAGTCTATCAAACAATTGCCTTATTGAACTCGGATATCAAAATATATGAAAAACTGATAGCTACTGTAAGGATTCACAACATTAGCTCCAGATAACAGCTGTCAAAAAAATTGTTTCCAGGATTCACAATACCAGGCGCGGGCTGGGAGGTATCAGCCCGGGGGGCACACAGGCGGCTGCATCACGTGACACACGATGCACCGTGTGTCACGTGATGCGGCCTGTGCGGTGACGCATCGGATGCGGCCGCCGGTAATATAAAAAAATTCTTGCATCCACGGCGGGGGACGGGAGGAGGCGGCCGGCCCGAACAACCGCTAGACTGAGCGGCCCGGGTGCCCGCTGCCCCGCTGCCGCCCGGTCCAGCCCGCCCCTGCACAGTACTAGCGCCAGATGACTCTAACTATTCAGAATGGCAGCTATGAACACCTTCTTTAAATTCCTGTAATCAGCACTCTGCTAAGAACAGCAATCTAGCCAGTCATCTCACCTGGGCTACTTCACATCTTCTTTTACTCTACAATAAGCCCTTCAATGAAAAGATCAAGTCAATTAGAATGATTGATCTAATTTGTTCCAGCCTTCACAAAGTCTCTCAGTTCTACCAAACCTTTGCTGGAGCAAACTTTTTTTTAGATTTCTCCCTTGTGCTGTGCAGAAGACTTGTTTTGTTTGGGACAGAAGATTTAAAATGGATGTTAGATTTGGAGGAAAATACTACACCATTGGGCTCTCTGTGTGTGTGGTTTTTTCATTGTAACCAATGTTTAATATTTAAAAAGTCTGCTTTGTTTCACTTGTTTGAATACCCTTACCTTCCTATCCCTTTTTACTGTTCTGTACCTTTGAAATTCTTTAAAAAAAATCAATAAAGAACTGCATTAAGTTCAAAAGAGATAAGGATGGAGTGTTATAGTCTGCTGTGAACAGATCCAAAATGTGCAGATCTGAAACTTGGGTAATGGTGGGGTACCTTTATATGCTAGATATGAAGTAGTGGGCAGGTTATATTAGCAAGGAGTTGCATACAAGTGGATAACCCCTTAAACATCATGCTGCTTTGAAAAATACCTATTGTTTCAATTCAAGGTTGGAGGAAGTGCGCAGAATGCCCCCTTTGTGCACTAACTTTGCATCGATCAGGGAGGTGGACACCTTCTTCTCCTCTGTCAGGGTGTTATGCTGAGTGTATCACTGACAGGAGCAGCAGCTGGCAGCTTCACTGGTAAGAAGTTGCTGGCTGCTGCCCATCCATGTCAGTGGCAGTTGGACATTGTGGGGTTATTGTGGGAAAAAACAAACACACTAAATGAGTGACATTATGTGTCCCTTAAACCTTGATGGTTTAGTGCCTAGTGGTGGCCTAGTCTCTTCGTTTTCTGTATAAAGTCAACATGTCTGCTATAATACATAACAATCTAGAGGCATAAATGAAACAATAAACAAAATGATGAACTTTTATGTACTATTTCACAAAAATGAGTTTTATATTGAATGTTTTATAATGAATGGGACACAAACGACTGTATTTAAAAAATTCAATGATATTTAATGCAATGTTTAGCCTATTAATTGTGGAACGTAATTAGTTAATGTCATCTGAGACTTAAATAACGGATCCTCAGGCCAAACCGCCGCTACTGGCGAGGTGACTATATAAGGCTGGGAGAAAATCAGCATTATGCTCACAAGCTCTCGGATACTTGGGATAAATAACAGATATTCAGCTTTCAGCCATTTCAACCCTTTGATCCTTAATCTTCACAGAGAAAATTATTCTGATGAAAAGAATAATAAAAAAAATCAAAGGCCTAGAATTGGAGATTATGAAAATGGAGAAAATGAGAGAGCGAGAGAACAAGTCAGCTGTCTGCTCCTGATCAGGAAAATATAGGCTACACCTATCAGAGAGAGGGGTCTACAGGCATCAAAATATTACCTTTTTTAAACATAAGTAAATGTCTGAATTACTTATTATTCTCTTATATTCTCTTTATTCGAACTTGTGCTCTGTATCTTCCCTGACAGAATTTATTGGGGTACTCCATAAAGGTTGAGAAATCTAAACATATTCTTAGAAAAGCCTTTGATGGAACGAATATATTTTAACACTCTATGGTACTAAAATGTCTATTCCTTAAAAAGTACATTTTTTTCTGTGCTTTCATAGAAAAATCTATTTTTTTGTTTTTTTAAATCTTTTTATTTTGGATATCAATGTAATAAATTAACCTTAATCAATAACAACATGGGAAAATGAACTGATTAATGGTTATATTGGGGTTTTCAATTGTGAAGCTGAGGGGTAGTGATGAGGGTACATATCCCCTCAATTGCTGATTAGCTACGAGATTGTCAAAGTTTTGGGTTTAAAATGTGTATGGAGTAGTGGCTGACAGGGGTAAGGAGTGTAGGCTATTCAGAGGAAGCCAGAGTTTCTGATATTTTATAATGTTCATCGAAGAGGGGGGTTGTTATATTGATACCAAAGACTATTATGAGCTTGGCTTTGTTACTTATTTGGGCAATGAGGTTTTCTACGTGTTTGTTAAAAAATGGATGGGCTTCTTAAGAAGTAGTACTACTACTGGGTCTGCAGGTAGCTGGATTTCTATTATATGATGGATTAGGTTGAAGACCACCAACCAAAATTAGGCAATCATCCCACTGTTTCTCTAGCATAGGTCTGAAGTTTGGGGGTATATCCTGTGTATATTAGAAGATACGAGATACCATCTGGTATAAAATTGTATAAGCATTTTCTCTTAGGGCTATATTATTTGCTGCCTTGGCTATTCTGCATCTAATGTGATACTCCTACTCTTATGGAATATTCCCGTCTCTTTCCTAACTGACTTAGTGAGACTCTGGACATTGCTTCTATGAGCAAAGTATGGGGTTGTAAAGGATGGAGATCAGTCCTTTGTGGTTCACTGAGTATATACAGATGTGCTCCATCTGGATTAGTTTTCAGAGTTTGGGTGATTTCAACTGCATTTGAATTACATTTTTGATTTGTACATATTGAAAGAATGTTGTTTGCGCAAGTCTGTATTTCTCTTGAAAATCCACTAAAGTGGTTGCAGCAAACTTTACAGAAATATGTTAAATCTCTGCTTTAAGCCATGGGATAAACTGGATGTGTTTCCTGAAGAAAACACTAGAGTCATCAGATTAGAGTGAGGGAAGACAAATTGATAAAGTAAGTTTAATAGACAGAATTACATGAGTTTAGACTGGTCAATGACCTTTTCGGAGCCAAGGGAGGGAGTCCAGATGGTCTTCTCCCAATAGGTTTTTTTTCCATCTCCAACCATTTTTTTATCCCTTGATTATTATTATTATTATTATTATTATTATTATTATTATTATTATGATCATCATCATTATCCTTTATTTATAAGGTGCCACACATAGTCTGCAGCACTGCACAGAGAGTATACAGTAAGACATTACATGGCAAAGCAGGACAAAACAATAAAGACAAAAAACAGTACAAAAACAATAAAGGCAATATGAGCAGAACAATATTCTGGCATGACATAGCATAACTAGCACTGAGGAGCTAGGAGGGGATCAACCTCTCACTAAAAAATGAGGTATGGGGAGAGAGGGACATAAAAGGGAGTAATACAGCACAAGCTGAACCTGTACCCATCAAAGTGGGCGTTGCAAACAGGATCAGAGTCCCTGATTGAGGAAAGGAGGGAAGGCACTGGCATGCTGAAGGTACCAATAGTGGAGCAATCCGAACAAGAGGGTCCTGCTCATGAGAGCTTACAATCTAAAGGGAGGGGCAGATGAAGAGGGGTGATACAGAGATGAGTGAGTTAGGAGAAAAGCTTTGATGAAGAAATTGGTTTTAAGAGTCCACTTTAAGCCTTGGAAAGAGGTAGAGAGCCTGACTGAAAGAGGGAGTGAGTTCCAGATGAGGGGAGCAGGCACTCCCATCTTGAAGATGGGAGTGCAAGGAAGTAATGACTGAGGAGGAGAGGCTGTTGTCATTAGCAAAACAAAGGGAGTGGGAGGGATATGAGGTGGTAGATGTAGGAGGGTAAAAATTGAGCTCTTCCTAAAGCCTCTTCACTCTTTTCTCTGGCAATCTACACACACTTCTCATAAACCATTTTAAACTCTAGATATGACAATTCCACAGTTGGCCTCTCTGTTTTTTCCTTAGTCACTGGTACTCCAAAATTCTGAAAGCCTGCACTGAAAACAATAACTCCTGACACTTCAAAGTTCTTGCAGGTCCCACTCCCAAGAAATCATCCAAATAGTATGCCACTGACCTACTAATAGCAATATACCGATGCATATATATATTGAATTTCTCAAAGATAGCACCTGAAGCGGAACAACCCATATTCAAACATCTATCCACAAATTAACTATTGCCCAACTTAAAACCTATAAACTTAAACCTCTCCGGGTGCATTGGCAGAAACCTGAATGCTGATTCACTATCTATCTTGGCCATCAATGCTAACATATATCTTGTAACCACTACATTCTCCTCTGACCAATATTGTATCCTTTTCCCAGAGCAGCCTGCTTCTGCCGCCATTGCGTGATACCTTGAAGCCCTTGATGAGATTCTTGCTGTATAGTGCCAACTCCTGTACGTTATACGTTTTGCCTGTAGAAATGTAGTACCGTTAACATTGAGATATAGCAACAAAGTCAAAATAAATTGATAAGAGCATGACTTTTGGTAGCTAGAATAATGGTATAAGTATATCAATCTGAATTTGAGCTAGGGATTTTAATGATTACACAAAGGCAAAGGGATGGGGTACGACAGTGTGAAGAAGTGTTTTCCGACAACACTTACATCGACATGGTAGTTGCGGGTGCTGTCATTGCCGAGAATACAGGAAATACAGACTCCTTCAAAACCAACAATTGCGAGAGACAAACATACCGGCACAGAGATGTACAGAGATGACAGTTACATTCCTTCTATTAAGTGGGCAATGCAAGGACCCGCCGACTGTAGAATGTTTTTTAGGAAGGCTTGTACATTCTACAGCCAGCTGGTCCTTGCATTGCCCCTTAATAGCAGGAATGTAACTGTTGCTCTTGAATGTGATATATCACTCTGAATCTCAGACGAAGGATACTTGTTCGAGGAACTTGTGTTGCCATTTTACAGTTGTGTTGTGTAATACCAATCCATTTGAATATACAGTATGTACTGTATACAGTGCTGTAAATATTATATGTAATAATAGTAGCTTCCAATGTGATTGCTTAAAGAATGTATAACAAACACATTTGGGCCTACTATTGAAAATTGGGTATAGAAAACACTGCACTCTTAAGAAAATATAAAGTTGTTCACTAAAATGTGATTATAATATAACAGGGAGCACTAGATTGTTAACATAAATTAGTATAACAACCTTTATTAAAACTTATATAATAAAATAACCCCATACCACCCTAGTCCTTATATATGGTCAGCTGAAATGTATCTGTTGTAACATGCTATTCCAAGTATAATATTTAAACCAAGACAATCGCTATAATACTTTGGAACGATGTCTGCATCTTCTTTACCATGAGATGTGATAAACTCACCAATCAACCGGACTTCTGAAAAAGATACTGTAAATTTTGCAGTTATCAGAACTTTAATGGTACTTAGGCGAGGTCACTGATCACAGGGTCCTTGTATAATAATAATATGTCATCAGTGATAAGCAATCTTTTAGAAGATATTATGTAGTCAGGAATAATAACACTTGCAATTCTTTAGGATGCAATAAGACACCTGGAAGTACTATGCCTTTGACTCCTTGTGCTTGTATGGCCATAGAGCTCCCAGGTGAATAAACAAACATATAGCAAGAAGAGGTTTGGCTTGTTTATCATGCTTATAGGTGTGATGTGACAACCTCCCTATTAAGTCTGTACTAGTCAACCTACTAAAAACTATACTCTTCAATATTTAAGACATTTGGCATAACTTTGGCCACACAGTATGAATTTGGTTTAATGTTTCGTAAAATCGGAGCAATAAAAGGCATGATAGCTACATTCTTATGCTAATTCTGTATTTCACCACATTAAGTAATTTGCAAATTTCGCTGAAATACCAACTCTTTAGTTACTGTCCCAAATCAGAACACAACTCTCCCATGACACAACGCCGAAGAGACAGAAGTGCAACTGGTTCCTCAGCTCAGGAACTGTCAGCAGAGAAAGAAGAAACGCAGTGGGAAGAAGAAAAAACGAAGACTATAAGTAACCTATGTTTTTCATTGAGATGTTCACTGACCCCCGTGTTTTGGTTTTGGTTTTGGATCTTAATTAAGTTTGTGGTATGGTTTTGGTTTTGGCAAAACCACCTTCACGTGTTTTGGTTTTGGTTTTGTATCTGTTTTTTTTAGAAAAATTGCTAAAATATGCTAAAATCACATAATTTTGCTCTTTCATTTGTTTCTACATTATTATTAACCTCAATGACACTAATTTCCAGTCAATTCCAGTCAATTTTGACACCTCACAGGTCACAATATAATTTTCATACCCTTTCGAACAAAGACTACAGCGAGCAGGCTGGATGATAAGCGACAGACCAATGACACAGACACACAGCAGTTCATAGCATATCTAGGAAACATTGCCACACAGCAGTGGCCAAAAAAAAATAAAAGTGGTGCAAGATAGAATTGTCTTTGGGCCCTCCCACCCATCCTTATGTAAGGTATTGAAAAGGACATGTACAGTTTAACAAAGCAAGCACTCCAGCGACAAGGAGTGTTTCACGGTTTGCTAGGTAGGATTCCCTTGTCTGCCCAATTTGACGCTACTCCTGGTAAGGCGCGGAGTCTAACGAACGGATGGTGTTCACCAGGGACCAACGCAAGGCAGTTTGGTCTTATCTGCGTCCACCTGCAGGTCGCGGCCCCTACCCGGAGTATCAGACGAGACCTTAGGGGAATGAGTAGAATGACATAAGCTCTTGTGGAGAATTAGTACAGTGGGGTGGTGGAGCAGATGCTCTTAAGCCAGCGACACAGTGGAGAGATAAAGTGTAAGCTCTTGGAGCCAGCGGTACAGTGGAGAAATGGAGCATAAGCTCTTAAAGCCACCGGCACAGTGGAGAGATGGAGCGTAAGCTCTTGGAGCCAGAGGCACAGTGGAGAGATGGAGCGTAAACTCTTGGAGCCAGAGGCACAGTGGAGAGATGGAGCGTAAGCTCTTGGAGCCAGCGGCACAGTGCAGAGATGGAGTATAAGCTCTTGGAGCCAGCGGCACAGTGGAAAGATGGAGCGTAAACACTTGGAGCCAGAGGCACAGTGGAGAGATGGAGCGTAAGCTCTTGGAGCCAGCGGCACAGTGGAGAAATGGAGTATAAGCTCTTGGAGCCAGCGGCACAGTGGAGATATGGAGCGTAAACTCTTGGAGCCAGAGGCACAGTGGAGAGATGGAGCGTAAGCTCTTGGAGCCAGAGGCACAGTGGAGAGATGGAGCGTAAGCTCTTGGACCCAGCGGCACAGTGGAGAGATGGAGCTCTGAAGACCAATGGAACACACAGGGAGAATAGAAGGCACGTCTGATACCAAGCAGGTAACACGATCAACAGGCCCTGAAGTGAAGGGGGAAGTGCCTTTTAAAGTTTGGAGCCAGAATTGGTTAACCAATAGGAGCATGCAGAGGATAGAATCCGCGCATGCGCAGAGCCGAAAACAGGACGCCAACGGCCGGGGAATGGAGGTCAGCGTGAGGCAGGTAAGTGTGTCGGACCTCGGTTGTAGAAACCGAAGGACCGCCGTGTGACAGAGTGCCACTTTTGTGGCTGACATGCTTGGTTTGTTTGGGCCACCACAAAACAAGCTACCAATAGCTTAGCTGCCTTAAGCCCAACAGTGCTGTCAATGAACTCTACATTATTAAACAAAGTCTGCTCGTGCTGCATCTTTAATCTCCTTCTCTGTGGATACCTCGTTCTCATCCCTGAAGAACTGCCAAACTTATGTAGACACAGGATATTACAACTGGAGTGGCATTAGATCTGCTTCAGACAGACTGTGACATGGAACATGTGGGCAGCATGGAATCTCTCATGTTGGAATACGCTGCATTGAACAGAGATTTAAACCAATATATAGATGCAGTTAAGGAGACTGTACTTAAGTTAAAACGTGACCCTCCGGATGAGATCCCGGAACTTAAGATAGCTTGTACACGAGATATACACTGTGCTTCAGAAAAATAATACAGAGGAGGCCCTGAGGCCGGACAATAAATATGTTCAGTTTAAAGAACAGCTAAGAGACCTGAGAAAACAAATGGGTGTGTCACTGGCCCCTGCAATCAAAGCTTTGGAAGATGAAGACAAGGAGATCGCCGTCACCCAGATTACTCCGATAACACAGTTAGAGATGGTGAACCCAGTGAAAAACAAAATATGTGGCCACATGTACGAGAGAGAAGCAATTGAAAGGATGATTAAAACAAACTTCAGAAGTGTAAATCTGCCAGGTGTCCAAAAATTGTCTGTGATCACTCTGACAAGAATATATTGGATATTGTTCCAGACAATGCACAAAAAAGAGCCATTGACATTCACAGCAAAATGCAAGGCTTTTTGCTTTGAATTGACCCCAGTCCCAAAAAAAATTAAATATTGCTAGGTACCTTTGACGTAAATTCAGATTACAAACACTTTGTGCAATACTGAAAACAGCAGCAAAGTGGAAGGTTTGAGTAATACATATACACGTCTATTTATACTAGAGATGGTCACTGACCCCCGTGTTTTGGTTTTGGATTCGGTTTTGGATCTAGATTACCGTCGTGTTTTGGTTTTGCTTTTGCTTTTGCAAAACCGCCATTGTGTGTTTTGGTTTTGGTTTTGGTTTTGTTTGGTTTTGTTTTGCTATTTTTGAAAAAAATACAATTTTTTTGGTCTAAAATAACCTAATTTAGTGCTCCACCAGTTTCTTAGATAAGTGAGGTAATTCTAAAGCTAATAAATTATGAAAAAAACAGTTCAAGCCCTGGTAGGCCGACCTTAATTCGAACACTTGTCCGCAAATTATACAGACAAACCTAGTTGTCTACCTCCTCCATCTTTGACTATTGGCAATGTAGCCATCGTCTTTGGGTGTATATTACACCCTCCACTTGTAGTTGATTATAAAAAAAAGCAGCCTGCACAGACTGTGGAACTAGAAAGTAAAATTAAATGGACCACGTTAGTTTGGTGTCTATCTATGCCCCCCCTCCCTCCCCGCCCTCCACTTGTAGTTGAATATAAAAAAAGCAGCCTGCACAGACTGTGGAACTAGAAATTCGAATATACAAAGAAATGGACAAAGGCAGTTTGGTATCTATCTGCATCAGACCCGCCCCCCCCCCCCCCCGTCCCATCCACTTGTAGTAAAATAGAAAAAAAAGCAGCCTGCATAGACTGTAGAACTAGAAATTGGAATATGCAAAGAAATGGACAAAGGCAGTCTGGTATCTGTCTGCATCAGATCCCCTCTCCACTAGGAGTAAAATAGAAAACTATTCAGCCGTTATATAATCTAGAATATAAATAGAAATTGAGAAAGGCAATTTGGTATCTGTCTGCATCATAATCATCAACATCCTCATTAGCGCCCTCGTCACCTCCACAAATCTCCCCCTCATCCTCTTCTATTTCCAAAGTGGCATCCTCAATTTTTGTATCACCGGCTATACTCGGGCTGTTCAAGTACACATCAGCAGAACTGCTGAAAGGGCCCTTCTTTATGGGTACACTAACAGAATGCTCACGATTAGACATACCACTGTTGGATGGACTCTCCACAGGGATTGGTGTCATTTGTGAATCAGAGCAAACATTATCCTGTAATGCCTTACTGTTATCTTGCAGCTCGGCTTTGACGCGTAACAGTAGTTGTGCACCAATTGTAGGCTCGGTAACTTTTTCGGATCTGCCACTAATAGCCAAAGGTGAAGGCCTCATTCTCTCTTTGCCACTGCGTGCGTAGAATGGCATGTTGGCAATTTTTTTTTTATCGGCACTTAACTTTTGCTCATTTACACTTCTTTTTCGCTTCAACACAGTAAATTTTGTTTTTGTTTTTGTTTTTGGACTGATTTCGAAACACTGTGTAGTTTGACATCGCCTTGCCCAGATGACGTACTGGAAACACTAACATCAGGACTGGTGACTGCTTTGAATCCATTCTCGGCCCAAAGCACTTGTTGTGCTAAAAATTATTTGGTAGATACTGCTGACAGATAGTAATTTTGACAGCCAGAAATATTTATGCACAATTATGGGGGACACCCCAAAAGCACTGGGGAGTGCTAAAAATTAGTTGGTAGATACTGCTGACAGATAGTAATTTTGACAGCCAGAAATATTAATGCACAATTATGGGGGACACCCCAAAAGCACTGGGAAGTGCTAAAAATTAGTTGGTAGATAATGCTGACAGATAGTAATTTTGACAGCCAGAAATATTTATGCACAATTATGCGGGACACCCCAAAAGCACTGGGGAGTGCTAAAAATTAGTTGGTAGATACTGCTGACAGATAGTAATTTTGACAGCCAGAAATATTTATGCACAATTATGCGGGACACCCCAAAAGCACTGGGGAGTGCTAAAAATTAGTTGGTAGATACTGCTGACAGATAGTAATTTTGACAGCCAGAAATATTTATGCACAATTATGGGGGACACCCCCAAAAGCACTGGGGAGTGCTAAAAATTAGTTGGTAGATACTGCTGACAGATAGTAATTTTAACAGCCAGAAATATTTATGCACAATTATGCGGGACACCCCAAAAGCTCTGGGGAGTGCTAAAAATTAGTTGGTAGATACTGCTGACAGATAGTAATTTTGACAGCCAGAAATATTTATGCACAATTATGGGGGACACCCCAAAAGCACTGGGGAGTGCCAAATATTGAAAAAAGAAAAAAAACCTCTATCCTCCTCTCTTCTCTAGCGATTTTTGTTACAACAATTGGAATCAGAATATTGGATTCTCTGTCCCTGCTCTAATCAGCCTGTGACTACACCCTGCTCTCTCCCTCTGTCAAATGGCGATGGATTGCTGTGGAGGCGGTTATTTATAATCTTGAAGTATCGCGAGAACCGAGCCCCGAGATCCGACGACGTCACAATGACGTTCGGCCTCGATTTGGATTCGGAGCGGGCGGGAGAGTACCGAGCTACTCAGCTCGGTACTCGGATTACCAAAGTTCGGGTGGGTTTGGTTCTCGGGGAACCGGACCCGCCCATCTCTAATTTATACATCCATGCTTACATTACTTCTGCAAGCAATGTTGTTCTTTATTAATAAAACTGTTGTCTTTATACCGTTAAATAAAATAAAATAATAATCCTCCACCATTTATTGGATGTTGATAGTAAGATCAGGAGTTATGGCAGAGGTGTCACTAATTTTGGTTAATTCTTTTACAGTAGACCAGACCAGATGTCAAAATGTTGTGCTGAGTCATCTGCATCATCAATGGGTGTGCTGGCAAAAGTTTTGCAAAGCACACAACAGTATATAGCACATCTAGGAAACATTGCCACACAATGGTAGATAAAAGGAAAAGTGATGAAAGACGGCATTTTGCTTGGGCCTTCCCACACACCTTTATGTTGGATCTTAAAAAAGACATGCACACTTTAACAAACTAAGCACTTCAGTGATAAGGAGTGCCTGAAGTGCTTGGTTTGTATGGGCACTCACAAAACAAGCTAATAATGAGCTTAAGGCACCTAAGCTAACAGTGCTGGTAATGATCTCTACAGTCGCAAGTCATGCACCGGTGGAAGCAGTTCTTGCCAGTAATAAGAAAAAGGGTATTGTTATGTCTGGGCATAAGACCAAAAAATCCACCTTTTATGTGTGTAATTATTTTTACCCAAATCCTGACAACAGTTGTCTAGTCATTGGTAGCATTGCAAAGCCACAGTCAGTAGAGGTAGGGACCTTAACCATCTAGGAACCTCATATATGTTACGCCATTTGAAGCAGTTTCATGGAAAGCTCTTGGGAAAATCAGAAACTTACGCTAAAAGATAACAACAAGCAGTCCAGCATCAGCTACCTCCCTTCTCTCAGCTAGATCCCAGCACCTGCAATCTACACCCCCAACACCTTCATCATCAATATCCTCACTAGTGAAAGGAGTTAGTCCTGCATCCAAGTTGCTAAGGCTAGATGACTACTTCCCTATTCAGGATTCCTCAGAAGAATCCGTGAGTGTTATGCACGCTGCTGCTGCTCTTGCTGCTGGGGGTGGATCTTCAACCCAGAAACAGACCTAGAAGAAGACTACTAGTAGTTTACAACAATGGACTGCTAAACAATCCTCTGCAAGAGGAAGTAAGTATGGCAGCTTTTACTCAGTCACACAGCAGATCACAGGCGCCATGCCAACTATGCTAGTATTAGATCTGCATCCAATTTTCACCATTAATGCAGCAGGTTTTAGACAGTTAAATGAGGACCTGTGTCCCCCTTTCATCTCAACACCATTTTACTAGACAAGCAATTACTCACATGTACCAGGAGGTTACAAAAAAATAAATAATTGGGATACAAAATTCCATTCTACCCACTGTACACTTAACCACAGATATGTGGACAAGCGTAACTGGGAAAATTAAAGATTACATGACTGTGACAGGCCACTGGGTTGGTAAATCATCTTCAGCAACAGGAACAGCAGCAGCATCTAACAAACTATGCCATATCTTTCAGAGGCAGGCTACTCTGTGTATCATCTGCTACACTAAGTAGCATACCGCTGACAACCTGTTTAAAAAACTAAGAGATGTTACTGCAACATGGTTCATCCTGCTTGGACTCTCTTGAGGATATGTGATTTCTGATAACGCCACCAATATTGTTAGAGCATTACAGAAAGAGGGGGGCGGGGGGAGGCGGTGGATTCCATCACACTTCCTGTTTTGCTCACACAATCAACTTGGTGGTGCATAACTTTTTAAAATATGACAATGACATGCTGGTGATGCTGTCTGTGTCCCAAAATATTTTGGGTAGTTTTCAGGATTGTGCAACAGCGTGTAAGAATCGAATTTGAAGGGGAATGTACTTTAGTTCAGCGCATTGGAGAATACTTTCCATGTTGTGCAAGGTGCTGAAACCATTCTAAGCAGTCACCTGTGAAGAGAGTGCAGACACTGTTAGCTTGAGTCAAGTGATTCCCCTAATTAGACTTTTGGAAAAGCAGATTATAATGTTAGGTGTGGAGACTCAGGGCCTGAGTCATTAAGGGCCGCAAAATGAGCGCAGCGTACCTATGTGCACTAATGCATGCATTCTGAGGCTGCGAACGCTCAAAGTCATCAGGCTTCGTATGCACACATACGCCGCGTCATGACTTGCAGTGCAATTGCTCCTAATCTACCCGTTTACGGGCGTACACATCTGCACATTCTTGCGTGACCTGAAGAAGCGAACGCTACGCTGTTTAGTGCATAGTAACATCATTGGTGTATCTCTCAATTGTTGAATCATGGTGCTGGTTGTAATTAACCCTTAAATATATATTCCCCTTGTTATGCTACTTAGTTTACCCTTGATATTTGCAGGCCTGAAGACAATAGAAATAAAGAACATATCACTGAAAGGGGAAACCATAGATGCATGAACCCCCTACATGTAAAAGAAATGTACAATACTGTTCATCAGAGTGGGAGGTGATAAAGGATATGGAGAACATTGAGGATGAATAGTATAGGCTACAAAAGGGAACTTTGATTGTATCACGTCTGGGAAGTGTATATATCAGGGACAAGAAAGGATAAATGTTAATATATTGTTTAGTGGGTGATTTCTATTATTATTTATATGTATACTGCTTTGATCAGTGGTTCTCGTGCCTGTGGCCTAAGATCACAATCAACTTCTACCGCTTCCATAGAGGAGACCCAACAGAATCCATCTTTAGCCATATTTTGGCTCAAGCTTTCAAAGTGCACTGACTTCACACGCAGAGAAAGAAGACAATGAAGACGGAGGGCGGTGCCGGCAACTGCAGCGCAGTACAACGAAAGGAGAGTGACACAAATAATAACAGTGAAGCAGTACAGAGCACTAAGAGGGGGAGAGGAGAGATATAAGGAATGCAAAAGGAACATTAAGTCCAATGGAAATAAAACTTAAGGGAGTGAATAAAAAGCACATATGAACAAAGCAAATGTGTAAGGAAAATTCTCCCCAAAATGCCCCATCCCTACATTTCCTCTCCTTTTTTCCATTACACATAATGCATGCCCTTAAACGTGTTTATTTGTTGGTTTGAATTTCACCTCTCTCTGTGTTGAGGTTGGTGATGCTCTCTCCCACCCAGGGCCGGACTGGCCACCGAGCACTTCTGGCAAATGTCAGAAGGGCCGATGGCTAGTTGAGCCGATCCAATGGGAGCACCATGCCCGTCCGAGCAGCGCAGCTCACTGCGCGCTGCTCGGCGGAGGGAGTTCAATGAGATGTGCGGTCACAGGGCCGGATTTACCACTATGCAACCTAGGCAATTGCCTAGGGCCCAGCAGTCCCCATAGGGCCCTCTCAGGGCCGGCTGTGAGACCACCCTTTAAAAATGGTCCGCTACTTATGGGCCAGTGCTATATGCTTGCCCCCCTGGGCTAAAGTCTGTCAACCAGCCCCTGAATAGGGGTATATGTTATGCTAAAAAGCTATAGTGCTATGGATTTTTTCAGGGAGGGGGCCCCAAACCAGTATCTTGCCTAGGGCCCCATGAGGTCTAAATCCGGCTCTGTGCGGTCATGTGATATTAATCACATGGGACGGCACCTGTCACATGGTGCGCGTGCTATGTGATCACTGGCAACAGCCGCACATCTCATTGAACTCCCTCCACCGAGCAACAAGGTAGGTGTGTATTACTGAGGGGGGCTGTGTGTATTACTGAGGGGGGCTGTGTGTTACTGAGGGGGGCTGTGTATTACTGAGGGGGGCTGTGTATTACTGAGGGGGCTGTGTGTATTACTGAGGGGGGCTGTGTATTACTGAGGGGGGCTGTGTGTATTACTGAGGGGGGCTGTGTATTACTGAGGGGGGCTGTGTATGTCACTGACGGGGGCTGTGTGTATCACTGACGGGGGCTGTGTGTGTCACTGACTGGGGCTGTGTGTATCACTGAGGGGGGCTGTGTGTGTCACTGAGTGGGGCTGTGTGTGTCACTGAGGGGGGCTGTGTGTATCACTGAGGGGGGCTGTGTGTGTCACTGACGGGGGCTGTGTGTATCACTGAGGGGGGCTGTGTTTGTCAATGCCCCATGTTGGCCACACCCACAATACAATGTAGTCACGCCCTTTTCGGCGCCGCTGCTGTGCGGCGGCACAAAGCTTCTTTCATACTTGAACTGAGGTGGGCCTCTGTATTTTAAATGCCAGGGCTGATTTTTAGTCCCAGTCCGGCCCTGCTCCCACCTACAAAAAAGAGTGTCTTAAACTAGTCTTTTGGGGCTTATTACATTATATACCGGATGTGAGGTGTGACCCTATTGGTTGGGCTCTTCTCCATTGCCTTTTAACCAATTATACTGATAATAATAAAATTTGGTCAATAAAATGCCACACATACCAGTTTTTATTTTAACAAAACATTTTCAATTTGCAACCAAGAACTATACAAAAATGTGAACAATGAAATATTTAATAACATGTATTTAAAAAAAAAAACAGATATTTTATTATTTTTTTACTTTCTTTTGCTTTTTGTTTATATTGTTAATATTTTTTTTCTTCTTTTTTTATATCTGTCATAAGCCTCTAGCTGTGTCTTGGAGGACCCATCAACTCCTCATCAGCTGCAAAAAAACGAAAGACAACAATTAAATCAGATTATCTCTGACAGATAGTGAAATGGATGGTCGAAATCAGCAAGAAGAAGGGCAAAGCTTAAGAAAACAGGGAAAACAGGCCTAGCGAAGAAGGGCAAGAGGTATGGAGGGTGAAGGAACCATAGAAGGAGCACACAACGAAGAGGGCCAGGCGCATGAGAGCTTACAACCTAAAGGGAAGGGGGAAACACAACTAATACGAAGAATATAGTATAAAAGTGTATTTTTCTAGACATGAACTTTCTACAAAATTGTGTCAAGGACAATCTCACCCTCTAGGGTGCATTTTTAAAGGCAGCCAGCTGAGTTGTCCTGCGCACAAGACAAGAATTGGGGTGGGGGGACATTTTTCCCATTGTGGGAACTTAGGATGCCCTGTACTGTGAATGGACAGTGAAAACTGTTTCTCATGTTCCACGTATATCTTGTAAAAAAAAAAAAAATACAACTCATATATCGTAAAATTATCATGTAATGTACTTACTTTCCTCAACCAGCACTTCTGGTTGCTGAAAGGTGTGTTGTGGTAAGTCCTGGAAGAGCAGAGGTGATGTTGACAATTCATACGACACCGGCGACTGCGCCACAACAGTTGCCTCCTCCTGTGGCTGTTGGCTTCCACTTGGTTGCTCCGGTGGGACGACAGGTTGATTTGCCCGTTGGTTTTGGGAGCTGCGTTGGCGTCCTGTTGGAGAGCATGATGTGTTATCTAAGGTGTATTTTTGTAATTTCTTCAACATACACAAGTAATACATACATGCAGCGAATGGTAGCTTTGAATGGTAAAATGGTACTCATGTCAATAACATGAAAAGTTTGTGAAAAAATTACACTAAGATTTAGAACATATATATAATAGTAAATAATCAGAATAATAGTAAATAATAAGTCTAACATTAATAATATGTTTAGTATGATACTGGTCAGAAAATAGGCCTTTTCTGTCCATATTTCATGTGAGCTGAATATATTACATTGCCATATTATATAGTGTTTGAGCGCGACTTACTAGTGACAATTTCCACCCTCAAATCTGCCAAAAGGTCAGGCTGTCTTCTTCTCAGATCACTCCATCGGCATTGCAGTTGCACGATGGAGCGCCGGGTGCCAGCCTGCATACGCAGACGCCTGCGCATGGCCCTGTATGCCTGCATTTTTTGCTCATTTCCCACGCACCTCCCTGCGGGCTGAAAGCAACGGTTCATCGTTGCTGTAAGCACCCACAGTTCGGTACGTGAGAATGTTGTGGCCCTCATTTTGTATCACAAGAGCCAGTTTAATATCACGCTTACCTATTGGTTCACAGTGCACGTCAGTGCGTCTACACGTGCATCGCGGAACCTTTACTAAGATGGCTGACTGACCTGTCAATCACTGCTCGGCCAATGGGATGGCCTAGCGTTCTGGCGCGTACGCAACGCACGACCATAAAACCTCGTACTGCATGCGATAGTTCGCCCTGACAATTTCTGCATGGACCAAGTTTTTGCTGTCAGGAAACATATTACATTGTTTGATATTGAGGTAAGTAACATGGGCCTAGGTCTGCTACCTGACATAGCGTAGAAGGAAAAGGAATAATTGCAATTTATTTTTTTCTTTTGTAGTTTACTATTACAGTTCGGAAAAACTGAACCAGAGAATCTTGCTCCATTTAGAGGAAAGTAACATGGGCCTAGGACTGCAGCTTTTTGGTATAGTGATGGACTAAACTTATTTTATTTCCATTTGTAGACATGTCTGAACAAGCCACAAATCAGCCATCAGGATCATCATCTGCCCAAAAAACCCGGCAGCCAAATTTTTCCAAAAATGAAATAGACATTTTGGTCGAATTGGCTGTTGATAGGCTCCACTCCACTCCGCGTTCACTCTCTGCACCATCCAAAGCCAGAATATGGGAAGAAATAACAAATGAGGTCAATGAGGTCCAGAAAAGGTAAATATTGAAGCGTCCAAAAATTAGCTCTTTGTTCTTATGTAAAATATGTCCAGATTTTGGGGATAATTTTATCCTGCTAATGTGTCTATTTTGCACACAGGTGGCAGGACTTTAAACGCCGCCTAAAAGACAAAAGTTCCGAACACCGAAGACATGTCAGAATGACAGGTGGTGGACCTCCAGCAATGCTGGAATTGACTGCATTGGAGACCAGGGCATTGGCCTGTTTGGATGCGGAGATGGTTCAAGGTGTGGGCCGCATTGACACTGGACATAGCCCACCCGCCAGCGAGCCTATCACAGCCAGCGTCGGACTGGCCCACCGGGATCCTGGAAGAATCACTGGTAGGCCCTGACGCTTTAAGGCCACGCCCCCTTTCTGAAGAGGGAGGGGCCAGCAGCGGGCGACTTCCTTACCTTCTCTCCCCCCCCGTGCGTAACTTATTTCATTCAGAAGTCACATGGGACGCGCACCATGTGACAGGTGCCGTCCCATGTTTGCACTGCAGGAAGCGCGACAAGGTAAGTGTTTGTGTGTTTGTTTAATGTGTGATACAGTCATCATAACTTAGTAAGAGGAAACCTATATTCTGCTGCAGTGTTTACTTGGTTGTCAGCAACAACAAAAGCTTCTGTCATTTAATTTTTATTCTAATCACCTGTCACATAGTAGTGGTTTGTTCATTAGCATAGATTTTGAGCTTTATTTATTGATACATCTTTTCATATGGAATGACATATAATCAAATTTTTTCCATTTTTGAGCAGGGCTGTATTATATGTAATAACTAAATATTATATATGGCATCACTTTGCTCTCATTTTTTTCTTTGGCAAAAGATATTTCATTTACATAGTAATATATCCACTGGTATGTATAAAAAAAAATCATGTATAGGGAGTATTGAATGTATGTGGAAATAAATATAAGTCATATAAAAATATCAGGTGAGCACTGGCGTTTCCAATTCTCCTGGGACCAGCCACCTTACTGCATGCAGACATGGGTTGGCCTGACCCATTCCTCTCCTCTCACTGTTGACAGCATGTAAAAATACTTTTCACATTATCTCTATCACTGAATTCCGTTTATGTTACACGTGTAATACAGCTTGTAAAGTTTGCTAACCATGGTACTCTAAGTCACATAAATCTGCATATTTTTTTTCGAGGGCCACTTTAAGTTCATAATCTGCCCCTGCCCTTTTCTATGTCGGTGGGGCCCCCCTGAATCAAAAATTTGCAAAGCGCAAGTCACCTGTACCTTTAAGAGTCGCACACGTCATGACGTTGGACCGTGCCCAACCGACCACAGAGTTGAAGCAGAGGTAAGTCACGTTTATTTTATTTTATTGTAATTTTTTTATTTGCTTTTTTTTTTTAACTTGACAATGTTCCCTATTTACCTGGGGGTGGGTAGCATGTTCTTGGCATAATATGGATTGGGGGCAGTACTCTGTGAAATAATTTGAATTGTGTCATAAATTGAACAATGTGGTTTAAATTGAACTGGGGCACTACTGTGTGGCATAATATGAACATTTATTTGTTCCATTATTACTAATATATATATATATATATATATATATATATATATATATATATATATATATATAATCTCTCGTCTATCTAAATGCACAACTGGAACACCTGGGCTTGACTAGATTTTAGCCAACTGCTAAACGTAGTGAACGCTGCAAGAACAGGTAGGAGAGAGCAGGACAGTCTGCCAACTGTTCTTATTCTAGTGGAGCAAGACTTTGTCCTGATCTAAGGAGCAGGCCTAGACTATGCACTCTTTATATACACTACATTTCTTGATATACTACATTATGTTCGCTGTGTCTGTCATGGGCTGACCACTCCCCCTCTAGTGTCTGGTCTCATCTCTATGGTGATTGACCACACCCCCTTTGGTGGGCCCCTACTGTTGCAGTCCCCCGGTGGGCCCCTCCTGCCCCAGTCCGAGACTGATCACAGCTACAGGTATATACACACACATATAATATATATACATTGTCTACTAAAATATAAATATTACAGTTAACCAATAATTGCCCTATACTTTAACAGATTTGCAGTTACATATAGTGAGAAGTAAACAAGTTATATTTTAACCACCACACACAGTAAAGTATAGGATTGACAATGTATTTTTTACAAACATGCGGACAATAACAATTCACACGAATTTCCAAAGGATGGCATTCATTTTTTTTTTTTCCCTTGTAGGGGCCAATACAGCGGAAGAAATTTCCGAGGATGAGCTGGTGGAGGAGGCACGTGATGTGGAAGAGCATCAGATGAGTGAGGAGGCAGAAGTCAGTGAACGGGAATCACTGCACGCCTGCTATCACAGTATTAGAGACACAAATGCCACTATTCAGTCCAATACCACAGATATTGCCACAACCCTCACCCGTATGGAGCACACTTTACACAATAGCCTCACCCGTATAGAGAACACTATGGACTTAAACCTTACCTCTATCAACACTACCCTTACCCGTCTCACTGACCTTATTGCAATGTATATCACCAATCCCCAATCACGCATATCACAGGGATCTTCTCCTACTTCTTTCTCTCCATCTCTCAGTCCCATGTATCAATCATACTACACGTCACCCGATTATCGTTCCACAAGTAGGCCTTATCGCGCGCCCCCGTCTTCACATATTGAACAACTCCACTCTCAAGGTTCTATTGGTTCTATTCTAAGACCCCAAATGCATCACCATCATTTCCAAAGCAACCCATATGTTGACATTGACCCATATTCACATTCTAATCCACAAAACCACTATTATTTACCTCCACTTGCCCCTTCTGCCCCTTCTGCCATCTCTACCATCTCTGCCATCTCTGCCCCTTCTGCCATCTCTGCCCCTTCTGCCATCTCTGCCCCTTCTGCCATCTCTGCCCCCTCTTCCCCTTCTGCCATCTCTGCTCCTTCTGCCATCTCTGCCCCTTCTGTCATCTCTGCCCCTTCTGCCATCTTTGCCCCTTCTGCCCCTTTTGCCATCCCTGCCCCTTCTGCCATCTCTGCCCCTTCTGCCATCTCTGCCCCTTCTGCCATCTCTGCCCCCTCTTCCCCTTCTGCCATCTCTGCCCCTTCTGCCCCTTCTGCCATCTCTGCCCCTTCTGCTATCTCTGCCCCTTCTGCCATCTCTGCCCCTTCTGCCATCTCTGCCCCTTCTGCCCCTTTTGCCATCCCCGCCCCTTCTGCCATCTTTGCCCCTTCTGCCCCTTCTGCCATCTCTGCCCCTTCTGCCATCTCTGCCTCACGTGCCACCCGTGCCACCCGTGCACCCCGTGCCACAAATCGTCGGCTGCTGCACAGTCACTCACTGCTGCTCCCCTGTCCTCTGCTTCCTCCCCACTGTTGCCTTCTATATCACGGGTTACCAGAAGCCAGACTCATCCTAGAACAGATGCAACCATTATTCCAGCAAAGAGGCCCGTAAAAACAAGTAATTGTTTGTTTGATGTGTTTTTCTTATTGTGTAAAAAAATTCTAAAATGATATACTTATTAGCCATGTATGTTGTATTTGGTAAAAACATAACAAAAACACTTACAAGAGAAGTAGGTGTCCAGGACATATTGCTTAAAAGACACAGCATCAACTGATTCTGGAGGGCTGGGGTCAGCATCTAACACCTCCTGGCCAGCAACCTCGGCCTCCTCCACCCAAGGAACCCCACTCCTAATGGCGATGTTATGGAACACCGCACACAGAGCAATGATATCACACACAGTGGTTGGAGTATACATTAGAGCACCACCAGACCGATCTAGGCACCGGAATCTGGCCTTTAAAAGACCAAATGCCCGCTCCACAACCGATCTAGTGGCTGTATGTGCGGAGTTGTATGTCATCTCCTGCTCCGTACGTGAGTTTAATAGAGGAGTGAGGAGCCAAGGGCAAAAGGGTATGTGTTATCTCCTAGAAGGGGTGACAAGAAGGAAAAAGTTCAAAAATATGAGTGAGTGTCATATTTGTAGGTTGATCAACAAGACAGACAACATGTTGGATGACAAATAATGGCAAAATAAGCAATTAGACACAGATATTACTCAGAGAAGCTTACATAACATACTCAATGTATTTGGACCCAAGGTTTAATTTTTGGAAAAACTTTTCATATGGGCAGCTATCCAGGTAGGATTTTAAGGTAAACATCACAATTAAATGTACCTTTGAATGATATTGCAATGTGCCTTTGTCTACTTAGCTATCAAACATAAGACATTACTATTTCCACTTTAAACTACTACATACATGACATGTTTGTGAAATAATAAAAATACCTAATAGCCACGCGTCACCATTCGGCCTTGCACCACCTTGCCTCAGTTGCAATCTTTGCCACATCCCTGATTGCCGGAAGGCAAAGGAGTCATGTGTACTCCCTGGCCACATAGCTACCAGGTTACGAATCTGGAGAGAGGCGTCACATATAGCTTGGACATTTATAGAATGGAAATGCTTGCGATTCAAAAAATTAGCAGCATTCCCACCGGAGGGGACCAAGGCTACATGAGTCCCATCGACTGCCCCTATGACGTGCGGAAAACCGGCTATGTTGGAAATCCGCCGTTTTATCGGCACCAGGGACTCCTCATCGAGTGGCAGATGTATGAATTGCCTTAGCCGCGACACAAACGCCCCCAGAACAACCTTCAGCACACGACTGAAGGACTTCTGGGACATCCCTGAAGCGACTCCCACAGTGGTCTGAAATGACCCTGTGGCGCAAAAGTGCAATACCGCCAACAGTTTAGTCAATGGCGGTATTGCTGTTGGGCTGTTGCGCTTGGGCTCCAGGTCAATCTGCACTATGCGCAGGGTGTCCAGGATGACACGAGGCGGGAGCCGATAACGACGCACCACCTCAGCATCAGACATGCCAAAGAGGCTGACATGTGGCCTGAACACACGCTCCCTGGGTCGGCGACGATGAGCTACTTGCTGATTTTGGAGGCGGCGACGATGGTTGCCCTCCTGTGCTGCCACATGTGCCTCAGCCATTTCTAAGAAACGCTATATTTGAGAGAAGAGAAGGATGTAAAAAAAAAAAATTAACTCCATAGTTTTTGAAATGTTACTCCTGTTTGCACAAGACAGATTTACAATATACTTACACAAACAAGTGGGTTGGCCAAACGAATAATGTGGCTAAAAAAAAATAGAAAAAATTGTCAGAGGGTGAATAAGAAGTTATGGCATCTGCTTCTATGCTATGTCAGATTGCAGACCTAGCCCCATGTTACTTACCTCAAAATGGAGCAGGATTATCCTGTTCACTTGCAAACAATTGTCAATGGATAACTAAAAAAGAAAAAATAAAGTAAACAAAAGCTAAAAAAAATCTAAAAAGTACTACACAGCCCAATACAAGGAAACTATTATCTGTAACTATTATCTGAAACAAAGTATAACACCCAAAATAACAAAAAAGTCCAAGACAAATAAAACAATAAAGCAATAAAATGTTAAAACAAATCAACCAAAGAAACCATAGTAATATCTTAAAATATATCATGCAAACATACCAGTAAATGAATCAGCAGTGAACAGGGCACAGGGCACATTATCTACGCAGAGCTTTATAGCAGTGGTTAATTTGCTAATGCAGGTGAGGGTCATCATGCGTCATGATCACATGGCGTTCCTTTGGGTAATTAGTGTGTGCTCTTGGTTCAGACATGAGAGATAAACTAGACCCTTGGCAGGCGCATAGAGTACGCCACCATAAACGCGATCGCCTGCGTTCGCACCTGTATGACTTGGACGTAGTTAGTCGGGAACGCCCCTATTGAAAATTGACTACGTCACCACGCCCCAGAACCACCCTGTTCACGCCCAGAACTCGTAGCTCGTCGCAAATTACTTTTGCGATCGCGGCCGTACAGTTTTTGCATTCGCGAAAGTGTGCAAGCTCTGCTACCAAGCATGCGCACTAAACTTTTGCGTTCGCTACACGCTGAAAAGGGACATAGGTCCCTTAATGACTCAGGCCCTCACAGTCTGTCCAGTCATTTTAAAGACATGCATAAGCAAGATCCACGAGCCTTAAGTTTATGGCCATCAAACAGAGAAAGAAAGATTGGAGAGGAGGGGACTTTATCAGGAAACTAAACCGTGAGGAATATAAGTGGATCTACACCATGAGAACATTAGCCCCCAGAGGGCTTAATATAGACTTTGAATTCACCTCCTTTCTGTAACCCCTTTCGTAACAAAATATTGAGTTTCCATATATGCTATCTCCTTCACCCGGCAATGTATATATTGGTATTGCACACTAATCTATTCTGGATAAAGCACTGCTTAATCAAGAATTTATATGAGACACATACACTTAAGAATGATATGCTCTAACCAAAAATGAAAAGTTTTTTTTTTTGTTTTTTATACATACATATATTTCATTTGTATTCTACTTGATGTATTAGCAATTTTAAGGAGACCATATATATGCAGGTACACATTTTAGAAATTTTAAAATTTGAGGTTTTTAAGGATTGTTTGTTTAATTGCACTATAAATTTTATTATATGTACATAGCATGAGGCAATATTACTAAAAACGATATCTATACCTAAACGAGCAATTATCACATTATGCAGTGCTACTACTGTTACATTCTCTTTTTATTCATAAGTTTTAAAATAGTTTTTTCTTTTTTCTTTTCTTTTACAATTGATTATGTTTTACAGGATAGGTTGTAGAACCTTTATGTCTAACTCTTATATATATACAGACCCATATAGTCCTTTTAAATACATGCACTAAGTACAATCTTTTTAACCATTTCCCACATTTAACATGATGAGTATTCCAGCTGTTGTCCCTAGGATTTCATTGGACTATGCAAATATTTAAACATACTGCTTTGTATCCGACACCCCCCCTGATGAAGTCATAATTGATGCTAAAACGCGTTTGTTCCGAATCACAACCGAGAGCGGATGCCTAGCAACATCCAGCGATATCACAGTGTTCTCCTGAATTCAGTCCAGAGCCGCAGCCAGCAAGCTGTGCAAATACATCTCTTCGCATAGCAGTCACAAGGATTCTTAAAGATACCTTTCAAATAACTATCGCACATGTTAAAATGTGAGTGTATTTGGTTTTTTAATGCTTTGTTTAATAAACGTACTTAGCGGTACTTCACTATATATTTCTTTTTTCTTCTCTTTTCCATTTGCATGCAATACACTGACGGAGAGAAGACGGAGATTATTATTGCAACAGACTTTATCAATGAGCCCACATCTTGTAATTAGGAGACAAATACTCTGGATTGACACTCATAGGAAGGACAACTGCAGAGAGGACTCTATGCAATTTAGTTTGCATATATTGTATGGATATTACAATTTTGATGTGCATATATCAAATTTCATTTCTGCTATAGATTCATACACCATCAGGGCCGGACTGGGACTAAAAATCAGCCCTGGCATTTAAAGCACACACCTGTTGTGGGCTCCATGCACTATATTGTTGCACACTGATGCTGGTACAGTACAACATGATGTAGTATGAGTGTGTGTGGGGGGGGGGGGGGGATTTATTTCTCCTAATGACCCTCAACATTACATTATTAGCACCCCAATTAGATCAATAAATAAATACCATGACAATACATTATTAGTACCCAAATTACAGCAATAAATAACCCCCCACACACACTCATACTACATCAATCACCCCCACATTACAGCAACCAGCATCACCCCCCACATTACAGCAACCGGCATCACCCCCCACATTACAGCATCCAACATCACCCCCCACATTACAGCATCCAGCATCACCCCCCACATTACAGCATCCAGCATCACCCCCCACATTACAGCGTCCAGCATAACCCTCCACATTACAGCAACCGGCATCACCCCCCACATTACAGCGTCCAGCGTCACCCCCCACATTATAGCAATACCCTCTCCTACTTATTAGCAATACTAAGCACCAAACACACTACAACATTGCCACCAGCACGCCACCCCATACTACAGCAATACCACCAATTATACAGATGCCACTGTAGGAAACAATGTTTTGCTTTTTTCAAATCTCCCACAAAATAGCAACAACGAAAAGAGTACTTACACACACATATAGCTAACAGGTACCCTTTTCCCTCAATCAAATAGTAATGGCAGAATTTTCATAAATCCTTTTACATGAAATAAAACTAACATATATCTAAAAAAAACATAACTATTGAATGATCAGTTGAACCCACACGGCCGCATTAAAAGTATTTCCATCTACAGCAAAATGTCAGAGAAAATATTTTTGTTTTACTACAGTAATTGGATATGCGTCTTTTCTATTCATTTTAAACAACACAGTATATAAATTAAGGGAGATAGAGGAGGTGAGTGAGAAATAATTGGATGTGATCCATCAGTTTGATTAGATAGGAAACATTTAGATTATTTACCTGGAAACGTCTACCCCCTTGACTCACAGGCAGGACTGACAAGAGGAATTTTGGGCCCCGATACAGCAACTTCTTTGGGCTCCCATCATATTCAACAATGAAAGACTGGCCTTTGGCAGAAGTTCATATGATGCCACACCGTAGTGTGCCCAGTTCATATTATGCCACATCGTAGTGCCCCAAGGTCATATTGTGCCACATAGTATTACCCTCAATTCATATTTGGTCATGCAGAACTGCCCACAAATCATATTATGGCATAGTAGTACCCCCAAAACATATACCATACAGTAGTGCCCACAAATCATATTATGTCACAACAGTGCCTCCAAATCATATTATGCCACAATAGTGACCCCGAATAACATTATGCCATAGTAGTGCCCCCAAATCATTAGTAAAGCTCAGACAAAAACTCATTCACAAATAAAAATTGGTACAGCATATCAGAAACTGAGTGTGAGTCCCAAGAGCAGCTTAATACATCATTTACAATGCAAACAAAAATAGATATATTGACACAATTACAGATAAAATTTATGACAAGCAATGTTTTTTCCTCTTAATTAAAAATCTCTGTACAGATAAATATGCAAAAAACATTACATCGCAATAATGAGCAATACATAGTGTTAAACATTATTGGATATGCTGTTCTGTCCCCAGTTCAAGAAAGGATGGTTAAAAACATATTGCACACGAGAAAATATATGAACTTACCTGATTATGGCATCCTGTGTTCTGTTCTCCTACTGGGCACGCTGGGCGAGGAGGGATCAGCAGCTGTCAGCTCACACAGGCAGTCGGGAGCAGGAATAGAGGGCAGTGGTCGAAGCAGAAATTTAGCAGTGGGGGTATAGAAAATATAAGTGAATGGAGTATGAAGGCTTGATTTTTAATTTTTTTTAACACTTGTCCCCTCTGTGCATTTCCATTCTTCATTATTACTTGTGTTTTATGATAGCTGCATCCCTGACATTCGAATTCTTAAGATGTCTCTCCCTTTACACTTTCTTTTACCTATGCCCCTGCACCATCTTCTCCTTTGTCCCTCTCTCCTTTCTCCGCTGGCTCTCACACATCTTCCTGTACCACCTACTCCCCTGGCTCTCTCACACGTCTTCCTGCACCCCCTACCACCCTGGCTCTCTCACCCCCTCTCCCACCACCCTCTTCCCCCTGGCTCTCTCACCCCCTCTCCCAGCGCCCCCTTCCCCTTTGGCTCTCTCACCCCCTCTCCTAGCGCCCCCTTCCCCTTTGGCTCTCTCACCCCCTCTCCCAGCGCCCCCTTCCCCTTTGGCTCTCTCACCCCCTCTCCCAGCGCCCCCTTCCCCTTTGGCTCTCTTACCCCCTCTCCCAGCACCTCCTTCCCCTTTGGCTCTCTCACCCCCTCTCCCAGAACCCCCTTCCCCTTTGGCTCTCTCACCCCCTTTCCCAGCACCCCCTTTGGCTCTCTCACCCCCTCTCCCAGCACCCCCTTCCCCTTTGGCTCTCTCACCCCCTCTCCCAGAACCCCCTTTCCCTTTGGCTCTCTCACCCCCTTTCCCAGCACCCCCTTTGGCTCTCTCACCCCCTCTTCCAGCACCCCCTGGCTCTCACCCCCTCTCCCAGCACCCCCTGGCTCTCACCCCTTCTCCCAGCACCCCCTGGCTCTCTCACCCCTTCTCCTATCACCCCCTGGCTCTCTCACCCCTCTCACAGCACCTCTTCCCCTTTGGCTCTCTCACCCCCTTTCCCAGCACCCCCTTCGGCTCTCTCACCCCCTCTCCCAGCACCCCCTGGCTCTCACCCCCTCTCCCAGCACCCCCTGGCTCTCAACCCCTCTCCCAGCACCCCCTGGCTCTCTCACTCCCTTTCCCAGCACCCCCTTCGGCTCTCTCACCCCCTTTCCCAGCACCCCCTTCGGCTCTCTCACCCCCTCTCCCAGCACCCCCTGGCTCTCACCCCCTCTCCCAGCACCCCCTGGCTATCTCACCCCCTTTCCCAGCACCCCATGGCTCTCACCCCCTCTCCCAGCACCCCCTGGCTATCTCACCCCCTTTCCCAGCACCCCATGGCTCTTCCACACTCTTGACCCCGCCCCCTGCATGAGAATGAGGGCATCCACGTGACCCCCCCAAAAATCGCGGCACCCCCGCGACCCCCCCCCCCCCCGAAAATCGCGTCACCCCCGTGAAAATCGCGGGCACCACCCCCCCTCTTCAGTAAAAAAAAAAAAAAAAACCTCAGGAAACTCAGCAGTGTAACAGTGCACCAGTGCACAGCATAACGGGGGAGGGACCTGAGGAGCGCGCAGCAGAGGTGGCTGGTTCCTGGGGAGGAACCAGCCACCAAGAATACGGGAGGAGTCGGGCTGGCCCATCCAGCCATCGGCCCTTCTGGCATTTGCTAGAAGTGCCAGATGGCCAGTCCGGCCCTGTACACCATACACATCAGGTGACTTGTTTGTAAGTCATCAGTACAAATTGGTTATTCATACCATCAATCCTATTTATTACCCTATTTCCCTCCCCTCACTTGCGCCTAATCCTATATCTCTCTACTGGTTTTCATTTTGTGGGGGATTTTCAGGTTTACTCCCTATTAGGATAGTGGCAGCATCCACCACCCTTCCCAAGAGAGCGCTGACCAATATATGACCTTAATACCTTTACTTTTTGAAAAGCAGCTGAAGAAATTGAAGGCAAAAATGAAAAAAAGCAATTCCGCTAACTATATTGGACTTGTAGACGTAAGTATTTTATTCGCTTTGTCAGAAACCAAGAGTGATCAACATCTTAAAATCGAATCACTACATTTTGGCAAGTGTGCTTGATCCTAGGCTCAAGAGCTATGTCTTCTCTTTCTTTCCAACTGACCCAGATCTCAAGAGATGCAATGAGCTCCTGGTCAGAAAGATGACAGCACAAGTGGTAATTGACAAGACAACTGATCCTCATTCAGTTCTCTGGCAATTGCTGCTAGGAAAAAACTTAGCTTTCCCAAGAAACACAGTGGTGATGCAGATGAGTTGGCACAACATTTTGAAATCCCACGAGGAAGGCCATTACCGGCAATTACATCAAACTACACAGACTTCTGTAATGGTGGATTCCAGTGGGGATGTATTAGTATTGTGTAAGGATGATGTACACATTGATGAGGGTGAATATGATAACAGTGTAGATTGCAGGTGCTGAGATCATGCTGAGAGAAGGGAGATAGCTGATGCTGGTATGCTTGTTAATATTTTGAGTAGAATGGCATGTTGCAAATTTTCTGTTTTTCTACAGTAACCTTTCAACTTTATTAGAGAGGTTTCTTTTTCTTTTAAAAGGTAAAAGATTTTTTTTTTTTTACATTTTTGTTTCCCTGACTTAAAACCACTATTCACTTGAACATAGGCCTTAGCACATGACGTAGAGGGGTTAGCATCATCATGACTGAGACTGGAGAGTGACAAGAATAATGTGACTGAAGACTACAGAGTGACAAGAACACTACTACCCTTGTTTCTGTGTGACCAACGGCACTGAGACTGGAGCGTGACAAGAACAATGTGACTGAAGACTGGAGAGTGACAAGAACAGTGCCACTCCTCCTGTTTCTCTATGAGCAATGGCAGAGAGCAATGTGACTGGAGAGTGAAAAGGACACTGCCACCCCTCCTGCTTTTGTATGAACTATTGCACAGTACAATGTGACTATAGACTTTTAAGAACATTGCCAGCCCTATTATTTGAATTTCTGTTTCAGCACTGAACATTGCCACCTCTCCTGTTTCTGTGTGAGCTATAATAGCACAGTACAATGTGACTGGAGACTTTTAAGAACACTGCCAGTCTTATTATTTGAATTTCTGTTTCTGCACTAAACTCTGCCACCTCTCCTGTTTCTGATTGAGCTATGGCACAGTAGAATGTCACTGAAGACTTTTAAGAACACTGCCAGTCCTATTATTTGAATTTCTATTTCAGAACTGAACACTGCCACCTCTCCTGTTTCTGGATGTGCCATGGCACAGTAGAATGTCACTGGAAACTTCTAAAAACACCGCCATCCCTATTATTTGACTTTCAGCACTGGACACTGCCACATCTCCTGAATTTGAATTTCTGTTTCAGCACTGAACACTGCCACCACTCCTGTGTCTGGGTGAGCTATGGCGCAGTAAAATGTCACTGAAGACTTTTAAGAACACTGCCAGTCCTATTATTTGAATTTCTGTTTCAGCACTGAACACTGCCACCTCTCCTGTGTCTGGGTGAGCTATGGCACAGTAGAATGTCACTGAAGACTTTTAAGAACACTGCCAGTCCTATTATTTGACTTTCTGTTTCTGCACTGAACACTGCCACTTCTCCTGTTTCTGAGTGAGCTATGGCACAGTAGAATGTCACTGAAGACTTTTAAGAACACTGCCAGTCCTATTATTTGAATTTCTGTTTCAGAACTGAACACTGCCACCTCTCCTGTTTCTGAGTGAGCTATGGCACAGTAGAATGTCACTGAAGACTTTTAAGAACACTGCCATCCCTATTATTTGACTTTCAGCACTGAACACTGCCACCTTTCCTGTTTCTGTGTGAGCAATATGTCTGTAGAATGTTACTGGAGACTTTGAAACACTGCCACCTCTCCTCTTTCTGTTCTAGCTATGACGCTGCCCAACTGCACTGGAGACTGCCAACAATCCTGCTATCCCTTCTGTGTCTCTCTGTGAAATGGCACCAGGTCACCGTGGAGGGCGGTACTTATAGAATCCAAAACTTGCAAGATCCGACGATGTCATGATGACGTTTTGCCTTATTTTCAGTTCCAAGGGCGCTTGACTCGGTACCAGTGGAGGCTGCCAAATATCAGCCCAGGGGGCAAGACTCGACTCAGCAGCCTATATTAAAGGGAAAAAAATGCAGGTGGCCTAGTGACCCAGCCCAAGGTAGCCCACTATGGAGAGACTGGGAGGCAGATGCCCCCCTGCCCCACAGTTCAGCTTGCTCCTGCTCAGTACTCGGATCGGCTATGTCTGGGTTGGCTCGGTTCTCCAAAAACTAAGCCTGATCATCTCTAATTTTTCATATATTTAGTTTTCTCTGATTATGTGACCACTGCAGGGTGCTTCCGTGCCGCTAAAGGGGGTGTTGTCAAACTGTTTGGTTTATTGTATCCCCTTTCCTGGAGCCCCTGCCCAGTAACATGATGTCATGTGGATAAGTGCTACATTTTCAGTCATCAATACTGTTGCTCTGTATGATAGCTGTAGACAGTTACTGACATAGAAGAATGTAAAACATATGAATATGGTTGGGAAAAGCAGGAAACACACCAGTATAAAGTGATTATAATAAACCTTAAAGTACAATGAGATGTTCCTACATTTAATTCCATGCATTCAGCAAGTTACAGACTGTTTTCTGCACTCTATTTTCTGTTATAGATGGATTTTGTGCAGTACAGTGCAGCATTCTCCAAAACGCCACAAAAAAAACTCAGAAAACTTTTTGTAGTGTCATGAACTTTGTAGTCTCTGCTCCGTTTCTCTATCTTTTTGAACACCTGCAGGTCTTCGTCCTCATCAAATCACAGTATGTCTGGAGACAGTGGCAGGGGGTGAGCAGGACTAGGGATCTAGATACTAGTTATTATTATTATTATTATTATTATTATTATTATTATTAATAATAATATTTATATTGTACAGTACTGCAGGAAACAAAGCTAAGAGAAACATGCCTTTAGGTACAAAGGGCTGGCCACATATATAACCATTAGGATGTACTTTATCAAGTGCTCAATACTGAATTTACTCTCCAACCATCTAGATTCTTAGAATAGGATACCACACACACAGAGGATTGAGCACTCAGTAGTGGCAAGATGCATCCCTGTGATTCCTGGGCAAATTATTATGCATCAAAGTATAATATGTGCTTTGTCTAACTTATCTTACACCCCTTAGTTGTCTGTCCACGCCCCCTCAGCCATGCGCCGTGGCACGCACACTCCCTTTCATGGGTCCCTACCGTTGAATTACCCCAATGGGCCATTGATGCCCCGGTCTGACACTGCCCCCGGCCTGTGCATTATTACCGTTATTACGGTAATAATGCGCTTTATTACTGTTATTACGGTAGTTTCATCGCTGGCTTTTTGCTTGCAGCTCCCTGAGCTGTGAGCAGAAAGCCCAGTTAAAACTACCGTAATAACGGTAGTAGTTTTAACAACGCACAAATTTGTGGGGAATTGAATTCCTCCCTCAGTGTAAGGTAATGGTGCGACTTCCAAGAAGAGATAGTAGAAAGACAGCTGGAGGCCAGTGAGTAGAGAGAGGGGGAGTGATCAGGAGAGGGTAAATGATACTGGAAACAGTAAGACTGGAAGGTTAGAGTGCCACACGATCATATGGTTCAATTGTGAGGCTTGATAGTATTCTTTCAGTAGGCATAGGCAAACCAAAGGGGGGTTTCCTAGTGCCTGGAAACCCCCTCCAAGCCTGGGGCACTGTATAATTGAGGTGGCTGGAGCCTGCCCCCGCTTCACATGGCTCTGCTTGAAAAGGGAGAGCTGCGTGCACCTAACAGCAGTCCACGCAGCATTGCCCATGTATATTATGGGGATAGGAAGTGTTGGAACGCTGTCTAAAATTATAGCCACGCCTCCATGCATGCTTGTCACACCCACTGGTGGCATGGTGTGGAAACCCCCCCTCTAAAAATCCTGCATTTGCCCCTGAGTAGGGGGAGCCTTAAGCCTCCTGAGGTTGGCAATTTTGAGAGGATCTACCAGCTTTTTTAGGGGGTTTTACCTGCCCATATAAATTTGTTGCACTGTGTTTACAGAGGTTTGGTGCAGCATGAATTTGGAGAGGGATTTTTAAAATATAGGGTAATCTGGGGAGAATGTTTATTTTAATTATATTAATTCTACCTATCCATGAGATGCACATAGTGTTCTAAGATTTTAAGTCTTTTTGTATTGAGTTAATTATTAGATGGAAGTTAGATTGAAGTTATTGATTGTGGTACTTGGTTAGAGAAGTATTTAAATATTAAATAGTATTGATTCTCCAGAGAAAGTCAAAATTGATTTCTAATAGCTTGTTACAGGCAGGGAGCTGGAGTGCTAAGGCTTCTAATTTCTAGTTAAATTTGTAACCTGATAAGGTATTATATCTGTCTAATTCTTGAAACAAGATTGTGAGGGGTACTTGTGAATTGATTATGGTGAGCAGCACTGTGCAAAAAAGTGAAACTTTGTATTGGTGTGGGACTAGTTGAATACCTTTGATTTTAGGGTTAGAAAGGATTCTGACTGCCAGAAATGTAATACATAAAACATATATTGCTTAATTTGAATCTCATGGAACTCAAACCATTTGTTGTGACGGGAACATAGATGTTTTTATAGTCATTCTCTATTCTTTTCAGGCAAGATTATTTCCTAGTTTTCCTATATTTCTAATATGGAGTGCTGATTAGGTTGGGAAAAAATACATACAAACAATTACTTTTGCCTAGTCATTAAAAATGATGATTTTATTGTGTTAATAACTAAACCATGCCCACATTTTAATAAATAGCATAAGAGTAGAAAAAAGTGCCAATACACACTGTGGTTCTGACAGTCAGCGAGGTACTTTAGGCCCAAAACCTCTATATAGACATGAAACAACAAGGTGATAGCTGTGAGTTCAGCAAATAACGATTCAATACAGTAGTGGAAGTTGCTCGATCAATTTATAGGTTAATAGCAGCTGCTTGAAAGGGTGGAGTTATCCAGAAATGAAGAGAGAAAAATCCCCCAGCGCATTACTTTAACCAGTAAAGGAGCTGCTATTTCTACTTGTACATAAAAATACAGAAGTCTGGCAATATTTGGCAGGGAGAGCCAATTTGATTTAATCTCTATAGATATGTACTGGTGATAACTAGCAAGCCACATAGGCTAGAACAAAGAAATTTTTTTCAAATATTATGCTATAGAAACTTCAAATATTATGCTATTTTTTTTTTACCTTTGGAAAGAACACTCTTACCCCAACTAGCAGAATTGTGTAGGACCCTCATGGTTCAGAAAAAACTCACCATTGTCTGCTTCTACACACCCATGATGCTCCATGGCTCACATGTTCGATGTTTGATTGTGAACTGCTGCAAATGGAGGTTGTCAATGGAGATTGTCCAGTTCCAGGCTGTGAGTGCCAAAACATTACACAGACTTGTATGTAATATTATAGTACATTGTATGTGCTACACGGGGCAGTGTGTGATTTAGTGTGTGCAGTGTATATAGTACATGGATCAGTGCATGGTGTCACAGAGCTGTATTTGATATTGTGTGCAGTGCATGTAGTGCACGGATCAGTGCATGGTGTCACAGAGCTGTATGTGATATTGTGTGCAGTGCATGTAGTGCATGGATCAGTGCCTGGTGTCACAGAGCTGTATGTGATATTTTGTGTAGTGCATGTAATACACAGATTAGTGCATGGTGTCACAGAGCAGTGTGTGCTATTATAGTATGGGGAGAGAGCATAGGTGGGATCACAGACTCATGTCGGAGAGGCAGCGCCTAGTATGTGTCCCCCCCCAGGTTATAGAGGTTGCAAAGGTCGCTTTGTTTGTTTGGTGATGATGATACTAATCGTTCTCTCCCAGCAAATTACCCGGTTGACAGGGTCATGCACTATGGCGGTGGCTAAGCTCGCAGTAGCAGTTCCCGTTCTAATCTGGCTCAGGAGGGTTATGCCTCCTTGTCCAGTTAGGATGGCGGCTCCTGGAGGATGGATTAACCGGTTGACCAGGCTATGAATGCTGATCGGGTGTTATTCTCACAGTGGCAGTTACTGGTCCGAACTGGCTCAGGAGGTTTTGGCGTCCCTATCAGGTTCCTCTGACGGATCTCGGGGGCTGGGTGAGTGTATTATTGACAATGTTGATGATGAATTGCCTGTCTGGTCTGAGTGTACTAGTCAGGATTCCGATAGTTCTGACACCTGCCTTCCCAAGTTAGTGAAGATGATGCGTAACTATTTTATCCCGCAACAAGGTTCACGTAGGACAGGTTTGCCCCACGTGCCTAGTAGGGCTAGCTGGCTCACGGGATCTGAGATGCTGCGCTACGAGAATAAACCCATATATAACCAGGTTCGTGCTTCAGTGAGGGATAGGATTCTCAAGGGGCGGTACATAGATATGTGCACAGTTACCAGAAAGGCCAAAAAATTTGCGGCTACAGCTCTGGCGAAGGACGATGGTGGCAAGACCCACAGTTTTAAAACCTACAGGAAATGGTTGAGCGGGGCATATTTGTTTATGGTCAGTTACCTTGAGTCGCACCCCAGGAAGTACATGGAGGTGCTAATGTACCTTCAAATAATACATGGGATGTATGTCTTATCTCGCCCAAATACCTAACTGGCATATGATGAGGAGTATAGATCAAAATGTGATGGCCACCCGAACCTTTTTTTTGGGTTCAAGGATGTTGAGGCCTAGCTAAAGGTTACGGAGGAGGGGTGGGTTGACCCATTCTGTGCTGTCAAAAGGCGTTCCACATGGCGGGGGAGGCATGACGAGCCATTATATCGAAGAGAACAATGTTATGCATTTAATTGTGAACATTGCGACCGTTCAGGTTCGCTCATACCTGTTTGCTCTGTAGTGGGCCCCATGTGGCAAGGGATTGTGATAAACTAGAAAGAGAAGGTGGGGCAGGAGTCTCCATACCGACTGGAGCACGTTAAGTCGGTTTCCCCCTTAATTTTTTCAAGACACTCCCATTGGCAGAGCAGATACCCACGGCGGGCATTCTGGGTTTCTTCTGGGGTTCCGTTTGCCAATTAAGGGGTCCGTGGGGACCTCTTAGGCTCATAACTTAGTTGGCATTTATGTTTCCGGGGATCTTAGCTGAAAAAGTGGGCAAAGAGGTGGCTCTAGGACGCATTTGTGGTCTCTTTACGGAGCTCCCACTGAAGGGCCTGGTTATTTCCTTGATTGCTTTGGTGCCTAAGAAGGCATTGGGGGAAGTTCCACCTTATTTCAGCATCTTATCATTCCCGCCTGGGGTGTTAGTAAATGAGGCTATCCCAGAGCATTACTGCAGTGTTGCCTATCAGTCTTTTGAATCTGCACTTGACTTGGTTCGTAGTTTTGGGAAAGGGGACTGCTTTCCCTTCATGGGATTTAAAATGGAGGACAGGTTCTATGTGGACAAGTGACTTCCCATGGGCTACGTTTTCTCTTGCTCTTTCTGGAGGGTTTCAGTACTTTTCTGCACTGGTGTGTGACAGTTGGGACGGGTCAACAAAGGATCACTCACTATTTGAATAAATTCATGGTGATAGGTCCAGGTAAGTCCGGGACCTGGGGAGAGGTCTTATTCTCCCTGGTGGCCCTGTTTTATTCTTTGAGGTGCCAGTGGCGCATGATAAGACAGAGGGCAGGTGGATCGGCTAACTTATCTGGGATTTGGGATTGATACTGAAATGGACCTGTGTAGGTTACCTGCAAATAAGGTTGAGATTACTGTCAAGGAGCTGCAGTCCCCAAAGATATGGCTGAAGGAAGCACAATCTCTGCGGGGTCTGTTTAATTTTGCTTGTATGGTTATACTGATGGGCAAAAACTTTTTTCCGCAAGCTGGAGAGGACGACTGCCGGTTTCTCCAGGCTTCACGATCATATGCCTCTGTCCCAAGAGATTAGGGAGACTCGCAGGTATGGGAACTGTTTCTCCAGGATTTAATCGGTGTACGTATCTGGCCTGACCCCCAGATTTCCAGCTGAGAGAAAGTTATTCAAGGATGTTGCAGGCTCAATGGGGTTTGGGGCCTACTTCGCCGGTGGCTGGCTCATGTCACGCTGGCCTGGTGATTGGGGCCATTCTGGTTGGATGGTTAATGTGGTCCTGCTGGGAATGTTTTCAATCATAGTTGCTCTAGAGCTATGGTCAGATAGATTTCAGGGTAAACTTGGTGTCTTCTGGTGACAGCCTTGGAGTGGTGCGAGCAATTGATATGCAGAGTGCTTCCTAGTCCCCAGTCAGTAGCTTACTCCGAAGAGTGGTTTTGCGCTGCTTGTATTAGGACATCTCGTTTAGTGCTTGGCATGTGTCTGACTTTGAAACTAGTCTGGCGGATGATCTGCCTAGGGGTAATTCGAACAGGTTTCGGATGCGTTCCCCGGAGGGGGCTCATAGCGGTTCGCTATGCCGCTTATGTCGGGCAGATTGCAAGGCTGGAATACGGAGTCTGGCAGAAATCTCGTTAGCTACGGCTAAAGTTGCTGTCCTATGCCCTCATTCACTATCTTGCAGGGTGCGGCGGTCCAGGACGGATCAGCTGGGTAAGGGGCTGGGGGTTACGCTGCGCCACGACACGGTTGCTCGGGGCAAATGGTTGCTGGCTTTTCTGGACTGAGGTCAAAGGGTGTGTTGCTGTGGCTGGGGCGTAGTGGTTCCCCCCTCAAGGGGTACCAGTTTACAGTGGTTTTTAAGCGCCTGCTAGACGGCTTATGATTAAATAGCAAGCAATTTGGCACACGTTTGTTTAGAATAGGTGCGGCCACGTCTGCAGCTGTGTATGGGGAGTCAGGTCCATATATTCAGGAGTTAGACAGATGGAAGTCCACTGCATACCGGCGATATGTGAGGCCCTCGCTTCTCTCCTGAACTTGTCTTATCCTCTGTTTCATGGGTGGACACAGGACTCTGTTGCTTGCTGCTCTTGGGTGCAGGAGCGTGAAGAGATTTTTCTGGATTTTCCCTCTAAAAGTGGACCTGATTGGCTATTGGTAGCACAAGGTTTTGACGGTTTTTACCTTCGCCTGTGTTGCTCATCTTATTGTTTTGCTCAACCTTCTGCTAATTCTTTTTAATTTCCTCTTGATCTCTCTCAATTTTCCTTCTTCTCCTTGAAGTGGGTCTCATTTGTCTCGATGTGCAGTGGCTTCCGTGTTGAATGGCCTATGGAATTGCTATGTTGCTGTGTGATGCTTTAACAGTGTTGTTTTTTGCTGCATCACAGTGCATGGAACTCCGCTGAAGATCTGGGTACTTGGTCACTCATTTGTGCACTGCGTTGCTTTGCACCGTGCGGCTGGTGACACAGCTGCTTTCTCCTGCCCGATAGTGGTATCCTGGTTAGGTTGGAGGGGATGAGGTGGGCGAGATTTAAAGCACTACTGTCCAGAAAATAGCAGAGAGTGGGGTTCTCCATATTCTTGTTATACATCTGGGGGGGTAATGATTTTGGCAACGATAAATCTATTGAGTTGCACCTAGCAATAGTGTCTGATGTATCATGTGTACATGCCTCCTGGCCTGAATTGTTCCTGTGTTGGTCCAACATAGTTGGTCCAACATAGTTCCCTGGCCAATGCGGAGATCTTTCCAGACATAAGAATGGCGGACCATGCCCGTAAGAAAGTGAATGCGGTCGTAGCCAGGTATATGCAGTCAATTGGTGGACTGCGAATTGAACATCCGTAAATCAGGTTTCAGAACCCGGGTCTCTACAGACCTGATGGGGTGCACCTAACAGATGTGGGGTTAGGTATCTTTATAGGAGAGATTTCTGAGGCGTTAGGCAACTGGGTTAGGGGTAGTATGGTGGTGGACCCAGGTTCAGGAGGGAACTTGGCTTGGCAGGTGAACACGGTACAGGATAAGCAAAGTGGTAAAGCACACATTTATGTTGGTCAGGCTTTTGTAACCCGTGCCCTTCAAAATCGAGCAGTGGCATAGTACGGGCTGTGGCTCAGCTCTGGATGCACTGGGTCCCAAGTGTTCAAGGGCCTTGGCATGGTATGGGCTGTGGTTCGTCTTTGGATGTACTTGGCGCCACATGTCGATAGGCCTTGGTATGGTACGGTGTTGTGGTTCAACTCTGGAGGTAACACAAAGATGCTCGGTCAGAGTGAAAACGACATGGTTTGCCGTCCAGCGGTTGGTGCAACCTTTAAAGTGGCAGGTGAACACTGTACAGGATAGGCAAAGTGGTAAAGCACAGATTTTTGTTGGCCAGGCTTTTGGAACCCATGCCCTTCAAAGAGGCAGCTTAGGTTCAGTGCAAGTACAACTCATATGATTAGCCCAGAGGGGTGTGTGGGTTCTGGAAATCCTGGGGACAGCTGTCCCCTTTAAGTTTAAGAAATAGTGTGCGCTTATGGATGGACAAGATCGAGAACAGTTTTCTCCCGCCACCATTGCAGCTACGGGTTAATTTAGTTATTTGCCAACAAGTTGATGTGGTGTCTTTTATTGTATATTACTTAAGAGTTAAGGTTAAGACTAGGGGCTATTGATTTAGTTATCAACCATAAGCATTTTAACTGCAAGGATGTTGATATTTTTGGGCACAACTGCATATGCATAAATAGGCTTACCCGTGCAAAGGGGGAAAATCTTACCGCCAGCGGTACCTCCCTCTGGTGTAATGGTCAAAGCAACAAAAAGCCCTATCAATGATGAAGTCACCTGTTTCGCCAGCAATAGGTCTTTTCACCCTTCAATAAGTATGCCCTTAACTGACATAACAATATATACAAATATGCAGAACAATAACATTTTCTGTGAAGCATTTTTATTATAAATAATTAAAATAATCACTTCTTATTTAATCTTCCTTTTAGTTTAAGATATTTTTCTAAAGAAAAATTACACCAAAAGGATAAATGTATGAAGTACTGATACAAATATATTGAAGGAGCAGTGAAGCATTATCCAATGTAGCATACAGCAATTTTACCTCTAGACATTCCTTGTTTTGAGAACATTGACAAGTCTTGTAGAGTTCAGTGTAAACGGGTTTTGAGAGACATGTTGTATGTGTAGTTATATAATATGGGAAAAATGTAGTATTGTTCTCTTACTCCAGCTTGTCAAATATAACAAACAGTGCCCGCATCATGAATCATTGTTCAATCATCTCCCTTCATTTGCTCTAACAAGCGCCAGACCTTGGGAGAGTGTAGATCTTCACATATTTTTCTCATGTCTTTCTTCTCTCTGTCTCTTTGTCTGTCCTGAGGAAACAAAGGAATGCTTTAGTCTTTAATAATACTATAAGAATGAGAAGGTCCTGATAAAGGAGTCTGTTCACTGTCAGTTTGAGAGATAAATACCTATGTACACTGTGTCAGTATCTATCTGGTTTCATTGAGAGTGTTTCAAAACGGAGGTATTTGAGAAAATGAATATGTAAAGAGCCCTCCAATGGCCTGCTAGCATGGCTTAGCAAAACATTTAGTTCTATAGCCTTTAGAGTGGAGTAAAGGCAAAAGACAGCATTTAAAATAAATGAAAAGACAGTTTTTTAACATCAAAACTCAGGGGTCTATTTATGAAAGGGTGAAGAAACCTAATTTGCCCAATACAAGGAATACCTCCCAAACGTCCAGATTTAGGTGGGACAGTCCTGATTTAAGGGCTCTATCCAGTCCATACACAGCTTTGTCCCTCTGTGGGAAAGCTAGGAGGTATGTTCCATTCATCATAGAAAAGCAGCTCAGCATAGAAAAGCAGTGAACTGGCCTTAAAAGAGTGTTTTGAAGGTGACTGGGGCTAGGTCAGTACTCAGAAGTGCTGAACACGCCCCTGTGATGCATGGCTATGCTCCTTCTCGTGCATTCACCGCCAGTTCCACAATTTCAAAAATTTACTGCAGTTACTGCTGGTGCTAAGTTTAAAGGAGATGTTAACAAAACAAAATCATTAAAAAATTGCTTTATTCTTAGAATTCTCATAGCAAAGCATGTTTTAATGCATTAAAATTAAAAATGTTAAAAATAGATTTTTAAAACAAATGTTTTTAAACTCTTATTTATTTATTTTAGGGTGAAAAGTGATTGTTGTTTAGTGTGATACATGGGCATAAAATAATCCTGCTTATCGTCACTATGGGGGCTCTGCTAATAAATATACCCCTGAGACTTGATCCAATATTTTGAAAATAGATTTTAATAGAGATGTCCAGTGTCACAGGCTCCAGAATGGGTTCAGTCTTACACCACGTGCCCAATCGTGGTGGTCCCTATTAAAATACAAGGACACCCACTTTGCAGGTTCTTCGCCTACTGTGCTATATTACATCTAGGCCCCCATATGTGACAAGGGTATTATGTTGTGGGGAAATATGTGATATATAAGTTCCCACACTATTCTACCATTGTCGTGTGACCCATTCACCCCCTATAAGTTCCTCCCAGCTGTGTTACATAGCGGACTGTGACTCCCAGCTATGAAGTGACTGGCTAGCCATCAGAAAGAACCCCAATGTCATTGCTGACACCGGTAAGCACAGGCTGGACAGACTAGGGGCCCAAGCCTCCCTCCCTCCATGCCACTGCAACTTTGGATTTAGGATGGGCCTATAGTCAAGGGACTGGTGCATGGCCCCCTTACCCATGGCCCGTGTGCACTGCACACCCTGCACCATGGTGGATACACACTTTCCAAGACCTGACACACACACACTAGCCTCCACAACTCTCTGTGTTTCTTGGCTTTTTATAGCCTCGACTACAGGACTGGCCAGGTCCTCTCATTTCTGTCACCTTGCTCCAGGACAAAAGAAACCATAAGGTAGTGTGTCATACTGTACCAGAAGCCCTAAAATATCTCCCATGATAATAGCAGACACTAAAGTATCCTCAGTTCAGTGAGAGTTTGATGCTGCAAGCCAATCAACCACAATTGCTCAGAGATAAGTGTTCACTCCTTTGCCCTTTCTGTGCTAGTTTTGCTAGACATACCAATGTATCCCATACCTTGCAGGTTATAATTACACCTGAATATTAACCAGCTGCAAGATGTAACACTCGATTACAGGTCAAAATGTCAGTCAATGTACCTGAGCCATACTTAACCACATAATGGAGACAGGGTATAAGTCCACATAATTGTCCAGAGAAATGAGAGGGACAGGTTGGGAGAATGCAGCCCTTTCACAGTAATAAAGGGGTGTGAGAACAATACCACCAAGGTTGGTCCCAGATGGGCTTAACCTTTTAGAGATACCTAGTTCACCCAACCAGCCACAGCCATCACTGATGAATCTTCCGTCTAAAATACATGGATGCACAAAATGCCCACATTACACTAGCCTTATGCATAGCCCATGTAGTGTATTTGTTTTTTTCTGTATTTACGCATAAAATGCACTGTTCTCTTTTTGGGAGTAAATCTCAGGTTTTGGTGTTAGTGTCCCTGTATAGACTCTCATATAGTCCTATATATCTTGCACATTACCTCTTTTCTGTACTCGACATGTCAATATAATATTAGTCGAGCTAAGAAAAAGTATTGGCCTGTTTTTTCCCAGCTTAAGGATAACTTTCCATTACCTCTTTTCTTTCCATACTGGATCCATTCTTAATATCTATGTCAATCACTGCTCAACAGATTTTGGGGCCCTCGCAGTTTCATTTAAATATTTAAAACCAACGTCACCCTTAAGACTGACAAGACATTGTGCAAAATGTTTTGTCACACGTTTATATTTCAGTCAGAAGAATATGGTCTCATGATGGAACCATGAGGCACACTGTGCCTCAAATCTCAGAGATGTCACTGGTTCCTAGTAATATTAATAAGTGGAAAAAATTATCTGTCGCTATGGTGTATAAGCAATAAATCACCCATATACACTAAGTTTATCTGTTGTATATTTTTTGCTCCAATAGAGTGTAACAGATGTATTGTCCTGAGAGTCTGATGGGAACGCTGGAGAATTCTGTAAGGAGTAGCTGTAGATATTCCTGTCACATACAATTTTGAGGAGCATAACCCAATTCATTGTAACAGTAACAGAATTTCATTTTGTTTTTGAAATGCTATTATTACACTGGAAATTTGCAAAGGCACCTTGACAGAGCATGATAAAATACCTGAACTCTTCCAGCAACAACATTTACTTAGTAAATGACATTTTAATGCAAAGAGTCAAATTTGCATACTAATTAAATTTTCCTTTAAAACATTTAGACTTCTGACCTTCCCACCTACTGTTGGCGACAGAGATTAAAACATTTTATTATTATGGTCTGTCACAGGAAACACAAATATATGGGTTCTCAGCAATGCCAGGGGTGAGAGACAAACTGTCTGGTGTCGTTTTTGTCTGTTTTGATGATATCTTGGTATTTTTAACTCATGTCAGGATGATGAGTGGCCTTTGTGAGTGGGGTGAAATGCGTCGGACTTTTCATCTGAGCGTTCGGGATTTCTGTCACTCAGAACGACAAAGCAAATGCAAAAATTAATAGGATTTCAAGAGAGTAAGCCACGTGTAAGGCACAGCCTGTAAGACAAATTAAAAAGTACAGACAATTCAAACACTCAGCATAGTAGACAATCATGTTAGGAACGGGGGGGGGGGGGGGATTCACATGGGGAATGTGTAGACTAATTTAAAGGAAAACATACTATATTTTTTAAGTAAAATTTCTATTCACTCAATTTACTTTATAAGTGTTGAGTAAAATATATGGCCATCTCATTATATAAAGAAAACCACATTTCCGACACTAGAAATGTCGACAGCCTGTCAACATGAAAACACTTCCATTCTGGGGACAGCTTGAAAATATCAACAGTGTGATTGTCGACATTCACAATGTTGACAATTACAAAGCCGCCATTAAAAGATCAATGCCGGCGGGAACATAAGCAAGACAAAATCAACACACATAATTTTTGGAAGTCGTAAAGCTATAATAAATTTCTTCTAAAATTTTGACGAAAGCACTATCCATCTACTAATTGTACAGAACAATTAATAAGTGTACGTTGTTTTCGTCAAGGTCAAGATATGTATTCGCAACAGCAAGATCACATGTACAAATAACAGCTGGTAATGTGGTGATTAATCCTCCTAAACATTTTAATAAAGAGGGTTTGAAGGTTCTGAATAATTCTCCCGGAATAGTATAAAAGTTGGCAAGTCTATGGGACCCCTATGCTCGTGGCACCCCCAGGCAACTGCCCAGCGTGCCCATTCATTAAGACGGCTCTGTCTAAATGAGCACCTGTCTGATGAGTCTCAAGTGTGATCAGCTAAGTTTTGACACGTGCTTCATTTAAATATTTTCCATGCTCGGAGAAGCAGAAGACATACTGATTGGAGATAGTATTGTGGGAGAATACCAGACAAATATCAGAGTTTCTAAGGGAGGGAATCCACGTTGTACAGGTGACAGAAGTGAGTACTCTTTTATAACGCAACAAGTTTTTAGTATTACTGGTCCTTTAAGGTGGCTCTGTCTTTAATACATAAAACCACATTGTTCTCTTTCAATCATCTAGTCTCAATAATTTGTCTAGTTAAAGGGACTCAGAATGTTTTCTGTATTTGTGTTGTATGGAGCACAGTAAATGTAAGCATACTGTCTAATTGATGCAATGCCTCTCTACAATACTATGCGTGTATGCGTCTATGCATTTTGGGGGTTGTGTATTAGTTGGTGCTGTACAGTTAGGGGTCTTGTGCAATTTGGCTGACAGATAGTCCTGTGCTAAAGAGGGTTAAATGCATTGAGGATTCTATGCAATTGTGGGACTATCAATTAAAGAGGTGGTATGTGCCGCTTATCTGGCAATGGGGGGCTTTGCATTGAGGAGGTCTGTCCATTTTGGAGGATTGTGCAAGAATGGGTCTGAACAATATGGATGACAATGACATCTGTGCAACTGACAAAGCATGGTGGGGTGTAAATCATATGCACAGCACTGAGCTTGTGGAGACCCTAAAACTGCTACCCCTGCCTTTTGTATTATTTAATTTTAAAATGGCTCTGGGTCACACCATTTTCGGATGTGAAAAAATCTTAACTCTGGTCAGATAAGTAATTGATGGTGAATTACTAAACTTACATTGTGTAAGTGACAGGTGCCACTGTACCCCGAGAATCTTTTTTCAACAAATTGTATCTGACATACATAGCATATTTATATTTGTAGTATATTGTACTAGCACTGAAAGCATCATTAATAATTGATAACTCCCAAGCAGCGGCTTATTATCGTTGCTTTATTGTTTATATATTTATAAGCCGTAGAAATCTTCTACTGAGCGTCTCAGCACAGGATGGGAGACAGCATTTTACATTGTCATTTGTCAGATAAGTTTAGTACTGAGCAAAGATGATAGAAACCTATGCTTGTGATGTGATACAAATCTCTAACCGGGTAATGGAACTTATTTATCAAACTGAATATGGTGAGGAGCCAGTGGTGTAATTAGAAATTCAACTGCCCTACATCAATATTATTAGGAGCCTGCAAAGTTCAGCTTTATTCATTGGAAAGAGCACTGCAGACTTGTAGGGGTGACTGGATGCCCCTTATTGCATCATCATACCACTTTTTGTTTTATGACTTTCTGTTAGGGGTTTGCAATTGGATTTTTTGTAAAAAATAAATAAATGTCTTATTAGTTAAATATCTATGCATAACTCCCAACACTGGAGAAAAAAAATTCATTGGGCATTGACCCCAATCTTATGCTATGCACCTCTTGCCCATAACAAATTTAACTTGCCCTGGGTGACGGGGGAACTTAGACAGAGGGGGGATACTTAATCATTTATATTTACTGAGCATAATACATTTATAGAAAAAACAATAAGTGAGCTATGTGGCAGCACGGAAATGAAGAGGGGATACAGTAATATTCACCTAGAGAGGCAAAATATTTAAGATTGTATAATTCTTAATATCTAAATTGTAAGCGCCCATGAGCAGGTCCTCCTTCCTCTTGTCTCTACTGCTTCCACCTCATTCACCTGTGCTTTCTTGTCCCCAACCTCCTGCATGTTTTCTACATTACCTATTATTCATATTGCCTATTACGTTGTATGCACTGTATTATGTTGTATTATGTTGTTATACTTATTTTGCGTATTCGTTATGTTCTCTTCTTTCCCATTGTATGGCTCTGCAGAGTTTTGTGACACCTTATAAATAAACAATAATAATTATAATAATAGATCCGAGCCTGGGAACCAACATCTCTCCCTTCTGTACCTTCACCATCAAAGCTTGACTTAGCATATAGGTTTGCTCTTGCTAAGCTGCAATACATTGGAGGTGGTTGCCACAACACTGGGTCACCTACAGTTTTCTTCCCTCGCCAACTCGCCAGCTAGCAGAGAGTGCACCCAGAGTAACCAGTAACAATGCCCCTCTCACCAAATCAAAGTTCATTGGGCCACCTTTTAACCTATGCCTTTCCCAGTACCATGAGATGTATTTTCACATCCAGGCAAATATTTCATGAAAGTAAATGGAGTTTATTAAACACAGTTTAACAGTCAAACTATGTCTCTCTTAAGAATTGTTAATTTTAGCACTACAATCAAGTAAAATATTAGTAAAAATAGCAAAACAGATTGATGCATACACAATATCAATCACTAGGGCAGAATGTACACTGGTCTTTTCTTTTCATCCTACCAGCAATGCAATGGTTCAACCTAGTGAAACGAGGGCTAATTTTAACCCCCTATCTATGCACCTTGTTTTACAGAAAGTTTGGACCCAGCATCCCTGGTTTTAGGAGTGTACTAGGCATGTTCAATAAAATTTAAGCCCACCGGGACCTGCTCCATTTGGATTTCCCACACATGTTTAAACTGTAGGCTAATATTGGACACAATGAATGTTTAAAATATGTTTCCATGTATATTAACCGTACATTTGTAGGAGAGCTGTAGCCACCCTGGAACGAGACAACACTGTCAAGACTGATCTAAGCACAGCCTGTTCCATAGAGGTGCTAAACATTGGCTCTTGCAGCTGTTGATAGTGGGGATATGCACACTGGAAAACACACAAGAAGTGTGGAGGTCTGAGCCTTCCTAAAAACTGGAAGGGGAAGTTACCAATGGTTAATCATCAGTGATTAGGCTCCTTTTGTTGATAACCTTTGTGCAACCCTGTTATTTCCACTTTGTCAAGCCAGTGGCAGCAGAGTGTCCAGGAATTAGATGGACAACTGTCAGTGCCTGTCGGGTAGCTATGAGTTTGCTTCCTCTTTTTACCCAGAAGCCACAAGCATGGGAACAAGAGCTAGAATAAAGACTGTTGCCAGAGACCAGAATGGAGACCCCAGTGATTTAAACAGAGATAGTGAAGCTGACATGTCAGGACTGGTGACGGATTAGGGCTACTATTTGACTGACCAAAAAGCAGAGGTTTCATCGAAGGACTGTGAGGAACTGCAATCTCATTCTCATTTCCCGCTGGTGTTATAACATCACAACCAAGGTTTAAGTCCAAAGTGGTTGCCCCAAAGATGGCTACAAATAGACCACTATCATACTGTACTTATGTTCCCTTAGTGTGATATTACAACTGCTATAGTGTGATTGATTTAAAGCATTCATAAAGTTGCTATAGCTCTGTTGGTGATTTGTGTTAAATAAAATTTAGTAATATTTATTTTGGACATTTGTCAGGAGGTGAAAATATGTTTCCTTGTCCATGGTACTGGAGGATAGGTTAAAGGTAGTCTGAAAAGTGCTGACCTGATGCTGGAGTCTTTGCAGGTTAGTGTCTGGTACACTCTTGGCCCTTCGGTGCAGACAAAAAGCCTATGGGTGCCCCGTTATCAGGATATACATGTGGCACCTATAAGTGGGTACACAACACAGAATAGACTCTCTGTATTCCACTAGGTTGTATATGGCAATCCACAATCCTTCATGATGTCACCTTTAGTATTTCAATACACAACAGTCCAGCAGGAGTCATAACCCCAAGTCAGTACTGTCACTGAAATCATTCTTAGGTTTCCAGTTGGTTTTGGTTCCATACTGTGTAAAGATAAGGGGTCCCAACAATGGCCCCCAACCACCATGAAGAAAAAGGTTTAATTGCTCTTAGATACAGATTGTCCTTGTACCTTCCCTGAGTTAATCCATTCCTGGGTTTATGCTATTTTGTGTCTCTCCAGCTGATCAATGCTCCAATAATGTCTGAACTTCCATCTTAGCCCTTAGTTTCAGTACTTACAGCACAGTTACAACTTGGTGCATTCGGATCAGTCTTGATTAGAACAATGTACTCCCAGATGGCAAGGTCTTTTCGGGACAGCTTACACATATACAATATAAAATGTTAAAAATACATAAGCCACAGGCAATATTTAAGACCTGTGGAGATGTGCCACTTGCATTCTGACCATTTTTTTTTTTTTTAAAAACCTGTCTTATTAATTGTATGCCAATGTATAATTCCCAACACTGGAGTGAAAAATCAGAACAAATAGCGTCTTGCCCCTGACCTGCCAAGTAGACATTAATTTATACAGCTAGCAGTAGGTGCAAGCTTAGACTATGGCGCTACACAGGGGTGAGGATGGGGCAATGTGACCTAGAAAGATGGACCTAGATTGGCAAAATAGATCATCTACCGACACCAACTTGTGGAGAGTTAATTAACCTGTAAAAGCTCCCTGACACTAGATCGGCACCTTTCAATCTAAGACTTCGCAAATATCATAGATGTGGGGTGTATTTTCACACCCAGTCAAGTATCTTATGAAAATAAATTGTGTTTGTTAAGCACCAGTTCTCCAGCAGAAGCATAAACATTAACCCTATAAGCATGTAAAAATAGCAATAAAGAGAAACAGAGCCACACTGATACATAGACAATATAGCCAATCCCTGGGGCAGAATCTGATGTATGCTGTTTTTTTCTTTCATCCTGCCAGTAAAGCAGTGGTCCAAAGTTATGTCAGTCCACAAATATCTAGTTACAGACCCTCTACGTTGCACTGGGTAAATATCCTGCACAATTATCTCCTCTTGGAGGGAGTCCCAGGCTGCTTAACGTTTATTAGTAGTACCTGGTACCTCACTATCATCACGGTGGGTTAGGGATTATTTCTTGGCTTCACAGTCTTGTGCTTGAGCACCAAACACTAGACTGGAGTGTGTGTAATATTTTTAGTATTATGTATTATGTATTATGTTATGTATATATTTTTTTCAGATATTATTGTCTGGCTTTAAAAGATGGACATTGTATACAGACATCAATGGTTAGTTAGAGGCTCAGCTTCACTGGGTTTCCAGAGCAACCATGCGTTATTTGCCATTTTTCCTATTTGTCACTGAATGCTGCTAGGGTTAAAGACACCACTGATTGTTTTTCATCACCTCTTATTACAGCTGCCTAGTGTATTACATCTGCGATAGTGGCAAAGATTTCCCAGTAATGGCAAGATAACATAGTGGGTAAAACTGCTGTTTAGTAATAGTATACCAAACAATGTATTTTTTCCATTGAGATTGTAATTTGAAACTGAAAAAAACCTTTGCTTAACTAGCAATTTGTACAAGATCAATAAGCATAGTGGACATTTGTGCATTATGTACTCCACAGACACATAAGTCACATCCCTTTACCTGCGGCACTCTCCGGCCCAGTCCCTTTAATCCACATATCTCCAGTGCCTGCAACACTTATAAATCTTTAATCTTATTGTAGTACTCATGTTGAATGATTGTTGATGACAGCTGTTTCTCCTTGAAATGTGGAAAGAGTGTTGCCAACCCCATTGAAGAAAGACGTGAGACAAGGAAAAGACTCCAGAGCACTTGACACTTTTTAAGGAATTATAGTTTTTATTGGGATCCTGTAAACCTCTGGATGGCCTTAATCCTTCAAGGGACCAGCCAATTGAGTACAGCAGAGAGTTTCTCAGGTTCCATTTTTATGCCTTTTGCTGAGATGATATGTCCCAGGAAGCTCATACTGGACTGGTTGAAAAAGACTGCACCATTTTGGCAAATGATTATCCATGTTTTGATGTTTCTTTGAGCATGCTAGAGAAGATATAGAGAGAAGATATATCTTCCAGGTAGATAAGGACTGATGTCTCCATTTTGTCCCTAAAGAAGGAATTCCCATTGGCTTTGAAGACGGCTGGGGTGTTACATAATTCAAAAAGCATGACCTGGTATTCGTAATGCCCATTCTTGTGTTAAATGTCCTCTTCCATTCTTTTTCCTTTCGGATACGGATAAGGCTGTAGGCTCCTCGCAGCTCCACTCTGGTGAAGACCATGGACTTACGGGGCCTCTCAAAGAGGTTCAAGATCAGAGGTGTACCGATTTTTGATTCTTATTTCATTAAGCCCCCGCTAATCAATTCCGTATCTTAAGGGACTGTCCTTCTTTGGTATTAAAAAGATGCCTGCATGCCTGCATACCATGATGAATCCTCACTCTAAGTATATAGGTGGTCATTGCCCTTGCTTTAGATTCCAACATTTGCTATTTCCTGCCCCTAGGGGACATGGTGCCAGGCAGCAGGTCGATCGGGCAGTCCCATTCTCTGTGGGGTGGGAGTGCCTCTACCTTGAAGACCCTGATCAACCCTTGGTACTCCTCGGGCAACCCCTTTGATTCAGATTTAGTCACCTCATCTTGGGTAGTTGTATATACCATTGCCTTTCTCACTGGTTGTACAGTCATGGCCAAAAGTTTTGAGACTGACACAAATAATATTTTTCACAAAGTCTGCTCCCTCAGTTTTTATAATGGCAATTTGCATATACTCCAGAATGTCATGAAGATTGATCAGATGAATTGCAATTAATTTCAAAGTTCCTCTTTACCATGAAAATTAACTTTATCCCAAAAACAAAATTTCCACTACATTTCAGCCCTGCCACAAAAGGACCAGCTGATATCGGTCAGTGATTCTCTCAGGTGAGAGTGTTAATGAGGACAAGGCTGGCGATCACTCTGTCATGCTGATTGAGCTAGAATAACAGACTGGAAGCTTTAATAGGAGGGTGGTGCTTGAAATCATTGTTCTCCTCTGTTAACCATGGTTATCTACAAGGAAACATGTGCAATCATCATTGCTTTGCACAAAAAGGGCTTAACAGACAAGGATATTGCTGCTGGTAAGATAACACTGTCGAAGTCAGCAAATTGGATAAAGTCATTTCAATTAAAGTCGAACAAACTTGGTTGTCTTTGTCTAAAAAGATGCGTACGGTACGCTACGACGTACAAGGGCACGCTACAGCGTGAAAAGGCGTACGCATCCACTACACGTGGCAGCAACAGTAAATTGGTCTTTTACCATACATTCGCACAAACACGCATACTAATAAAATAGTACACATTAATGGTAGTTGCAACACATAGTCAGTTATGTCGAAATATAGTAGTATTTATGTGTTATATTAAAGTTACATGCATATTAGTGAAATATACGGAACAGGTTGAAGGAATCATATCATGAGTGGTATCATAATAAACCTCTTTACATTTCCTACTGTTTGGTTCACTCTGCGAAGGAATCACAGAGTGCATACACAAGTTATGAATGATAGGGAATTATGAACTACTTAAGACTAAGGAATCTTGGCGGGAAGAGCCGAGCATACCCCCTGGAGAGATGACCCCCTCCTTTGGATTCCTTAGGATGAACTAGCCAATGATTGACAACCCCTTGGACCTTCCTGAGACCTGGACCAATAGATGCAAGCTATACCATCTTCATTGTATTACTGTATTTCTGTGTATATATAAGCAGCAGCTTCACATCTAGTGTTCAGACATCTTGTCCCCAGACTTCAGGATTGAATGACTGCACACTGGATCCAGATGCGCCTGCGATAAGTAACGGCTGTATTTATTATCACTTCGCTTGAGCATATTATTCTACTTGTTGCAAATAAATCTTTGTGCATTGGAAACACAAATCGAGGTTCGACAATCGTTATTGGTTAGCGACAATACGCACATAACAACACCTAAATACACCATTTATCGGATCATCAAGAACTTCAAGGAGTGAGGTTCAATAGTTGTGAATAAGGCTTCAGGGCGCCCAAGAATGTCCAACAAGCGCCAAGACCGTCTCTCTAAAGTTGATTCAGCTGCAGGATCGGCGCTCCATTGGTGCAGAGTTTGCTCAGGAATGGCAGCAGGCAGGTGTGAGTACATCTGCATGTACAGTGAGGCAAAGACTTTTGAAGGATAGCCTGGTGTCTAGAAGGCTAGCAAAGAAGCCACTTCTCTCCAGGAAAAACATCAGGGACAGACTGATATTCTGCAAAAGGTACAGGCATTGGACTGCTGAAGACTGGGGTAAAGTAATTTTCTCTGAAGAATCCCCTTTCAGATTTGGGGCATCTGGAAAAACACTTGTCCAGAGAAGGAAAGGTGAGCGCTACCATCAGTCCTGTGTCATGCTAACAGTAAAGCATCCTGAGACCATTCATGTGTGGGTTTGCTTCTCAGCAAAGGGAGTGGGCTCACTCACAATTTTGCCTAAGAACACAGCCATGAATAAAGAAATGGTACCAAAACATCCTCCAAGAGCAACTTCTACCAACCATCCAAGAACAATTCCTTTTCCAGCATGATAGAGCTCCTTGCCATAAAGCAAGCTCGGGAATCAAAACATCAAAATATTTGGTACATGGCCAGGAAACTCCCCAGACCTTAATCCCATTGAGAACTTGTGGTCAATCCTCAAGAGGTAGGTGGACAAACAAAAACCCACAAACTCCAAGCATTGATTAGGCAAGAATGGGCAGCCATCAGTCAGTATGTGGCCCAGAAGTTGATTGACAGCATGCCAGGGTGAATTGCAGAGGTCTTCAAAAAGTAGGGGCAACACTGCAAATATTGACTCTCTTCATAAACTTAATGTCATTGTCAATAAAAGCATTTGACACTTATGAAATGCTTGTAATTTTACTTCAGTATATCATACATCTGACAAAAGATCTAAAAGCACTGAAGCAGCAAACTTTGTGAAAACCAATATTTGTGTCATTCTTAAAACTTTTGGCCATGACTGTAGGCATATGTTCTGGCATAAGTCGTCCCATCCTTGAATTCTTTGGTCTTCCAGTTGATCACTATACCAGGGATTATCCCAGATTATTTTGCTCTTCAAAGCTCTCAGAGGGCATGGCACTCATTGTCTGTAGCTAGTGAGCTGATGGGAGGTAGTGAGTAGCTGTTTCTGTCTTCTGAAACTGATGCTCCTGAATGCAGGTGTCGAGCACAATGCACATGGTGATGAGTCCCATTAGGGAGGTGGGAAGGTCCTGGCAAGTAAGCTCATCTATAATTGTTTCTGCCAATTCTTTCTGGAAGTATGGTAGCATTGTAACGCTTCGGTTCCGCAAATAGTACCTGTCTCTTTACCCGCATTTCATTCTTCTGGAAACAAACTTCATTCATTCATTCAGCTACATTCAGTTCTGCACAGGTACAAGTCTATTGCGCTTCTGGACCTACCTCCTCTTGCCATTGGCTGAGCATTCCTGGAGCACTATTTAAACCTCCTGGATTCACCTGTCTGATGCCTGTTCTTCAAGCTCACTTCCTGTAGCTGTGGTCCTGGTTCCTGTTCTCCCTGTGGTTCTCCGCTATTCCAGCCTGCTCTCTGTTCATGGCCTGTGCTGAACCATCGCTGCTCCAGTACCTATCTTACCATCTCCAGTGTACTTCATCGTGACAGCTCCGGTTCTCTCATCGCTACCATTCAGAGCCACTAATACACCTGTGACTCGTCAGCTGTTACTATGAGTTACCTCCGTTACTTCAGTTTGCTCTCAGTCTCCTGCTGTGTTGAACTATTGCTGCTCAAGCACTGCTACTACCATCTCCAGTGTACTTCATCGTGACAGCTTCAGTTCTCTCATCGCTACCACTCAGATCCATTACTACACCTGTGACTTATCAGCTGTTACTACGAGTTACCTCCGCTAGTTTAGTTTGCTCTCAGTCTCCTGCTGTGTTGAACTATTGCTGCTCCAGCACTGCTACTACCATCTCCAGTGTACTTCATCGCGACAGCTTCAGTTCTCTCATCGCTACCACTCAGAGCCGCTGCTACTATTGTGACTCATCAGCTGTTACTACGAGTTACCTCCGCTACTTCAATCTGCTTTCAGTCTCCGGCTGTGTTGAACTATCGCTGCTCCAGTACTGATATTACCATCTCAACTGTACTTCATCGTGACAGCTCCAGTTCTCTGACCGCCACCACTCAGAGCCGCTACTACTATTATGACTCATCAGCTGTTACTACGAGTTACCTTCACCCTGTCAGTTTACTGCTATACTGAACTATTGCTGCTCCAGTACTACTATATCATCTCTGATGTACATCATCGTGACAGCTCTAGTTCTCTAACCGCTATCACTGTGAGCCACAACTGCCTTGGTGACTCATCGGCTGTTTCCCTAAGCTACCTCTGCTTTCCCGTGTGTGCTCAGCATAACTCCAGTTCTGTACTCCTGCTGTTCCAGAATCTACCAAATCGCTCCTAGATACACCATTGTGACAGCTCCTGCTCTTTCCCTGTTATACCACCTAGTGCCTCGTTTGTTGCTGCCCATCAGTCTTATCTCTAGTGTTTCTGTTCCCATACCATATACTAGTCTCTACTCGCTTTGCCTGGCTCCTCCACACCATTCTGCTGTTCAACTACTCACAGGACCGCGACCTGCAGGTTTGGTGCTGCAAAAGACCATACCTCCATGCGAGGGATCCTGGTGAAAACCACCTGCCTGTTAGACTCCGCGCCTGTGGGTGGGCCAAGCCATGTTCAGCAGAGCCTAGGGATCATTTTCCATAGGCCAACAGTGACAAGTATTTCCTTATTATTCTATCCCATTTCTGCTGCGATGGTTCAGAATTCAATGGCACAATGGACGACTGTGCGATCACTTTGCTCAATCCAGGCCAGCCTTGCAGAAGCACTGACATTGTGACCAACATGGCCAAAATCTCTTTATTGTTACCCATCAGTGGATCATCCCTTTTGTGGAGTAGTGTGGCCCTGGCCAAGGTCTGGCCAGTCAGCAAGAAGATTATATATCCTACTTTGATCAGCTCTGTGTGGAACTTAGTAGTTTAGAGTTCAAACTGTATTCAAATCTGGGTCTTTTGCACCCTTTGGCCCACAAAATTGATCCAATGCATTAAATTTGCCCCCCCCTCCCGCCTTCACTCCTACCTGTTACCCCAGTTTAGTACCATCACCAACACCCCCCCATGTTCTCTGTTTTCCCTTCCCTCATATTTTTCTATGTTCCCTTTAATTAAGTGTCTGGCCCCCCCTTCTTTCCATCCTGGACTTGTCTCCCAGTTCCTGCCTCTCATTATGTTACATCCTTTTCCTCACTTTACTCCCCTCTCCTTCCACCACCCCCCCTCCCCTTCCAGCCCCGCTTTTCTCCTCTGCCTGATGTCTGGTAGCATTAATTCTGGACAATGTGCTATCCCCTTACTCTACCCACACTCCAAACCCTGCCTTCCTCTGTGTACTGCAACCCCTCCATCCATACACATCTCTTCCCTTTATCTCCTTCTTCTGTGCTCTGTTTGCTTCAAACTGGCCTCCATCCATAACCTGTTCACAACCATTTCTTTAAACCGTCTCGCCATCACTGAAACTTGGCTCTCACAGTCCAACACCACTTCTCCCATGGTTCTCTCCTCTGGAAGCCTTTTCTTCTCCCACATATCCAAGCTTGGTGGCTAGCATGGTAGTGTAGTGGGCATCCCCTTCCCCTGCTCCACCTTCCAGGTTATTCCCAGTGTGGAATGAAGTAAACCAAATTGATTAGTATTGTTTTATCAAGCTATTGCAATTAATATGCCACGTGTTATGACGCACTCACACGGATTCCTAACACACACATTAACATTCGCACTTACACTTGTAAATAATGCACATTTATTAAGGTTCCAATACACATTTATTTGTTAGTAAAATGTATGAGATTGTTTATACATAAATGATAATATATTAAAGGTAGCGAAGGCTCAGGATATAAGAAATGTATCATGTTTAGTGTCATTTTTTTCTGCACATTACCATCTCTAATCTGCTACTTTCGGCTTTGCTATCACTTCCTGAGATCACTAATTATGGAAGATAAGAGATTAATGATCAAAATTACATTGTGTTTTAAGTTTGTTTAGAACTGGTTTTGGTCAGTTTCCTTGAGAAGCCCATATTTTCAGCTGTTGGGGGAAGGTGATCACACCTCCCCAGAGAAATCCTTTGAATTAGCCTATGACCAGCAGGCAACTGGAACATCATTAAACCCTGAGAGAATGAAGACCCTAGACATTTGATTGTGTACATAGTGACATCATCAGTAGTTTTATACTGAAGCTGCATATAAGCACGCTGGCTCATTACCTTATTCTGGGCCTGGTTGAAACGTTAGAGGAGATGTAATGTATTCAGTGTTTTTATACTTTCCTGCTTCATTGTAACATCTTTAATGCATAATAATGGCTTGCTGTAAATCCTGCTATATTTTGCAATTAAATATCTTTGTGCTTTGGAACCACAATAATCGCATTGGACAATGCTTTATTGGTAAGCGATAAAATGACTTTAACGCACCTGAGCATTTATTTGAGTCTTCCACACAGTTTACTTACGTGTTGCAATCATTTACCACTACCTGGTCCCACTTCCCTACAATTTAGCTGCTTGGCTCCCCCACTTTCTCTTCACTAACCTTCCTTCCATTATCCTGGATGCTCTTAATATCCAAATTTACAATCCCCCTGATGCAGCTACTTCCAAATTTTCCTCCCTCTCTTCCTCATTTGGTCTCTTGCAATAAACTTCCTCTCCCTCCCACAGTGGCCACTTGCTAGATGTTGCCTTTCCTACCACTATAACCTCTCTGATTATACCAAATCCTCCTTCCCTCTCTCTGACAAACATATGCTCTCCTTTAGGGTCTCCCCACCCCATCACCCCTCTTCTACCTTCACTCTCAACAAACCTGATCTTGATGTCCTTGACCCTGCCACCTCCTCCTCCTCATTTGATACTCTTCTCCCCCTCACTACCTTTTTCTGCCCTGACCAGGTCATCTCCCTCTACAACCACACTCCTACATCTGCCCCAGACTCTGCTGCCCCTGACATCACTCTTCGACATGCTACACCACAAACATAGCATTTCAAACTGACTTGTTACCTGCAAAAGAGCTCTTCCCCCGCTGAGCATAACTGGAGGAAATCATGCTTGCACGCTATCTTCCTCCACTTCAAACATATTCTCATTTCTTACAGTTCCACCCTATCTCTCTTTAAACTGTCCTATTAAAATCTCTCCTTTCCTCCCTGTCATCCAACATCTATGACCTCTTCCCCACCTTCATCATGACCTTCTGCATTCTCCCTATTCTCCAGCTTACCCACCAAGTCCACCTTTGGAGATAAAAGCCATGCTCTCAGTCTGCCCCCTCAACTCTATCCCATTTCATCTTCTACTTTCTTACCAGCTTTCTCTCTTCTCACTCCTTCTGGATCCTTTGCTGCTATTGACACTGTGGACCACTATCTCCTCCTGCATACTTTCTATTCCATTGTCTCCCACGACACAGTCCAGCCCTGGTTTATCGCCTACCTTTCCATGTGCATTTTTTCTGTCTCTACTTCTGACTCCTCCTCCTCCTCCCCATATATCTTTCAGTGTCTCCCATGGAGCCCACTTCTCTCTGTACACATCCTCAATTTTGGAACTTATTAGTTCCTTCGGCCTTCAATACCACCTTTATGCAAATGATACCCAAATTTTCTCACCCACTCTGTGTCACGGTCTTTAGTGTCTGCCCCTCCCCTCTAGATTGTAAGCTCTAACAGCCAATGCCTTCTTTCCTTCTATTTTCACTATAATGTTCTCCTCCACATCCCCTATCAGGTACATCCTGGTGTACTATGTCTCATCCTCTGTGTCTCATGCCCTGTTGTTACGTACATGCAGACAGGCACAGACTTGCTCCATGCTAGGATACTCCCCGTTTATCCTCTCTCCAGTCTGTATTATGTCATTTTGTTACTGTTCGTTCTTAGTTCAAATTGTTGTTGTTCTGTTCTACCACGCATTGTAGAGCACTGTGGATCTGGTAACGCCTTATAAATAAATTGCAATAATAATCATAAATGCTAGAGATGTTCCTTCTCTAAATATAAGAGCCAAGTCATTTCAAACGCTTACAATTGAAAAGGGCTCTGTTAATCAATAAAGTTTATCGTCCTTAATTCCATTCTTCCTTACTTTAATAAGTGGCTAACATAGTACAAATCTTCATCTCTCATACAAGACAGATATTTTGTTTTAAGACAAAACTTTAATCCTATCCAATCCTTCCCACTGAAATGTCAGCTGGGGACATGCAGCCAGTTTTGTTCTAGAAATATGATGGCTTTTTTTTCTGTCTCTGCTCCCTCCCTACTCCTTTCTTTTTTATATTTCTCCTCTCTTGTTAAAGAATAACACATCTGCTGTGGCGTTTACATGCATCTCTTTTAAATCCTGCCTATAAAGCTAGCTTTTACTAAATTCTGTGATGCCGAGCATTTCTATGTGAAATAAATTACATTAGGCGGGTTTATTATATGAAAGAGCTGGTTCTGAGAGAGTAGAGTCTCAGCACATATTTCTTGCAGAGTAAGGCTGAAGGGGAGGACTATTCAGAGAGGTTGGTGGAATGAGAGTAACTGGCGGTACTGCGCATTTAGAACTAATTAATAGGGATTAGAAAGCACAATGCAGTTTTGGGAATGGAGACAGATCGGACACAAATGCAGTGAACAAATTATTGAATATATAGGGCTTTCCTTGATATATATCCTTTACCTTCCAAATTAAAATGTTCTTTTACATTACAATTTCTGTGAACAAATAAATGTATTTGTGTGGTGTTCAAAGTATGCTGCTGAAATTTTAAATGAGTATTTCATTACAGCAAACATTATATATTCATTGCAAGGATAGGAGTATGTTTGTGTTCTGCTTGGGCAGAGGAGATCCTGGTGCATCTCCACCACCTGGTCCACATGGCAGAAGAGTCACAGTGTGAGTAATCTGTGGTATGTGGGTACATATGAAGACAATATGGTACCATGTAAGGCTTTAAAGAAGCTTATTGGCTATATGTCAGAATGAGGACGTACCTACTTTTGACAGGTCTAGCTTGAAATGTGCATTATGAAAAGAGCAAAAATATCACTAAAAAACCATTGTCTGCCATCTACTAACCCCCTTCATTAATTTGAATATTTTTGTTTTTCTTCGATGTGCTATTATATCACAGTAGAGCATAGTTTATGCCTCAAATTAAGTGAGTTTTTTTTACTTTATATGCCTCATTTATGCGTCACAATTGCTTACTTAATAAAACTAAACTATAACCAATTGAAATACATAAATATAAATGCAAATATATTTTCAAAAAATAAAACAGACATAAACCACAAAAATTGAAAAACCACACTCACACACATTATCACATAACCTGCTGCCTGGGAAAAAAGGAATGGACATTTTTTTATCAGTAACAGACTGTGACTGGATCAATTATAAATAACTTATGATATGAATTTATAAAAGGGTGCTTATTTATATAATTGCACATGCACTTATTTTTGATAGTGTATATATTTTGGAAAGGGAAATCTTTAATTTATGAGACCAGGGGGAGAAAATTATTTTTTTTCACCTTTCTAGAGGAAATGTCTTATTTCTTCTGTATATATCTGATACAATAAGCCTTTGTTTTGAAAGCCTTTTGTATATCTTTGTGTAAGGAAATGTCTTGTTTGGGGTTTATAAATTTTCCTGGGGAATTCTTTTCTTTGGAGGAAATGTGTATTCTGCAACTGTTGGAAGAAAGGACTCATGCTAAATTCATGTTAATTAGACTATTGCTATTATTGACTGTGTTTCCTTCCTGGCTCTGAAATAAGATGCAGTAAATCACAACAAGGTTTTTAAGATATCACAGATAAGCTAAATATTGTTAGCTTTGCAATGCATGTAAATCCATGTTTGTGTAAACACATGACATCCTGATTCTAAAAATAGCTCAGACTTCAAGGGGGCTGGCTTACCCTTTGAGGCTGTGTCCAAACTGTATAAAACTGTATAAAAAACACTGGCTTGTATTGAAAAATTGCTCTTTTTTTTTCATCTGACGTGATCACTGGTACCTTTAACCAGTGTGAGAGCAAATAAATATCACTTGCTTCAAAGACCTGCTTGGAAACTTCTCTATCCTGTGACCTACAGATTAGCCCCAACTCTAATCCATCCCCGGCTGTTTCTGAGGTTTGGACCCAGCTTTTCCGGTACCACCGCTCTGCCTGCTACCCTGCAGCTCTGGCCAGTGTGATAGGCCAGGGGGATCCATCCACAGCAACCCTGATCCATAGTAAAAGGTCAGAAGTACTAGCCCAGGTACACCAGTAACGGGGTACACTCGCAGCATCAGTTACCTAGAAGAAACCCGGTACTGGATGCTGGTAAGGAATCTAGTGGTGGCAGCATTGTAAGCCCCTCCTACTGCCTGCAGCAAGAGTACGCACTTGGGATAACATAAGGGAACGGTGGCAAAGTAAGCCCAGCCAGTTCCCAGCAGCAACAGACAGGGTGGCATAGGCGTTCCATCCTGTCACACAGACTGATTCCCAAAGGTCATTTTTTCAATGTCATTCCATTACTTTTAAACCTTGTTCTTTCTTAACCAACCCCCACTGTTTGTGGCATTACTAAAAGAGGTGCGCTGGTAAGTTAATCTGTTGTACAACTATTGTGTGGCCACATTGTCCAAGAATAGTTCTAATAATGGGTTCTTAAATAACATAATTTTCTTCTGAAATATAGAAGAGATGCCAGTCATAGGGTTTTCATCCTTTGATAAATATGCCCCTTAAGCTTAGTGTCTGGATCACTTCTGACACAGTGAGGCCACATACAAAGCCAATCTGGCTGGTTATCTTTCATCAAAATTTATGGTCATACCCGAAAGTGATCAAGTTATTATTGCCTTGTTTTGGAGCCACATGATGACATTCTGGCAAGCTAAAGATCCTAACTGTTGTGGAAGCTAGTTTTCAATACCCTTTCTTAATGTAGGTCTTAAATTGTTTTCCAAAATTCTAGCTACCAAATTGAATTTGGTGATCACATCTTTAGTTCATCCGGACCATCAAGCCCAGAATAACACCAAACTAACTATAATCTAAATCATCTGGTCAATAAGACCTGCTCCCCTAATTTGATCATGGCTTTGGACGCAGAAAAGGTCTTCAGCAGAGTCTCACGGACCTTCACGCAAAACATACATACTGTCACACAACAATGGTGGTCAGGGGGTAGTTGTCTTGTGTGAAATTGTGTAACAGGCGGTAACAGGCTAAAGGTAGTGAGGTTAAGAGGGTGGTTGAGGAATATTATAACCTTGTCTGAATAGGTAGGTTTTCAGAGAACGCTTGAAAGTTTGTAGACCAGAGGAGAGTCTTATTGTGCGAGGGAGAGAATTCCATAGAGTGGGTGCAGCCCGAAAAAAGTCCTGTAACCGGGAATGGGAGGATGTAAGAAGGGTGGATGAGAGACGCAGATCTTTTGCAGAACGGAGGTGCCGAGTTGGGAGATATTTTGAGACAAGAGATGAGATGTATGTTGGTGCAGCTTTGTTGATAGCCTTTTATATTGGATTCGGTAGAAGACAGGCAGCCAGTGTAGAGACATACAGAGTGATTCAACAGAGGAATAGCGATTTACAAGGAAAATCAGTCTTGCCGCAGCATGCAAAATAGATTGTAGGGGTTTGAGTCTGTTTTTGGGAAGACCAGTAAGGAGGGAATTGCAATAGTTAATGCAGGAGATGATAAGTGCATGAATTAAGGTTTTAGTAGTGTCTTGCGTGAGATATGTGCGGATTCTGGAAATGTTCTTTAGATGTATGTAACATGATTTAGATATAGAGTCAATGTGGGGAACAAAGGATAGGTTTGAATCAAGGATTACACCTAGGCAGCGAGCTTGTGGGGTGGGATTTAGGGTCATGTTATCAACAGAGATAGAAATGTCAGGTATGCTCTTGCTGGTGAGTGGGAATATTATTAACTATGTTTTAGAAAGATTAAGTTTGAGTTGGCGAGAGGACATCCAAGATGATATGGCAGAAAGACAGTCAGTTACATGGGACAACACAGATGTTGAGAGATCAGGAGAGGATAGATAGATTTGGGTATCATCCACATAGAGATGATACTGAAAGCAAAAGGAACTTATTAGATTTCCAAGAGAAGCGGTATAGATTGAGAACAGCAGAGGACCTAGCACTGAGCCTTGTGGTACTCCAACTGATAGGGGAAGCGGAGCAGAGGTGGCTCCAGAGAAATTAACAGTGAAAGAGCGATTAGAGAGGTAGTGTCACTCACCGGACTGTGAGTGCTACTTCTAAGGCAGCTAGGAATCGTGTCCGTCCATTATTATGAGGTACTGCGCATGTGCAGTCCCTTTTAACCTTCAGTTCTGTTCCTTTAACTTAATTGGCTGATCAGGCAACTCTCCCTATATTAAGCACCTGTGGTCAATACCACGTTGCCTGATCTTGGAGTCTCATGGAGTCTCATTCCTCATGAGTCTCTGAAGGTGTTCCAGTGCCTCCTCGTGTGTTCAGCTAATGCTGATTCCTGTTTGCCGTTTGTGGTTTCCAGACCACTTCTATTCCTCGTGTTCCTAGTGACTTCAGCAGCTGATTCCTATCCGCTGCCTCCGTGTATCTACAGCTAGAGATTACTGCAAACTTTCCTGTGTTTCATCGTGACTCCAGCAGCTGCTTCCTATCCGCTGCCTCCGTGTATCTACAGCTACAGATTACTGCAAACTCTCCTGTGTTTCTTCGTGACTCCAGCAGCTGATTCCTATCCGCTGCCTCCGTGTATCTACAGCTACAGATTACTGCAAACTCTCCTGTGTTTCATCGTGACTCCAGCAGCTGCTTCCTATCCGCTGCCTCCGTGTATCTACAGCTACAGATTACTGCAAACTCTCCTGTGTTTCTTCGTGACTCCAGCAGCTGATTCCTATCCGCTGCCTCCGTGTATCTACAGCTACAGATTACTGCAAACTCTCCTGTGTTTCATCGTGACTCCAGCAGCTGATTCCTATCCGCTGCCTCCGTGTATCTACAGCTACAGATTACTGCAAACTCTCCTGAGTTACATCGCTACTGTTCCAGCTGATTCCTGTTCGCTACTTCAGCGTGTCTACAGAGTCTGCTTGTCTCAGCGCTCCAGTCTGCATTCTACCTGCCGTCAGCTGACCCGCTGCCTACTGCTTCTACAGTGTGTCCATTTGTGTCAACTCGCCTGTTGCTTCGAGTCTACACTCCTCGGCTTCCAGCTTTGCTACATCGCTTCAACTCTCCCGTGGTCTCCTGCTGTTCTATTCAATATACTACTGCTTCCTGAGTATTTGTCATCTTTGCTGTCCTACCTACAGTGCGCTGCACCTACCTGCCGCTTCCATTCTGCAAGGACTTCGCATCTCGTCTGTTCCCGGCCGCTCAGGTATCCCTGCAGCTATCCCTAACAGCCTGCTCATCTGAACCATGGTATGCATCCTTCTCATTGACTGTGCTGGTGTATTGCATATCCATCTGGACTGAGTTGTCCTCCTCCGGAGTTTCCATCCTCTGAGACTATTGCTATTATTGACTGTGTTTCCTTTTGCTGGACTATTTGAGTGACTTTGTTTATCTGTGCAGTGCTGTTCATTCATTATTATCATTGTGTGCAGTTCAACGTGGGATCAAGTTCAGTGTACCCGTGTAGACTCTGCATAGCATTTATCTCCTCGTGTCCTTCCTCACATATATATTCAGTGGTACAACTTGCTAGAGGCATACCACTGATTCCTGTTTCCCTGTGTCACCAGTTGCATATATCCTCTCACATAAGCAGTGGTACAACTTGCTACTCGCAGACCACTGACTTCCCCGTGACCTTCACCTGGATTCCATTCCTTCACTACAGACAGCGGTACAACTTGCTATACGCAGACCGCTGACTTCCACCTCCTTATTACTCCTGGACATTCTTCTCACTATAGCAGTGGTACAACTTGCCGTGCGCAGACCACTGACTACCCTCACGTGCCTTGTCCATCCAGATCCTCGTGCTCAGTTACCCATTGCTTACAAGTGCTGCTAGTCATAGACTTTCTGAGCATTCTCTAACCATCTGCTGTTTCCAGTTCCATTATCACCCTGCCATCAGAGTATCATATACCAACTCTACTGCTCTGATAAGACCATCAGCGGGTGATACTGGGTAAAGCCTCCTAGTGCCCGTGACAGTAAGATCAGGCCATGACAGACCCAGATTCGGAACCCACAGCTAAAGAGATGCTGCAGCATCTGGTCACCCGTGTGGAACAACAGGATGTTCGTCAACAACTATTACTACAATGTTACCAGACGTTAGTCTCCCAAAGAACGTCTGGGCAGAATATTACACCTTCTGTTGATGCTCCTGTGCTTTCCTCCGTTTCCCCAGTGCCATCCCAGATGTCTACGGCTTCCACGCTTCACCTGCCAACTCCGTCAAAGTATGATGGAGATCCCAAAACATGTAGAGGTTTCCTCAACCAATGCTCAGTACATTTTGAGCTCCAACCTCAAAACTTTTTGACTCATCGTTCCAGAGTGGCCTATCTCATCTCATTATTCTCCAGACAAGCTCTCGCATGGGCTTCCCCTCTGTGGGAAAGAAATGATCCGTTGTTACAGGATAGTGCCAAATTTATTTCCATGTTTCGTAATGTATTTGATGAACCAGGTCGTGTTATTTCCGCTGCCTCCAGCATTCTACGTTTACGACAGGGTTCACGTACAGTAGGACAGTACGTCATTCAATTTAGGATCTTAGCCTCTGAGCTTCAGTGGAACACTGAAGCGTTAATTGCCGCCTTCTGGCAGGGGCTTTCGGACAAAATTAAAGACGCACTGACTACTCAAGAACTCCCTACGTCTTTAGAAGATTTGATTTCTCTTTGTCATCGTGTGGATCTCAGATTTCGTGAGAGGGACTCTGAAAGAACTACTTCAGCTAGAACATCTCTTTGTCCCACTTCTCAAATTCGTCCTGCTTCAACTCCGGTAATACCGATGGAGATTGGACGTTCCAAACTAACCTCTGCAGAGAGGAATCGAAGAATTAAGAATAGACTTTGTATCTATTGTGCTGATGCCACACATATGCTCCAGGCATGCCCCAAAAAATCGGGAAATGCCAGGCCCTAACTAGTTCTGGAGAGGCGAAGTTAGGGTCCCTGGAGTCCTCTCCATCTTCTACGAAATCAAAAATCTGTGCCTTTGACGTTACCATTTCATTTGCTACTAAGTCTTTTGAGTCCCAAGCTCTAATTGATTCAGGAGCTGCGGGAAATTTCATTTCAGAATCCCTTGTAAATCAATGGTCCCTACCAGTGATTACCCTGAAGACTCCTGTTACGGTGACTGCTATCGATGGATCACGTATTATCAACGGTCTCATCACCCAAAGTACTTCTTCAGTGACCCTTCAGATTGGTGTTCTACACCGAGAAGAAATTTCGTTTTTAATCCTTCCTGTTACTACAAGTCCGATTGTTTTAGGCCTTCCATGGCTTCAATGTCATTCTCCCCAGATTGACTGGCGAACTCCTCAAGTTACGTCTTGGGGACCTGAATGTCACCAACATTGTCTTTCTCGTGTTGTTCCTCGTAAAATACAGCAAACCTCCATTTCACCTTCCTCACCGGGACTTCCTCCTCAGTATGCTTCATTTGCCGACGTCTTTGATAAAGCTCAGTCTGAACGTCTTCCCCCTCATCGTTCATGGGATTGTCCGATTGACCTGTTACCTGGCAAGATTCCACCTAGGGGTCGTGTTTATCCACTTTCATTACCTGAGACTCAGGCTACTGCTGAATACATCCAAGAGAATCTCCAGCGAGGATTTTTTCGACCTTCTACTTCTCCCGCTGGAGCTGGGTTCTTTTTCGTGAAGAAGAAAGATGGAACATTACGCCCCTGCATAGATTTTCATGGACTTAATGCTATCACTATCAAAAATCGGTACCCCATTCCTCTGATTACTGAGTTGTTCGATCGGATCAAGGGAGCCCGGATTTTTACTAAGTTGGATCTTCGTGGTGCCTACAATTTGATTAGAATCAGGTCCGGTGATGAATGGAAAACAGCTTTTAACACCAGAGATGGGCATTATGAATACTTAGTAATGCCCTTCGGGTTATGTAATGCCCCTGCTGTTTTCCAGGGCTTCATTAATGAGATCTTTCGGGACTTGTTATATGTATGTGTCGTAGTATATCTGGACGACATTCTCATCTTTTCCCAAGACCTGCCTTCACATCACCAACACGTGGCCGAAGTTCTTTCCAGACTCCGGAAAAATTCATTATTCTGTAAACTAGAAAAATGTTCATTTGATTTGCCCCAGATTCCATTTTTGGGTTATATTGTTTCCGGAGTTGGTCTACAAATGGATCCAGAAAAGGTGAATGCTGTGTTACTTTGGCCTCAGCCAACCACTCTTCGGGCCATTCAGCGTTTTTTAGGTTTCGCCAACTACTATAGACGCTTCATTCAAGACTTCTCTTCAATTGCATCTCCCATTGTGGCTTTTACTCGCAAAGGGGCCAATACTAAGCAATGGTCATCTGAGGCTCTCCAAGCCTTTCAATTTCTTAAAGAGTCCTTCTCCTCTGCTCCCATCCTTCGACAGCCTGATGTGATGCTTCCCTTCTTCCTAGAAGTAGACGCTTCTAATGTTGGTTTAGGAGCCATTCTCTCCCAGAAATCGGAGCAGCAAAAGTTCCATCCTTGTGCCTTTTACTCTCGGGGTCTTCTGCCTGCGGAGAAGAATTACACCATCGGGGACAAGGAGTTGCTGGCTATTAAAGTAGCATTGGAGGAGTGGAGATATTTGTTAGAGGGAGCTCGTCATCCAGTGACAATTTTTACGGATCATAAAAATTTGTCATACCTACAGTCTGCTCAATGTTTAAATCCTCGTCAGGCAAGATGGTCTCTTTTCTTTTCCCGTTTTGATCTTATCATAACCTTCAAACCAGCTGCAAAGAATAAAAAAGCAGACGCTCTATCTCGAGCCTTCGTGGCGTCCTCAGACGTTGAAGAGAATCCCAACCACTTTATATTAGACCCCAAATGTGTTTCTCTGGCTGCTTCTTCCACGAAAGTTCTACCATTTGGGAAGACCCTCGTCCCTCCTGCTCTTAGGAAAAAAATCCTTTCATGGTTTCACTCTTCTCGTTTCTCTGGACACGCTGGTGAACGCAAGACCTTTGAAATCCTCTCTCGAAGTTATTGGTGGCCTTCTATGAGGAGAGATGTCAAAGAGTTTATCGCAGCATGCGATTTATGCTCCCAGTTCAAGACCCCCCGCAGAACTCCAGCGGGGTTGCTTCAGCCACTACCCATTCCATCTAAGCCTTGGACCCATATTAGTATGGACTTTGTCACTGAGCTTCCTCCTAGCAAGAATTGCAACACCATTTGGGTAGTGGTGGATAGATTTTCGAAGATGGCGCATTTCGTTTTCCTTGTCTGGTTTACCTTCTTCTTCTACCCTGGCTGAACATTTCATTAAAGAATTTTCCGTATCCATGGATGTCCGTCCGAGATCGTGTCAGATAGAGGAGTACAATTCGTTTTCAGATTCTGGCGGGCCCTTTGCAAGACCTTGGGCATACGATTGGCACTCTCATCTTCCTACCATCCCCAATCGAACGGACAAACTGAAAGAGTCAACCAAGATCTTGAGACTTTCTTAAGGATGTTCTCGTCAGCCAATCAAGACAACTGGGTAGAATTACTTCCTTGGGCTGAATTTGCTCATAACAACATGTACCACGAGTCATCATCTAAAACTCCATTCTTTGTGGTTTACGGTCACCATCCGTCTTTCCCGGAATTTCCTGCCCTCCCGCCCACCCAAGTTCCTGCTGTTGAGACTTTGTGTCAAACCTTCAAAAATATTTGGGCTCAGGTAAAAACCTGTTTAAAGAAGACATCTGCCAGATATAAGTCTTTTGCGGACAAAAAGAGAAGGGCTATTCCACCATTGAAAGTCGGAGACCGGGTGTGGCTATCTACTAAGAATATTCGTTTGAAGGTTCCATCCATGAAATTTGCTCCCCGTTTTATTGGTCCATATAGGATCATTCAAGTTATTAATCCAGTTTGCTTCAAACTTTTACTTCCCAAGAGCCTTCGTATTTCCAACGCCTTCCATGTTTCCTTGCTCAAACCTCTCATCATCAACCGTTTCTCGGTCCCTCCTTCAGCACCACGGCCACTTCAAGTTCATCAGGAGGAAGACTTTGAGATTACTCAGGTTTTAGATGCTAAAATTTTGCGAGGAGTTCTTCGTTTCCTCGTGCATTGGAAAGGCTTTGGTCCTGAGAAACGTTCATGGAGCAAAGCTGAAGATCTCAACGCTCCAGCTCTCTTGAAGAAGTTCTATATCAAATTTCCGGACAAACCCGGTTCCAGGTGTTCTGTGCCCACCTTTAAAAGGGGTGTACTGTCACTCACCGGACTGTGAGTGCTACTTCTAAGGCAGCTAGGAACCGTGTCCGTCCATTATTATGAGGTACTGCGCATGTGCAGTCCCTTTTAACATTCAGTTCTGTTCCTTTAACTTAATTGGCTGATCAGGCAACTCTCCCTATATTAAGCACCTGTGGTCAATACCACGTTGCCTGATCTTGGAGTCTCATGGAGTCTCATTCCTCATGAGTCTCTGAAGGTGTTCCAGTGCCTCCTCGTGTGTTCAGCTAATGCTGATTCCTGTTTGCCGTTTGTGGTTTCCAGACCACTTCTATTCCTCGTGTTCCTAGTGACTTCAGCAGCTGATTCCTATCCGCTGCCTCCGTGTATCTACAGCTACAGATTACTGCAAACTCTCCTGTGTTTCTTCGTGACTCCAGCAGCTGATTCCTATCCGCTGCCTCCGTGTATCTACAGCTACAGATTACTGCAAACTCTCCTGTGTTTCATCGTGACTCCAGCAGCTGATTCCTATCCGCTGCCTCCGTGTATCTACAGCTACAGATTACTGCAAACTCTCCTGAGTTACATCGCTACTGTTCCAGCTGATTCCTGTTCACTTCTTCAGCGTGTTTACAGAGTCTGCTCGTCTCAGCGCTCCAGTCTGCATTCTACCTGCCGTCAGCTGACCCGCTGCCTACTGCTTCTACAGTGTGTCCATTTGTGTCAACTCGCCTGTTGCTTCGAGTCTACGCTCCTCGGCTTCCAGCTTTGCTACATCGCTTCAACTCTCCCGTGGTCTCCTGCTGTTCTATTCAATATACTACTGCTTCCTGAGTATTTGTCATCTTTGCTGTCCTACCTACAGTGCGCTGCACCTACCTGCCGCTTCCATTCTGCAAGGACTTCGCATCTCGTCTGTTCACGGCCGCTCAGGTATCCCTGCAGCTATCCCTAACAGCCTGCTCATCTGAACCACGGTATGCATACTTCTCATTGACTGTGCTGGTGTATTGCATATCCATCTGGACTGAGTTGTCCTCCTCCGGAGTTTCCATCCTCTGAGACTATTGCTATTATTGACTGTGTTTCCTTTTGCTGGACTATTTGAGTGACTTTGTTTATCTGTGCAGTGCTGTTCATTCATTATTATCATTGTGTGCAGTTCAACGTGGGATCAAGTTCAGTGTACCCGTGTAGACTCTGCATAGCATTTATCTCCTCGTGTCCTTCCTCACATATATATTCAGTGGTACAACTTGCTAGAGGCAGACCACTGATTCCTGTTTCCCTGTGTCACCAGTTGCATATATCCTCTCACATAAGCAGTGGTACAACTTGCTACTCGCAGACCACTGACTTCCCCGTGACCTTCACCTGGATTCCATTCCTTCACTACAGACAGCGGTACAACTTGCTATACGCAGACCGCTGACTTCCACTTCCTTATTACTCCTGGACATTCTTCTCACTATAGCAGTGGTACAACTTGCCGTGCGCAGACCACTGACTACCCTCACGTGCCTTGTCCATCCAGATCCTCGTGTTCAGTTACCCATTGTTTACCAGTGCTGCTAGTCATAGACTTTCTGAGCATTCTCTAACCATCTGCTGTTTCCAGTTCCATTATCACCCTGCCATCAGAGTATCATATACCAACTCTACTGCTCTGGTAAGACCATCAGCGGGTGATACTGGGTAAAGCCTCCTAGTGCCCGTGACAGGTAGGATGAGAACCAGGATAGAACAGTGTCTTGAAGACCTAGGGATTGCAGCGTTTGTATGAGAAGAGAGTGGTCATCGGTGTCAAATGCAGCTGAGAAATCCAGGAGAATTAGGAGAGAGTAATGGCGTTCAGTTTTAGCAGTTATCAGATCATTGACAACCTTGGTCAGCGCAGTCTCTGTGGAGTGTTGAGAATGAAAGCCAGACTGAAGAGGATCCAACAGGTTGTTTGCGGAAAGAAAGCATGTGAGGCGAGTGTATGCAAGTCTCTCTAGAAGCTTGGAGGGGCAAGGGAGCTGAGAGATGGGACAGTAATTTAAGAAAGAGTTTGGGTCGGAGTTTTGTTTTTTTAGAATAGGAGTAATCACTGCATTCTTGTATAGTGATGGAAAGATGCCAGTAGAGAGTGAGAGATTACAGATTTGAGTTAGAGGTGAAATGAGTACAGGAGACAGGGATCTACCAATTTGCGAGGGAATAGGATCAAGAGGACAGGAGGTAGAGTAGGAAGATAAGAAGAGAGTAGAAATCTCCTCTTCATTTGTGGGGTCAAATGGAGAGAGGGTGTCAGAGGGTAGTGGGAAGGATTTGAGCCGATTGCTTGTCGAGGAAGAGGATACCATTTCTAGTCTGATCTTATCAATCTTGTCCTTGAAATAGGAAGCAAGATCCTGAGCACTGATAGTAGATGGAGGGTTCGGGGTGGGAGGATTGAGAAGATGTTTAAATGTATTGAAAAGGCGTTTGGGGTTAGAAGCCTGAGCATAAATAAGAGATTGGAAGTATGTTTGTTTTGCAGTGTCCAGAGCATTTCGATAGGAGCGGCAGACAGAAGTATATGTGAAGAAGTCATTAGAGCTTCGAGATTTACGCCAGTGACGTTCTGCTTTACAGGACAGTTTTTGAAGATTTTGTGTTGCTTTGGTGTGCCACGGTTGACATCGAAGTCGATGTGTAGTATGTAGTGTCGCTGGAGCCACTTGATCAAGGGTCGTTGCTAAGGTTAGGTGAAAATGAGGTACTGCCATCTCAGGGGATGAGAATGTAGGGATAGGGGAGAGAAGGTGTTGGAGAGAGGTGGAAAATTGTTGAAGATTAATAGAATTAAGATTTCTGCGAGTATGAGGAGGCTTGGTAGAGTTAGACAGTAGAGAGGTTAGAGCAGTGGGGGTGAGAGTGTAGCTGACAAGGTGATGATCCGAGAGGGGGAAGGGTGTGTTAATAAAATTAGAAACTGAGCATAGTCTAGAGAAAACAAGATCAAGACAGTGGCCATCCTTATGAGTAGATGATTCAATCCACTGGGAGAGGTCAAGTGAGGAGGTTAGAGAGAGTAGTTTGGAAGCAGCTTTGGAAGGTGGGTTATCAATGGGGATGTTGAAGTCACCCATGATGATGGTGGGGATGTCTGAAGATAAGAAGTGAGGGAGCCATGCAGAGAAATCCTCAATAAATTGTTGGTGGGCTCCAGGGGGACGATAGATCACCGCAACACGTAGAGAGAATGGATTAAAAATGCGAATAGCATGTACTTCAAAAGATGTGAACGTGAGTGATGGGACATTTGGTAGAACTGTGAATGTGCACTGTGGGGAGAGAAGTAGTCAAACCCCACCTCCTTGTCTGCCTTCAGGTCTGGAGGTGTGGGTGAGATGGAGGCCACCATGTGAAAGTCATCTTTTCCTTGATGATCGAGACACCTGCTGCCTACTTCAGAGCAAGCATGACATAAATGAGGTCCAACTACTTTCAAGAGAGTAGAAAATAGCATCTATGCCAAAGATATGCTGATGGCACTGACAGAGCGGTTAACCTCCATCTTGAATCTTCAGATCGCAGATTAATTAATTAAGAGTAGCAAAGAGTTTATTGTAAAAAATAGCGTATTCCCATTTTGCGTGCTTATTGTTGGTAGGGGAAGTATGGAAAGTTGATAAGGGGTTAAAGGGAGAAAGTAAATTGAAATTTTACTCATGAGAGAATTAGAGTTTTTGTCACAGGGAGCGATGTGTCAAAAATAACACAGATGGGGAAGTGGCCTACTCACTGGCATTAGTCAAAAACTGGAGAAATTAAACATTCAAACTGGATTTGTCTTCAGTACCTAAAAAAGGAGAATAGCAAATAGAAATTATCTACATTCATTAGTATAAAGTTATTTTGCCCACTGCAGTCTGTGAATGATCTAGTTTTCTGGATTTTCAGTTTCACTGGGAAGCACCACTGATATGTGACATTTGCGCTCTCAGTGCAGTAGTGATTGGTTTGAAGAGACACAATTTTCCAACATTGTAGGAGATATATCTGGGAAGAGTTGAAGTATCAGGTGATAGTGTGCATGGCTTGTCTGTCTTGTGGATCATTTCTTTTATATCAGTGTCTATAGCTTGCCTGGGATTTGGTAGACTTTGTATGCAGTCAGTGATGAGATCTTGACCAGAAACAGATGGGAAAGTTTCCCAAAAAAGATTGGTGGCATATGTATTCAGATCAGCATTGCTTACAGTCTCTGACATTCCATGTATACTCTATATGGATATTATATCGACAGAACCTATAAAGTGCTTAACGGTTGATGACATAAACATAACCCCTTACTCTTAACCTTAACACTATCATATAAATAAAGAACACCACACAGAACTTTTTTGGCAAATATAAAGTAGTTTACTTAACTCAGTAAACACGCTATATGGTGGAGGAGAACACTGAAAGCAGATCGGCAAAGGTCCAATTCGAATCCGGATGTTCCATCATGGGTCAATTACCCTCTGGACATCAATACTTATACACCATTTCACCTGAGTGCACCCTTGATATTTGTCTTTAAATGGGGACAATAATCCCAGGTATTACAGAACCCAAACCTTTCTGGGCTAATCATAATGCAACCACAAGCCACCCCACAGGGGCGGTACTTGCACCGACAATAAGCCGACTTTTCGAAGGGAACAAGTTCCAAACACCTCATTAAAAGTCATGTATGCCCCACTAACCTTGCCAGCCAACTGTACAACCAAAGGCTGCACCAGCCACAGCGCCATGACCCTATGTACCGAGCTTGTGCATCACTGAGTTTCACACACCATCGAGTCTGCACCAGAACCTGACCTAGAGAACATAGCTCATGTACCACGAAGCTTCACACACACCAACGGGTCTGCACCAGACCCGACCTAGAAAACAGGGCTCTGCACCGCAGAGATTCACACAACCTTGGGTCTGCACCAGAACCCGACTGAGAGATTGGGGCAGCACCGTCCCCACCATCAGCAGAATCAGAAGGAAGGTGAATATTAGATCCAGCAAACAGAAATGGGAGGGTGGACATCTTTTTCTGGATCCAAGGGAGCAAGATCACTCTACCATGAAATTTTAAAGCCTTTTCCTTAAGCCTTCCCCTCATGACACCCACATTGGTGTACTCTAACCTTTCCCTATTTTTCCAACCCTTAGTGAGGTCAAAAATAGTTATGTACGCAAACTCCATTTTTAATTTCCTTCAGGCTTATTCCATACCTCAGTTCTAATATTCTCGGTCAGACAACCTATCTCACATTGTGTTCACTTCTCCTTCATGTACGGTTACCAGCACAGTATTGAAAGATATTAGTTCTTTCACTTTGTTTTCCTTGTGGTCTGTGTAATTTTTTAATTCTGCAAGTTCCGTGTTCATCTATTTCATGAGAAGTATAGCACAGATTTTAGGTCAGATTTTAAGTTGGCAGCAGTTGTTGCATGGTCTGGAGAGTGACTGGACCATCCATCTCCATGGGGGTTAGGATGTACTAGGGCTGGGGCTCTTGCATTGATGGATTTGCAGAGAATCCCTCTGTTGGTAAGTTTGAGCTGATAACAGGTCTGCAAAAACAAATTTTTGGACAACTGTTTTGGTTTAGTTGACTGATTCTTACTTTTTTTGGTGCGCTGAATCCAAAAATGACAGCCATTTTGTCCTGGGACGTCAGGTTTTCGAACAAACGGGTGGTCATCCTTTAAAAAAAATCTCTTAATGCAAATATTTTATTTATATGAAAAATATTAACTCATTTGCACAGGTGACGACAAAATTAACACCACACTCAAGTAGAATGCTTGTGAAATCGTCTTTTTTTAAACTCTAAACTTCTTTTTGAGCTTTCCTCTTGTAGGTGGCTTCCGGAAGATCCCTGTACAACATCCAGCAGTAGTCAGCCATCATCGTAACACTCCATTTCCCTTGATACCTTCTTTCCATTTCTTTTATATCTTGATGGAAACGTTCTCCCAGCTCTTCACTCACTGCTCCCAAATTTTCAGGAAAATAGTCTAGGTGTGAGTTGAGAAAATGGACTTTTAAGCTCATGGAGCAACCAAGCTTGTGGAACGCTTTCAACATTGTTTCCACCATTTCCTTGCAATTTGGGTCCTTTTGGTTTCCAAAAAGTTTTTTATGACCACAGTAAAGGCAACCCACGCTTCTTTTTGAGTTGGAGTCATTGAACTGATGAAGTCTTTGTCGGATATGAGTTTTCTAATATCCGGACCAAACTTGGATCCAAAGTACTTGAAGCATTCGATATCTTTGGGCAGTGCCTTAACAAATTGCTTCATTAATCCTAATTTTATATGGAGTGGTGGTAATAAAACCTTTTTAGGGGGTATCAATGTATCTCTGAGAACATTCTTTTCACCAACAACTAGACTTCTTAGTGGCCAATATTTTTGCTTCCATTAATTTTGTCGGTCTCTACTGGTCCCATAAACATAGAAAACAAGGGTATTTGGTGTACCGAGCCTGTTGTCCCAGCAGCATACACAATACTTTTAAATCCCCACATACCAACCAGTTTTGGTTTTGATAACCCACTTTCTTGAGTACCACCTCCAAGTTCTCATAAGTCTCCTTCAAGTACACCGAATGAGCAACAGGATTAGATGCATAACGGCCACCATTGTGAAGTAAAACTGCTTTTAAGCTTCTTTTTTTTTAAGAGTCAATGAAAAGCCTCCATTCAGAAGAATCATACTGAATGTGGAACTGAGCCATCAACCCCTCTAAATTATCATGAACTCTCCACATATGAAACAGAAACTGTCAGGCGAATTTACACACTTTCTTGGAGGCATTGCACTAATTTTGAACCACACAGACAATAGCAGGATGACGACTGAAATGAAATACAAGATTGTGGAGGAATCAGAGAACAAGTTAATGCATGAAAGATCATGTCCGGGCAGACCCTAGCAAGCACACTCAACAATGCAGTGATCACCATCAGGACCAATAAACATATATTTTCATGTTTTTGGGAGCACTGGCAGTGAAAATAAATTTGTTTTTCCATGTTCAGTTTTTTTTCCCCAAGTATGAAGAATTTGAAATTTAGTGATTTCCAGCTACCTGTTTGACCAAGGCACATTTCGATTGTGAAAAAACCTGACGTCCCAGGAAAAAACGGTGGTCATTTGCGAATTCAGTGCACCAAAAAACATAAGAATCAGATAAAATTATGAAAACAGCTTTTTGGTTGCAGACCTGTGTAATGGGTTGGTTGTCCTCTGCTTCACCTGTGTAAGGTCTGAAGAAGTGCATGGGGAGTACTACTTTATTATTGCTTTGTTTCTTTGGGCATATTTTAATATAAAATGATCAAATGGGCCAAGTTCATGGTGTCATCTGAAGCCCAGAGGCTTAAAGTAATGTTTATAAAACGCTATAAAGAATGTGCAATACAAGAGATGCTGTGCAGGTGTTGGGGGGAATAACTGTGCTTATAAGATCTAACCAGTGCAAGGATCTCTTGCCAGATGATTGCATCTGCTAGACTAGTGTCTAGTAATCCTGTTACCTGTATCCTGATCCTACACTATACTGACTATAACTGCTAGTTGCCTGTTATTCTGACCATACATTGTTTGACTAGGATTTATTTATTTGCCTGTAGTCTGTATACATTGGCACATCTTGCTACTACACTCCACTATGCCAGCATTGTAATTATGTGTACTACCGAAGACTAAGGCCTTACTGAACTATTGCTGTGCTTCGGTCTTGCATTTGCTATGTCTGGTTCTACCTGCTGCTATCTAGCACTAAACTATTGCTGTGCTCCATTCCTGCATCGGCTGTTTCTGGCTCCATTTGCTGCTATCTACTGCTGTACTTCTAAGTGCTGTATCCAGTTATCTACATCTGCTGAACTTTTGGGATTGATGGCATGAAGGAGACATGAGGCCTGACCTGTTTTCACTCTGTGGTTGTTGCTGCGTATCCTACTACAGTGTTGGCACTGTACTGCATTACAGCTCAACAAATTTTTACAGCTTGTCAACTTCATTGTCAGTATTTACTGATCCAATTGGGAGTACAAGTGGCGCTGTTTTTTTTTGCAGCTTGTTCATTTTATGACCAGTGACTTCGGGGGATGGGTATACTCTTTAGCAAGTAATGGTTCTGTACCTTTTGGCAGCCCTTCAGCTTCCATCTGAATTGGGACTTATGATCACCATCTGGATTGATCTAAGACAGCAGGCCGGTGCCATGCTATGCTGCGCATGTATACTATTTCAGTTTTAGCTTCTGCAAGTCCACCAGGGAATAAACAACATTTTGATGCAGGTTCTGTGGGTGTCAATATTTCACAGGTTTTAAAGTTTAAAGCCATATACCAATAAAGAGCTTCTGTGGACACATCCTGCACGATTCATAATCCAGCAATTCCTCCCAATCCATTCTCTTTTTCATGTGTATTCCACATATGAAAGTGGGGTCCCAGATTGTCAGTGATGGAATCATAAAAACAGATATGTTTTTAGATATGTAATACATTCTGGTGGGATACCTTTTCTTCTGAGTCCTAGAAGTGTCAATCATGACACTAGAATAATAGCCAGGAAAGGGATGGCAGCATTTAGCCTCACTATAGAACCAGACATAAAATGTTATTAAAATAAAAATATCAATGGAACCATTCTCATCTCTGTGTTGACAGTTTAGTGTGTTGCTATATTCCCAATTAAATTTTTGGCCTTTAAGGCACATTTTTCTGCTCACCATGTGCAATGATGAGCTAATGAAAAGTGGATAAAAAATATTCCTGTGTTTTCATAGGAATGATCTATGATGTAAGCAGAAGTTATCCAGATGATTTTTAGTCATGGTATCTCCTGTGTCATGATCCTAAAAAGAACATTGATTCATCTAACTCTTGGCATCTGAAGCCCTTGGTAAAGCTGGGCACTGTCAACTGGAAATTCCTCCCCAAATCTTCAAAACTTTTAAGAGCTTTTCATAACTACAAGATATCGATTTTTTTTCTATGAATCTCAGACTTTCTGTCTGTAGATCTATTAAAACTACGGCAATGAACAACTTAAAACATAACAAAGAAAATTACAGCTGACAATAGCTAGTACTTAGCCAACTCATGATTATAGATTTAGTGGCAAATAAATTTACTCATGTTATGCCACATGTGAGGCTAATAAAGAAAAGCTGTGAGAGAACTGGATTTCTACCATCTCTGTTACCTTCAGCAAAGACTGAGAATTACAGGTAGTATAAGAAGAAGTGGTACTGTGCTGCTATCAAAAATACGTATTACAGGCAGAACAAGTTGTATATATACAGTGGTCGAATTTGGGATTTAGAAGTAACGATATGGAAGATGAAAGTGAATGGAATTTGAAAGTTTTACAATCAAGCAGTAGGAAAAGTGGCGGTATGACATACGACCATATAGTAGTCCACTTCGACCACTGTGTGTGTGGAAGTGGACCAGTATACCAGAACACGGTAGCAATGGTAAGCAAGGCAAAATGGTGACCCACCAGCCTGCACTTTTTTCTGCCATGGGTGGGTATCGAGTTCCCCTCTCTTCTCTGGAATCATGCCTCTTACCTGTTATTGGCAGCTGTGTGGAATGAACAAGATCACAAGCATACTTCCCTGACGCAGCACCCTATTGGTTTAATCGGGCACTGCTCCTGTTCTATGAGAGGAAAATATAAAGGTGGCAAAGACCTGTTCAATTTGCCCTAAATAGGTTCTGCTCTTTAGGGTCAGCAAAGACTCATTTCAGAGCACCGTTATCTCCACCATCGATCAGTACTCTTGAAACATCCACTGCTCACTTACATCCACTGCTGCCATCATCTGACACATATTTCCCTGTTCAGCCCGTGTCTCCCCATAGTCATCCTATGTCTGCCCACAGTCACCCTATAATCACCCTGTGTCTCCTCACAGCCAATCTATAATCATCCTGTGTCTGCCCACAGCCACCACATATTCACAATGTGTTTCCGAAAAGCCACCCCATTTTCACTCCATTTTCAACCTGTTTCTCCCCACAGCCACCCCATATTTCAAATTGCTTGTAACTAACTCTGCCCCTGGTCACATAGTCAAGAAAGCAGAGTACAGTCTTACTGTTTGAATTTATTCTCAGGAACTGTGCAATTGCATGTGGTGCCCCCTTGCCATGGTGGTAATGTTTAATCATTTAAGTTACCTCAGGGGAATGTGGGGAGACCTGAAGGTACGTGGGGAGATCTGCTGATATATAAAGGGCATGTGGGGAGTTCTAATGGGCATGTAAAGGGCGTGTGGGGGAGTCTAATGGCATGAAAGGGAGGTCTGGTGGCAATTTGGGAGGCCTGGTATGCAAGTGTGGAGGTCTGAGGGCATGTGAAGAGGTCTGAGGGGCATATGGGGGTGTTTTAAAGCACATGTGGGAGATTGGAGTGGCATGTGGTGGAATTTTGGAGCAAGTGATGGGCATGTGGGAGGAGGGCGCCGATTGTTGCGGGGGGGGGGGGGGGGGCTGGGGAGCCGATTTTGTAAAAATGCCTAGGGCGCCATGGAGGCTAGCACCGGCCCTGATAGCATGGTGACAGTTTTTTGTATGGAGAGCAAAAGTAGTGTGTGTAATATGACAGTATGGGGTAAATTTACTAAACTGCAGGTTTGGAAAAAGTGGAGATGTTGCCAATAGCAACCAATCAGATTCTAGCTGTCATTTTATAGAATGTACTAAATAAATGAATCTAATTGGTTGCTATAGGCAACATCTCCTCTTTTTCAAAACCGCAGTTTAGTAAATATACCCCCATATGTATAAAGAACAGCAGCGTGATTATGTAATGTAATATGAAGAACAGTAGTGTATGCATATATGCAAGGTGACAATTTGTGTACAGAGAGCAGCAGTGTGATTGCATACAATGCAGGTGGCATTTACTAAGATCTGTCCACCTACTGCTTGAGATAGCCTCTCCCCCTGTCTGCCTCCTTAAGAAGATGCCTGAATAGGGAGAGAGTCCCCAGAGTAGAGACCCCTAGAGAGAAGTGGGAGATTGCTGCAAGTGGCAGCATGCATACACTATGGGATGTAGGAGCTGCCTATGTGTTGGAGATAAGCTAGTCTGTGATTCTGACTGAACCGTGACTAGCTGTGGAACCACTGTGACCAAGAGAACCTGGTATGTACTGTGATAAAACCAGCAGTGTGGCTGCATATACAGAGGGGACGAGTCCCTAATCCCAGTGAGGGCGGTGAACCCCCATGTCACTAAAGAGAACCCCAAAAGAGAGAGGGGGACATTTTGCATGAAATAGAGTTGCCTGGAGTGAGGGTTGCTACAAGAGGCATGGTAGCTAAAGTGTCAAAGCCGGGGGCTGTGCGTACTCAGAGAGAAGTGTCAGAGTCCAAAGAAGAAATCATCCCTGTAGAGGAGGGGTGAGCTGCAGTTGAGAGTTACACAGCGTGTGTCAGAACTGCATTGAGGAGAAGCTGCCTGCCTGTTAGCATACATGTGAATGCCCCTGCAGAGAATGGGTGAACTGCAGTGAAGTATGGAGTAATGGGAGTGTAAGAGAAACATGATCTATGTTATATTACATCTAGATAACATCAAGAACTGTGCAGGAGGAGTAAGGAGATATATTTGCAACCATATTCATATTGCTCATTAAGAACTGTGCAGAAGGAGTAAGGAGCTGTTCATATTTCTTTATTGCTGCAACCAATATGATTATCGTGCTGGAGGAAGAGGAGTGTAAATAAAGAGTTCAGTTTGTGATAGAGATGGTCGGGCGCCCAAATTATTGTGACTTTTATTGCACTGCACCACAAAGTGACATCACCTGTGTTCCACTACTTACAAAGAAACACCTGCAAGTGCAGAGACCCCCTGGATTTTACACCCATGTCCATCAGCTAGCCAGGGCTTGAGAAAGAGGTGCACTGTGTCACCCTTGCACCCCTGTCACGAGCCGCGGCGGTACGCCACATCCTGGCATGAACTAGCAGCCGGACGTGTGCTTTAGTTTCTGTGCTCTGTTATTATCCTTGTGGCATAGATGTAGGAGGGTGTAGGGACATCCTCCAACTCCAGGGGGAGCTCTCATATGATTTAAACTGGTTCATTTATATTTTTATACATGCTTCCTGGTTTATGTTATTACCTATGCTAGTTCTAGCTAGTAATTAATTAGCTGCCTCCTGAGGCTGATTGTCAGCCCTGTCCTCTTCTGTCTTGATTGGCTCTTAGTACTATTTAAGGCAGTGAATCTGAGCCTCACTGCTGGTTATAGCTTCTCTTTTCCAATCTTGCTGACCTGCTTCTGCTTCCTAGTCCCTGTCCTGTGGATACTGTTTGATTCCCTGTGTATGACCCCTTGCTTGGATTATTGGACTCTGCCTGTTTTGCTCGTGACCCTGACCTTTCTTGCCTATACCTTGGACCTTGCTACCGTGCCTGTGACCCCAACCTCTGGCATGTTTATCGATTTCCCTGCTTGCCTGTGACCTTTGATCTTGGCTATCGTTTTGACTACCCGCTGCTTTCTACCAGTCTCCTGGCCCGCCGCTGTGGTCCTGCATTACCAACCCACACTACACGTGGAGCTAAGTCCTGGGGGCTTCCGAGTACCAGTGAGCGCGTCAAGCTCTAAGGGAAAGGCGGCTGCTATAGGCGAAGATCTCCGTCATCTAGTTCTGTGGGTTGGTGATCAGGGCCAGCAGCCTAACAACCCCACCCTACACACAGTGACAGGGGGTTACATCTAAGTACCCTACAAATTTATTATTGGTGCATCGCAGCAGATATCATAGATATTTGCTGCTTTGCATTTTTTTATCGAAATACATAACACTCCCCATAGATGTCTATGGGGAGTGCTCTGTACCGCAATTCAACAACTTTTGAAAATACTTTTACACATGTGGTAATGTACGGCAGTTTAGGCTGGTGTACATTATGGTTCCTGATAGTTTTCAGCACTGTTAAGCTCTGCTCCAAAGACCAATAGAAGCAAGCCATACCATCTGCATTGTATTTCTGTTTGCATATAAGCAGTAGCTCTCATCTAGTGTTCAGTCACATTGACCACCAACTTCAGACCTGAATGACTGTTCACTGGATCCAGAGCGCCTGTTATAAGTAACTGCTGTAATTATTATTATTTCGGCTGAATTATTCTGCTACTTTTTGAGACTAAATATTTGTGCGTTGGAAACACAAATTGAGATTCGACAATCGTGATTGGATAGCGACAAAACATGCATAACGATTTGGGGGCACGCGGCGGAGGTTACGTTGCCGGCCGATACGCAAGCCCAACTGATTTCGGTTCCGCAACAAAGGGTGGAGACGCGTCATATACAGGTAAAAATGCAATGTGTTCAAAACCTGAATTGTACTCTGTGTTGTGAAACCGAATGTCCGTTTTGCATTATCTAAGGTACGCTAACTTGAATCTAGGAACAAAAGAGAAAACTGTTTCTTTTTATTGTCATATTGCGTTTTATTATATTGCATTGCTTAGCATATGTGTATTTCCTGCTTTGCGTATGTGAACTTCCGGTAGATTTGCCACGTGGTTAAACAATTGTTTTGATAGTTGTTATATATACGCATAATATAATCACTTGTGAAAACCTCTAAAACGTTATTACTATTGTTGGGAACTTTTGATTTTCTGCGCAGAAAAGGTGTAAAGTGTGTGATGTTGTAACGTAGATACACTGTTTTATTGTGGATTGTGCTCAGTTGCTGTCTGACGAGGCAGGGTGCCCAACTGAAGGACGGTATACGGGGCAGGTATACCGAGTGCGACAACAGGGTTTTCGCAAAGCGCCACCAATAGATCGCAAGGTTTACTGATAATTAGTTTTAGTAAGAGGTGCGATCTAAAGGCATGGTAAACACAACCGTGAGTGTAAAATTGGAAGTGCAGCTTGGAGGAATTATATTGGAAAGGCTGGTTGATTGTATCGACTTGGTGCTACCAGTTATAATAAACTCAACAGATTTTGTGGTAGAGCCGGGCTATCGAGGAGCTGATAGCCTTGGGGCCCACAGTGATATTTCTGTGTTAGGGATTTTCGTTTGGAACCAGAAGAAGCGAGTGGACGCGGCTAGCGGAAATACGTCCACGCCCATTAAGAGATCTCTAGCGGTAGATTGCTTGTAGCAAAGGGTTGAAAGTGTTTGTTGGAAGGAACAGAGCACTGCGGTGTTATCTGTGGTCCGCATAAAGGGTATTGTTCAACATGGGTGCTAAGCATACGCTAGAGATGGCCAGTGTACTGCCTAAGGAAGGGCCTATTGGTTCAGCGAGGTTTCTTATGTGTAAGAAATATGGTGAATACGCAACGGTTTATTGCAACATGTGGGTCAAGATGACCAAGGATTGTGTTAGGCCTTTCCCAACAATAGGAAGTTTTAATTCAGAGGTACTAAATAATGTAAAAGATAAAGTGTGGTTGATTAAGTCAACAAAAGTGAGAAATAAACATAATGATTGTTTAAAATTGTGGCAAATGGAAGGCAACACGTGGCAGCGATTGCACAGTGGAAGTAGGCGTGGCGAAAAGCACGCGCACAGCGGAAGCGGCTGTTGAAAAGCGTGGAGAACTCAGCGCAAGCGCACCCCCGCCACCCTATGGCGGGAGGAGTAAGTACAGCCGTTATTAAAAATGAAAAAAAAGAATTTGATAAGTTATATCCTGTGTTAAGTCAGTTTAAAACAAGTGTTTCTGAAGAAGATGAACCCTCTGTAATTTCAGCCATTGCCCATGCTGTTAATATGCTAGAGGTTCAGCATAAGTATGGAAAGGGGGCAATGGCTGAGATAGGTGAGAGTAGTGTAACCACTAGGAGGGATAACATCCAAAGTACTGACGTAGTTAATCCTGAAGATAGTGAACCGGTGGGTACGTATCCATTCCGCACAATATCAGTTCCTAATGGAAAGGCGGACAAGGTGTCACGGGCACTAGGAGTTCTGCCCAGGATTCACCAGTTGATAATGCTTACCAGAGGGGTGGGGTTTACACAGCAGTCCTCTGGCAGTAGGGTGAATAGTAGGAACGTATATAACAGCAGATGGAGAGAATGCCAATGGAATAGATGAGTCAGTGACTTGCAGCTATACTGGTAGGAGAGTCAGCGACTTGCAGCTGTACTGGTAGGAGAGTAGAGTGAACGTGAACAGGTGAAGGAAGGTAACGGGAGAGTCAGTGGTCTGCGGATAGCAAGTTGTACCACTGCTGTGAAGGGAAGACTTGTCCAGGTGCAGGTAGGTAGCGGGAGAGTCAGTGGTCTGCGTATAGCAAGTTGTACCACTGCTGTGAAGGGAAGACTTGTCCAGGTGTAGGTAGGTAGCGGCAGAGTCAGTGGTCTGCGTATAGCAAGTTTTACCACTGCTGTGATGAGGTGAGGACTTGTCCAGGTGCGGATAAGTGGAGGAGTGATAAGAGTCTATAACTGTATAAATACAACTGGAGAGCAGAGGAGCTAGTCCCAAACAGATATGCAGCGTCACAGCTAATAGTCTATAGCGGGTATGTATACCGCTGCTGAGTAGAGAGGTTTGTCCAAAGCGGATATGCAGGATAACAACTGATAGTCAATAACAAGTATGCATATAGCTGCTGAGTAGAGAAGCTTGTTCAAACAGATATGCAGCGTAACGGCTAATAGTCTATAGCGGGTATGGGTACCGCTGCTGAGTAGAGAAGCTTGTCCAAAGCGGATATGCAGGATAACAGCTGATAGTCAATAACAAGTATGCATACCGCTGCTGAGTAGAGAAGCTTGTCCAGCAAGGATATGCAGGCACAGCAGGAGAGCTGAGAGACTGTAGCGGGTATGGGAACCGCAGGTGAGCAGAGCAGGTAATCCAGCAGACAGCTGAAGACACGAGCAGGACACAGGAGTCAGTAGCGGGTATGGGAACCGCCAATGAGCAGAGCAGGTAATCCAGCAGGAAACTGAACATACGAGCAGGACACAGGAGACCCCTTCAGAGACTCCCAGGGAATGAGACTCAAGATCAGGCAACGATACAATGGCCACAGGTGCTTTAAATAGGGAGAGGTGATTGATCCACCAATTAGGTTAAAAGCAAGGTCATAAGAGTTCATGGATGCTGCGCGTGCGCAGTCCATCAAGATGGCGGACGGCCGCGGCTCAGGACAGGCGCAGGCAGGAAGGATAGAGAACTACGCACCAGCGCAGAGGCACTCACGGTCCGGTGAGTGACACAAGGATGGTGTAGTTCCTTTAAGAATGTTACAATGCATTGTCTCTGGACTAGATCAGAATTACGTTCCATTATGACTGAATTCCCAGATCCTAGAAAAGAGTTGGCTAAGTGTCAGAAATGTGTTAAAGGCTTAGGAAATGCACACGAACCAACCAATAAGGATTGGCGTGTAGTGTTGAGGGCATGTCTTCCTCCCAATACTAACATACAAAAATGTATTAAAGATTGTTCGTTGGAGGAAGATGACACCTTGACCGATGAGATTAATCAAGAGAATATAGAACAAATTGTCACACATTTAGCCATCTATTTTCCAGTAGTAGTAAATTGGAGTAACATTTTCACCATTAAACAGAAAGAGAGCGAGATAGCAACAGATTACTTCAGTAGAGGTATAGCAGCGATAACACGGTTTACTGGGATATCAAACATAGGTGAGGATCCACATCACAGTGAGGTAGCTGTAGGGGTATTAATGGATTGTGTTAAAGAAAATATAAAGACGAGGGTACAAACCTCATTACCTAATTGGAGAGGCATCACAGTAGATTCTCTTAGGAAGTCTGCTGTGGAGCATGATAAAAATATCTTTAGAAAAAAGGAAGAGAAGAGTGATAGGTTAATGACGATAAGTATACAGGCTCTAGAGGGAATGCATACACGACCACCAGCATACAACCCACATAACAAGAAACATAAAATAATCAGGTGTTTCAACTGTAACGAAGAAGGACATTTCATAAGAGATTGTAAAAAGGAAAGACACAATACACATAAGGGTGGGTCGCGTAGATATCCTCCAAAGAGGAATTCACATAGACAAGAAGACTCATACCTGCCCGCGCATGTTATAGCAGCAAATGATGCACGGGAAAGTGATAGTCAGCGCTAGGGGTCAGGTCATACCTGTAGTCTACAGCCAGTGAGGTTAACTAAGAGTCTGAGAGAAGAACCAACAATGATAGTTGACTTAGCTGGTAGGAAACAAACTTTTCTTGTAGATACAGGGGCGGCCAGATCTGTGATAACCTCTCCTTTCAATCTACAGGTGACCAGTAAAACTATTCCAGCTATGGGGGTAACGGGAAGAGTGTTACATTATCCTTTAACTAAACCCGCTGAAGTTACTATCGGCCCTCTGCATACTAAGCATTTGTTTCTCTTGGCTGCAGCAGCTCCTACTAACTTGTTAGGGAGAGACTTGTTATGTAAAATGGGATGTGTCATATACTGTACCCCAATGGTGTATTCCTAGATATACCAGAGAAAGTCGTGCATGAGGTACAGGATATTTTGGACACCCCTCAAATGTTGATGTTGCACTCTACCGTTATAGAACAAAGTCCATCTCAAGTAAAGGGGATGTTGCTGGAAATACTGGGTTCACTATGGACCAGACATGAACAGGACATTGGATTGATGGCAAATGTAGCTCCCGTGATGGTAAATCTAAAAAGTGGTAGGATAGCCCCAAAAGTCCCACAGTATCCATTAAAACCAGAGCTGGAACTAGGGGTATATCCTGTTATTGAGAGGCTGTTGCAACAAGGGATTTTAATTCGTACATCCAGCACAGCAAATAGTCCCATTTTCCCTGTGAAGAAAAGTGGGGGGGAGGGGCTATAGATTAGTCCAGGACTTAAGGGGAATTAATAAAGTTGTTGAGAGCCAATTCCCCGTAGTGCCCAATCCAGCCGTCATCCTCATGCAGATTCCGCAGCTGTGCTAATCATTTCACTGTCATTGATCTATATTCTGCTTTCTTCTCAGTCCCTCTTGATCCTGACTGCCAATACCTTTTTGCATTCTCCTACCGGGGGGTGCAATATACATGGACCAGACTTCCCCAGGGGTTCATTGACAGCCCCAGTATATTCTCTCAATCCTTACATGACTGTTTACAAACAATCCAGCCTAGCAATGGGTCTGTTCTAATTCAATATGTGGACGATTTGTTGTTGTGCTCTGACTCTTTTATGTCATGTTTACATGATACTAAATTGTTGTTGCTCCATCTCTCGCAAACAGGGCACAAAGTGGCAAAGGACAAGTTACAGCCATGTCAGACTAAGGTCAAATACTTAGGACACTGCCTCACCCAGGGGCTAAGACATTTGACGACCGACAGAATTGAGGCCATACAACACATGACTCTGCCGCAGAGCCAGAAGCAAATTCGTACCTTCTTGGGGATGTGTGGATACTGTAGATCCTGGATCCCAGGTTTTTCTATTCTGGCATTACCATTGCAGGAGCTAGTCTCTTCCTCAAAACCAGAACGTGTCATACACACAGAGAAGTCAGAGCAAGCGTTCTTTAATCTCAAAGATAGTCTGACTAGAGCACCTGCATTGGGAATACCTGATTATGAAAAGTCTTTTGAGCTATACTGTACAGAAGCTGATGATTGTGCAGCAGGTGTCCTCACACAGAAACATGGTGACGCTAGCAGACCGGTAGCATACTACAGTACACAATTGGACACTGTGGCAAGATCACTCCCAACATGTCTCAGAAGTGTAGCAGCAACTGCTCTTCTGGAAAGTAAGAGCGAGGATGTAGTATTAGAACATAATTCAACTGTCTATACACCCCATGCTGTATCAGCTCTGTTAAATTCAGCTCAAACCAGACATGTTTCTTCAGCTAGATTCACAAAGTGTAAACTAGCTTTGATGGCACCCTCAAACATTACCATCAAATGATGTAGCACCTTAAATCCACCTACATACCTTCCATATGTGTCTCTAGAGACACAAAGGGTGGGAGGTGAGGAGACACTGGGTGATGACGAGTTTGGCAAGAGTACTGATACGCATGACTGTATGGAATACCTGAACCAGACCTTTACTGCGAGGCCCGACATACGTGACACCCCCTTAGAAAATGTAGATTTTACGTTTTATACAGACGGGAGTTGTCATAGACAGACAGAGACGGGAGAACTATGTACTGGTTACGCTGTTGTAGACGATCAGGATGTTGTAGAAGCTGAACCCCTTGGCCCACCTCACTCAGCCCAGGTGGCGGAACTAGTAGCATTAAGGAGAGCTTGTGAGTTGGCAAAAGGTAAATCAGCTAATATATATACTGACTCTAGGTACGCCTTCGGGGTAGTGCACGATTTCGGGGCTCTTAGAAACTTTACGACAGCAGCAGGCACGCCAGTGGCACACTCACAACACATAAAAGGACTTTTGACAGCAATACAGTTACCCAGGACGGAAGCCGTCATAAAGTGTAAAGCCCATACCTCTGAAGAAGACCCGGTGTCTTGGGCAATAGCAGGGTGGACGAAGCTGCTAAATGGGCAGCAGGGCAACCTATGACTGTATCGACCGAGACTACGATGGTTTTTCAGACATTAGACATGCAGAAATTAATTGAAATGCAAGACTTGTGTTCCCTGCAGGAAAAGGCGGTCTGGTAGGCGAAGGGATGTGGTCAAGAGTCCTCAGGACTCTGGAGAGATGGACAAGGTAAGCCTGTAGCTCCCCGAACATACTATCCAAGCCTGGCTGAAGCAGCACACGGTCTGACTCACCTGGGTAAAGAAGGTATGTGCAAACTGGTGAGAGCATACTGGTGTGCTCCTGGATTTTCCTCTCAGGCTGGTAAGAAGGCAATGTCATGTCTTACTTGTTTGAGGAAAAATGTCTGGAAAACTATTCCAACTGAGCCATCCCACATCCCTCCTACAGACGGACCTTTTCAGGTAATGTAAATTGACTATATCCAATTACCACCTTGCAGGAATATAAAGTATGTGTTAGTATGTATTGATGTGTTTTCCGGTTGGGTAGAAGCATATCCGGCAGCCACTAATACTGCAAAGAAAATTGTACAAGAGTTTGTGTGTAGGTTCGGTATCCCTAGAATCATTGAAAGTGATAGGGGTACCCACTTTACTGGTGATATCTTATAAAATATGTGTAAGATCATGGGAATCAGTAGCAGACTTCACACCCCTTACCGACCACAAGCCAGTGGTAATGTGGAAAGAATAAATGGTACTATTAAGAACAAGCTTGGTAAGGTAATGGCTGAAACTGGGTTGGCGCGGCCTGAAGCTTTGCCACTAGTCCTCCATAGCATCCGAACCACTCCTAGACCTCCTCTTAATCTGTCCCCCTTTGAGATACTGTTCGGCCGACAACCTCATTTGATAATGAGTCCGTAAGACGACTCAAAGTGTAATAATGAAGTGACTGTGCAATATCTTATAAAAATAAGCAGACAGCTAAAACAACAACAACAAAAACTCAAAATGCTGTCACCTGATATGCCAGAAACGAACTGTCATGATGTTGAACCTGGGGACTATGTTATGATCTGCAATTTCTTACGCTCAGGTTGTTTAACAGACCATTGGGAAGGCCCGTACCAAGTGCTGCTGACCAGTACCACATCACTGAAGGTTGCAGAGAGAGACACTTGGGTCCATTCCACCCACTGTAGGAGAGTCAGTAACCCGGAGAAAGTGCGAGATAAAGCTGATCTGTCACTCGTAAACCTGTTCCGGGAGACTTAAAGCCTGCAGTCCAGACACCTGAACCGGAGACGTTGCCTCAGAACTATCCTTTCAGCGATGGAGTGGCGCTTTTTGTTTTTCTTTTGTTCCATGATTTTCCTTGTTTTTACTTTTTCTAGGACACTCGATTTTTGTGAAGGAGGATGGAGGACAGAGGCAGGTTCTGGTAGTGATACCGATGAGATGGAGTTATTAGAATACCCAGAGCAGCCTATTATCAAGCTTGGTCCAGGGGTTATGAAAAGGTCTGCTAGCTCGGGAACTCGGAGACAGTGTGAGGGGCTATTGTCTGATTAGTATTGTATCTGTAAGTTCTGTGACTCCCTAGTTGTAGAAAAGTGCATCCAGCGATGCCAGTCCACCAGTACCCTGTATATGGGCCGGCATCCTCTGGAGGATTATCAGTCCTTAGTGGGTAAGGTTCTAAATCAAACTGAGTGCTGGGTGTGCTCACATGTGCCTCAGGGACAGCATAACATAGGACTAGTATCATTCCCACTAAGCATCTCTGAGGTACTAGAATTGAGGGGAGGGAGGGCCATAGAAGGGAGGTACAGAAACACTAGGTCCCCTAGTCTGAAGCTTCGACAATACTCCTTAGACAGATCTTTACTGTACCTAAATATCTCACATGCAAAACGTCTGGAGAATTGGGAAGCTGACCTATCAGATCAGACAATGGCTCGCCACATTCATATTGGAGGGAGACTTGCAAGGTCACCAAAAAGTAGGACTGTGGATGGACACCACAAATTAGGGCGTGTAATTAAACATAAGAAAGTATCCATTGGAAAGGTCTCTATAGGTAATTGTAAGAATGTCATCCATGCTGACACGTGTCTCGAACAAATGGAGGCACTAGGCATGGGCAGCACAGTGGCCTAGTGGTTAGCACATCTGCCTCACAGCACTGGGGGTCATGAGTTCAATTCCCGACCATGGCCTTATCTGTGTGGAGTTTGTATGTTCTCCCTGTGTTTGCGTGGGTTTCCTCCGGGTGCTCCGGTTTCCTCCCACACTCCGAAAAATATACTGGTAGGTTAATTGGCTGCAATCAAAAATTGACCCTAGTCTCTCCCTCTTTGTCTGTCTGTGTGTGTCTATAGTAGGGAATTTAGACTGTAAGCTCCAATGGGGCAGGGACTGATGTGAATGAGTTCTCTGTACAGCGCTGCGGGATTAGTGGCGCTATATAAATAAATGATGATGATGATGGGTAGTTTTGTCAAAACCTTATTTGATATAATTAATGGGCATACTGTTCCTTATGTTCTCCCTGATGATGTGTACTTTGTTTGTGGGAGAAATGCTTATTCCTGGGTGACTCCGAGTTCGGTGACTCCGAGTTCCAAGGGCTTGTGTTTCATGACTATTACTCATGAAGAAATGGTTGGTATTCACAAACTACATCACCACCTTATATACACACACAGTATGAACACCGTGGCAAGAGAAATATGATTCCTGGTGAGGAGCCCATAGCTACAAAATTGATTAGTGAAACCGCTGGTTTTCAAGTTATGGTTGCTCTAGACCTCACCAGGACCGCTCGGGGAACGTTAAATTTTAAATATATTCAAGACCTAGCTAAATTAATAGACAATATCACTGAGATGTATGATGACACTTTTAGGTATACTGAAAGGGAGCTACAAGCGTACAAGAAGGAGTTGGTCCAACATAGTTTGGTACTGAATTATCTCCCCTCTATTACTAGTGGATACTGTGTAACTTTGGCTACCCAGTTTGGTGTCAAATGTTGCACGTACATCACTAATAATACAGATGACCCCAAAGAGGTTATAGACCGGAAGATGGATGAAATTCTGCAACTGAAATGGGAATTTCGAATGAACCATAATTCTTCATTATATGAGGTCGGGGGAAAGGTGGCAGGTTGGTTCTCGTGTTTGAACCCTGTGAAATGGTTCTCTGGTCTGGGGGAGTGGGTACAGGAAATGGTTGCTAGTGTAGGTAAGCTCCTCCTCCTTATACTGGGTGTCATCTTAGCAATTGGTTTATGTGTGAAATGTGTTCCTACTGTGTTGAAGTGTGGAAAACAGTCTTCTGGGAAAATCACTGAGAACGAGACTGAAAGGATGGTAAGAGATACCGAGATCATGGTCTGTGAAGAAGTGTTGTATAATCCTGAACTTGAGACGATGATTATGTGATTAGTTTATAACACTATCAAAGGGTGGAGCTGTCGAAGTCAGCAAATTGGATAAAGTCATTTCAATTAATATCGAGCAAACTTGGTTGTCTTTGTCTGAAATTATGCGTAGAGCATGTTACGGTGTGGAAGGGCGTATCCAGCTGCAACATGTGGCAATAACAGTTTTTACACTTTTGTATACATTTGCACAAACACACGCATTTGTATATAGTACACATTAATCGTAGTTGCAACACATAGTTATTTATGTCAAAATATAGTAGTGTTTATGTGTAATATTATAAGTTATATGCATATTAGTGATACATATGGTTCAGGTTAAAGGAAATGTGGCATGTCTGATATCCCCTTTACATCAGCAGCTGTCCGGTGCATTCGGCGAAGAGATCGCACATTGCATACTCTAGTTATTGATGTTAGGGAATAAACCTTTAATATGATGCTAACTATAAAATGCTAATACACTAGTTGTAATTGGAGTCTGAGCGGGAAGAAAGGAGCACATCACCTGGAGAGATGACCCCCACCTTTGGATTCTTTAGTTTAAACTAGCCTATGATCTGCAACCCCCTGGACCTTCCTGAAGCCTGGACCAAAAGAAGCAAGCCATATCATCTGCATTGTTTCATTGTATTTCTGTTTGCATATAAGCAGTAGCTCTCATCTAGTGTTCAGTCACATTGACCACAGACTTCAGACCTGAATGACTGTTCACTGGATCCAGAGCGCCTGCGATAAGTAACGGCTGTACTTATTATTATTTTGCCTGTATTATTCTGCTACTTTTTGAGAATAAATATTTTTGCGTTGGAAACACAAATCGAGATTCGACAATCGTTATTGGATAGCGATAAAACGTGCATAACAACATTTAGGGCTTTGCGGTCTTGGTGCCGTTTCCTCTGGGCCTCTGCAATGGCTAACTGCTGTTGCCTCAGGAGATCCTCAATATCCAACTGCAGTTGCCTCCTAGCCTCCTCAGTGGCTAACTGCAGTACCCGGGTAGCTTTCTGCTTGGCAGCTGTAGCATGGCTTTAATCACATCCTCAATGTTAGGGCACTAACACAGTTTATTTCCACAAATCTAAATAAATGGGTTTCTGCCCCTTTAAAATTTTCATGCAACTTTTAAGCCGCAATTGAAATGCAGTTACTCACATTTTCCACCATGTGTCACAAGATCATGTTAGGGGTGTCATTTCTGATGTAAACAGCTGTACTTCCCGTGCATCAGCCAAACAATATCACACCAGTCCAGTCCAGCAGCTCCAAAAATAAACAAAACATAAACAAAAGTCCTAGCCAGCCTGGCTCTAACTAAGGAATACCCTTTCTAAAGTGGAGGGCCTTATTGTCCCACATGCACAAAATAACAGAACTTTCTGGTAACAAACTGCAGTGTCTCTCAGCAGGCATTTGATCTGTTACCCAGGTACTGAGTGACTGAAAAAAAAGCCTCACAGCTTTTTAACAGCACCTTACAGGTCGCAACTCCTGATTAGCCAGCAGGTTGGAAAACCCAAAATAGGCCTTACGAATTGAGCCCACCTTTCTCTCATAACCCTAGGGCCACTAAAAATGCAACTGGAGTTTATTCAGCGGGTGGCCTTCAATCACAACTGGGGGATGGCCCAGGACAGAAATTGCCCTGCTACCTCTAAATTGAACACTGAACTAAATAGGGATTGAGCATTTCTAATCAACTCCTCTGTTTTGTCTGTTCTCTCTACTTATTTCTAGTTGATTTAAGCAGTACCCACTAGATAACACTATTTGTTATAGGAGAAAGCAACATCTCAAAAGAATGTAAAAAACAATTTTTGTTAAAGTAAATAATATTTAAACAGAAAGAGGAGAGAACTGCTGTACTACCACTCATCAGCACATCCATAGTGTAGAGTGATGGGTGGGGCTTACTGCCTGCCCAAGAACCAATTTTGCTTTATTAATTTAGATCTACACTCCTCAGTTGTATTTACTTATTTATTACACCCTAATGAGTATTGTCCTTTTCCATTTTTTTTGTTACTTCCCCTTTAAATAAAATATAATCCCACTTTTAAATTAGACATTTCCACTCCTTAAGCAGGTAAGCCAAGCAGCTTGTCAAGTTAGATACGCCTGAGGATTGTGGGTAATAACTGCAGATGTCTCTACAATAGCATGGGTAGATCTGCATGCAGCCTTCTAAGTGACTCAATTATGTATAAATTTGTGATTGTCATTTCCAAAGTTCCTTTCATTCCCAACATAACTCTCACAAAAAGATTTTTGTCACCTGAACTTTAAGTACTTTCTGCTGCTGCCAATCATTTGGATCTCATGACAGGCACAACTAAATATGGATAAAAAAAACAGTCTGTCACCAGTACTGCTCAGGACAAGATGTTTTTTGGGAGGGAAATAACACTTACATATGATCATTTTTGCATAAATATATTTGGCAGAAATTTTAACCTCTTCTGTGTACATATCATATCTGTCAGTGACAAAATCCCATTTTGGAATTTTGAATAAATGTAAAACGTTAGATCTGTTTGAAACCCTTGTCCCCCATCCAGTCAGTTATTCATATTCTGATTCAGGTTCTACTTGATCTTTCTATTTAATATGCGCTAGAGAAGAGAAGTAGCAACAAAGGCTGCTACTTCAGTGAAAAGTGGTGTGATGGAGGAGAGAGGTGCTGGAGTAGGGAAGAGAGTGGTGGCGCAGCGAGAGATAGAAGTGGCAGACTTACCAGTCCAGCAATCCAGGTGCCAAGATCCGGTCCAGGTGTCCAGAGGAAGTCCAGATTCAGCCGACAGGGTAAATGTATCAAGCTGCGATTTTGAAACTCGCTGATGTACGAACCTGAGTGCTGCCTGCCTACTGCTGGTTACATGAAAACCACGGGCATTGTAAAAGTGATGTGTTTACTAATCACGCAGCTAGGAAACACAGGACAGTTTGAAATCCCAGCAACTCACTAGAGATAACCAGCGATTTTGAAGATCAGAGTAAAAATCGCAGCTTAATACATCTGTAGACTTGGGGACTAAAATCGTGGGTTACCTCCCGCGATTTGACCCGATTTTTAAGTGATGAAAAAAACAGACCTTGACACAATTACCCCCAGGTGTCCAGAGTGAGTTTGGTCCAGAGGTTTGGCGGTGTCCAGAGAAAGTCCAGACCCAACCTGGGTGTCTAGCGGTGCCCAGGTGCCCACCCTCCCTGTTCTACCAACCATTTGGCCCAACGGAAGTGCTTGTATGCATACAATCTGTCTACAGATTACCTGGGAGGCCTAATGAGGCAGAGTATTTAGACTTCTATTTTGAGTGTCCTCCAGAACTGCCACTTGTCTGCAACCTATGTGAGTAACTCTGCTTTGCGTTGCACCATACATTGGATTGAAACCATCCATGATTTGACCACCTGAGTACTGATCTGAAATTTTGCTATCATAAGTTTGCAGAGTACTACTCTGCACTACTCTTCCTTTCATCCTCTTTTTTAGAGTAGGTTGAAACTACATTCATCCTAGTTGATTTAGCACATTCTCAATTAACAGATCTGCCTTTTGAGTAGGATCATGGTAGGCTACAACCACCTTGCAGACCAGGGATTTTATTCTTCAACTTTATAATGCTGACCAAGGTCACTACAGGGGAAAATAGTGATTACAGTACTATGGTATATGAGCTTATTAGTGTTCATTCCTACATATAGCATATTTAAGCGGTCTATACAGATATGGGTGGTTGCAGTCTAAGAGTTGAGGAATTTTAAATACTGTCTCACCACAGATCATGCTACTGTAATTACTCAACTGTGATTTTTGAATACTGTGGAACTCTGTATTATATGTGAATTGATGCTATGCTGTGGTCAATTTTACTGTGTAAGCCATTTGTATTGTTGTCACCCTCAATCTGTGCAAAATCATTATCCTTACTACTGTGTATGAGTATTAAGAAAGTTAGGTGTTGAACCTTACCCTGGTTTCAATTAGCAATTCAGAAACTAGCACTCGCTGTACTACAAATCTTTTTATTGAACCCACTGGCACCAAGTAGTTTTGCGTGCAAATAAATATGTCAGGTAGCAATTTTTATATTGCTAACATTTTGGGTTTCACTATTTATTTGAGAAATACTTCTCTGGCCACTTGTCTTTCTGTTTTTTGGCATTCCGATTCAGAGTCACAAGGTACAGTGATCAACCTTTCCATTGAGACTCGGAACCAATATATAGATGTGTCCTATTCATGCATATATCCGGTAGGCAAATAACTAAACATGTTGTTGGATTGGGTCAACTATACCTAATTACTACACTTTTAGGCTCCCTGTTTCTTCTCCATTTTTTAGAAATATCTCTGCGCAGAAACAGACATTGAGCCAATGAACTCAATTGCATGCAATTCATGTCCGAATGTAAATGACACTTACGACTGACTATGACTTGAGAGACGGAACGGGGAGGAAAGGGGTGAACTAAAATAGGCCATGTACAGTAATGGCGTTCCAACGCAGATGCCGATTCAAGTCCTGTGTTTCTCATAAGTACACGTAATTTCACCTGTATCGTTTGCACCTATTACAAGGAAGTTGTAAGTGCTGACTGATAGTGATGACCAACACAGCCTAGTCTTTGAATTATAAAGCACACTTATGTGTGTAAGTAGCTATCACACAACAACTATATGCACCTAAGATAGACTATAAAAACTTATTCTATTTACAGTACAGATTGAAATAATATTTATTTATATAATTAATGTAAAAAAAATGAAGACTTTTTTTCAATAAATATTTCTATAAATAATTATATTGTAAAGAGTATTTCTTTTATAGTATTTAAAAAAAAAAATGATGCCTTCAGACGTGAGCTTTTTTGTCCTTACAAATGTGCATATACTTCAGTCTGTTCTGGGTGTCTACTTATGGCAAGTACTGTTTAGGCAGAGCATACTTACACCCCAATTCATATAGAAACATATATTGAGAAACGTTTAGATTTGAATATTGTCGCAACAGTGCACAAATTCTTGCTCTTTTTTTTTTTAAAGCACATTTATGTGCAAGTTCCATTCGGACTTGAATCAGGCCCATAGTTTACATTCCATGCCCCCTATTTCCTTGTAAGATAATTATCACACATGTATAAGACTGGGCTCTGAGACAAGAAAAAAGGATTATAGAGAAGAAATGTACAACAATGGCCTTTCTATTAAATGTTAGCTCTGCAAACAAACTTAGTAAAACTAAGTCATATAACAAAAGATTTTTATACATTCATCCTTTAATATTTACATTAGGCAAATACAAGTGGAAAAATAAAGTATAGGGGTTATTTAGATTACACCAAGAGGTAGATATTTCTGAATACCCCCTGACCATTTTCGTTAATGGCAAGTTCAACCATAAAGATGCTGACATCTGCTGGTGAACAACAGAATGCCTTAAAACTGGTGGAGACTTTCAGAGCAGAGCAGGTGAAAACATGGTTACACATAAAGGGCCTGAGTCATTAAGGAGAGCAAAGCATAAAAAAGGAGTATCATTTGCACCTGGGCAAAACCATGTTGCATTGGAGGGGAAGGTAAATTTAAAATGTGGGGACAGATTTATAGTTGGGGTAGGGCATGTCCTAGATCAACATTAAATTTCAGTGTAGTAATAAAGTTATTAGGGTATTTGTGTGCTAGATGAAAAAACAGCCAGTATTTAACTTATCTGCAAAATAATACACTAATTTGCACCCCTTGCATTGAAACATGGTTTGTCCCAGAGAACATTTACTCCTTTTTTGCCTTAATGACTTAGGCCCAAAGTCTTTATACTAACGGTGTTGGATTATAATGCGAGCAGATGGCGTCACCATCCAAAGGGGCTTCCGCAATATCAGCCCACCCACAGTCCTTTCTAAGCTACACAATAGATATCAGCAATCAGTCAGAATCCACTTTATTGATTCCTGTCCATCACTACTAAACTATTGGTGTCAGGAGCAGTGTACTGCATGCTAATAGCACAGTTTTTGGATATTATAGGAATTGAACCAATATTCAGCTTATCAATTCACTGGGCATTATTGATAACACTGAGATATGAGGGAACCAAATAATCTTGGTTCAGAGCACAATATGGTTTATTTTACCATACGTAGATGGGTTCATTTTATCCACCAGAGATGGTCTGGGGTTATTGTGGGGGAGGGGTTGTTGTTGTGTTAGTTTACTTCAAAATTACACCACCCATTCTGAATCTTACAAACAGTTTTGTATTTTACTTATCTATACAAAGATTGACAAAGTGGTTGTTTTTTTTTTTTAGTTTTTTGCTGGTTTTTTTTTGTTAAGCGCAACCACTTTGTTTGTGAAATGAGATTTCTAAGTTGTCAGCTGAGGTCTGTCAATCACAACAATTTGGCATGCCCAAAGGAAATCTCTTCTATTGTGCCTCATATAGTTGCTTTCCTCCTGTTCGGAAAGGAACTGGAGAGGGTGAGAGATGCGGGTCTCTCATGGACATTAAGAAAATTCAGCCTATTTTATAAACATGGGCCCTTAGAATTGACAATCAACTTGCCTCTCACAATCCACTCTAGCAGGTAATAGAAAATGTTTTGTTTTTGTAGATTTTCCTTTCAAGAAAATTGAGACACATTCTTTAAAGGAGTAGTGTACATATTGAAAAGAAATTCAGCCTTCACAGGGTTTGATTGAAGTGAGAATAGTCACAATATTAGGTGCAACATCATAGCATTGTAAGCAAAGGTATATTTAACATTGAATGAGGAAAAGTTTTTTGTTTTTTGTTTTTTTACAATATCGTCTTCACAGGTAAAATGCATAAAGCACCACCTAAAGATGCTATGTATGTACTTCAAACTTTCAGTGAAAATATAGGAGTTCCTTTAATAACTTAGATGATATTTTCCCAATATTATTGAACACTATAATAGCTGCTGTGCAAAAAAAGTCAGACTAATGTCATCATTATGTGAATAATGATGACATTAGCCATGTACAGTTGGATAGTAAGAGTTAATTAAACATTCTGAGAAAATGTTTAGGGGAAAAACATCAGGAACTAGGGTAAGGGTTGGGGAAATGTGCTACCTAGGGTTTGACTGCAGACCATTGCCAATTTTGCTTTCATCTCTTGTAAGTACATACCCTTTCTTTCAATATTAATTTAAAATAAAACCAAAAAAAATGCAATTATTATTATTATTGTTCAATTATATATAGGTCATACTATGCAGTGTTGTACAGAGAATATGTTATCATTCACATCAATCCCTCTCCCGTTGGAGTGTAAGGTGTAAATTCCTTTGCGCGCACACACTGACACACACTAGACTTGGGTCCATTTTTGTCAGAAGACAATAAACCTACCCATATGTTTTTGAAATCAGAGTACTTAGAGGAAACCAGTGCAAACACGGGGAGAACATAGAAACTCCACCCAAATGGGGCCTAGTCTGGAATCAACCACATAACACCAGTGCTGCATGGCAACAATGCTTTCCACTGTACCATTGTGCTGTCACAGGACCCTCCTTGGCAGTGTCCTAGCACTTCAGAAGTGCTATACATGACCCCAGGGACATACCTTAATCACTGGCTTGATGTGATCACGCTCCGTTTTTAAGGCTAGGGACACACAGGCAAATTTTCCAACCAATGTGTTATATATAACGATTGCACCTACGACCGATTGCTCGGGTGATTCATGCATATACACTAGACATATTTAAATGATTTTTGTAAGACCATCTGTCCTGCCAGTGACTTTTGACACCCTTATTTTCGTCTTACAATATTTTGCTTTCATACACTTTGATATGACATATGGGGTCCCTGCAGCAATATGATGAAGAAATTTAAATAAAGGGCTGAACATCACCGGCAAAAACTGAATGAATATTTTACTGAATTAAGGGCAAACATCAATGACGCTAAGAAAAAATTCAAGAATTGTCAGAAAGCCATAGCCAGATTGATCGTTAAATTTGTCAGTGAATGCTTTTTTTTTTTCTTTTACTACATACATTTCTATGGCTATTGTAACAAATAAATGTGTTGAATTAAAAAAATGTTTTTTCTTTGGTGCACTTACAATAAAAATATATATATATATGTTCAAAATAAACTCACAAGTATTAAACATGTTCAACGTACATGTATGGTCTTATCCAATACACCTTTGAAGAATACATAGTGCTTTTGTGTAGAGTTGATGTACACAGATGTATAATTATGGATGCATACATATCCAATACACATCTTTAGTATTTCACATCTATTTGCCTAGACTGGATGGACAAAGGTGTATAATTTGATATAGACACATGTATACAGTACACAGCTAATATTGTATTTCTGTCAGAAGCACATAATTGCCATTTGACTGACGTGCGGACACCGCGCCACATGGGAGAGGTGAAGGCATCAGAAATTTACATACACGCACCCCAAACGGAGCTACATTTTGAGGAACTATCAGCAGTTGGACGTGAAATCAGTTGTGATTTTATAAACACTATATGATCGGAAGGTGATCTTAAAGAGTACGACCAACCAAATGAAATGATGATCGGCACTTTGTCATTCATCGTGTAAGTATGCACACTAACATGATAGCTGACCAAATGGTCGTATGTTGGGTGATTGGCCCGATGATAGGCTAGGTACACACTGGAGGATTTTCAGCCAAAGTGTGCATAAATTGTCCCAAACCTATACATTCATATTTGTTCCACATACTTTTTCGAGTATGCCCCATCCCTTTAAGGGTCTGAAAACCAGAAAAGTCTTGCCGAAATCCATCCTTTTGGGAGGTATAACTAACAAAACCACTAACTGACCAGAGCTAGTCAAAGGCATAAAATGGCTTCTTGCCAATGAGCCTACTAACTCTGTTAGCCTAAATCAGAGGTAACCAACCTATCTCTCTCTAGCCATTATGGAGCTACAAATCCATAGTTTGCTAACTTTCTTAATTTCAAGGCAGAGTCCCAGGTTTTAAAAATTTGTCCTTGGAAATGTCCCCGCTTTCACTATTGATCAAATACATAAGAAAATTTCTATACTAGAAAAAAATACAATTGGTTGCTTTGGGTTACAATAATTTTTATCACATATAAAAAGGAGGCAAAAGCAAGAGCAGAGGTAGATGTTTTCAAATGTGAAAGGTCAAAAGTTCCAGTGACACAATCTTCAAGCTCTGCTTTGGCATTGCTGTTCATCACTTAATTTATTCTGCTTTGTGGCATGGGTGGGGATAAGATTGGGAAACCTAAGTACAAATTCCGCCAATAAAATGTGCATAATTTTGTGGCGAAATAAGGTGACTATATTATGGAACTTTTTTGAAAACTTTACTCATTTCTACTGGCAGGTTTAAATTAAAATCCTGAAACATGAGAACTTGTTTAGAAAGTATGAGGTACAGACGCATGTTCGTGAGTGTTTCTCCCGCAGTATGTAAACAGATCATCTGCCGTTGTCAAATATTTATGTCTGAGATGCTATTGGTCATGTTTATGTCTGCTGGTGGACATTTTTGAATCTGTGGTTAATGTCCTACGAAACACTTAGTCCCCAGGAAGATATATGATGTCTAAACCGTACACACTCTTCTATCCTGTATTCAACTTGCCAAGAGAGAGACTTCTAAAGAACCTTCTCCATCCAAAGCAAACTGTTTTAAATGTAAGATTATCTTCTAAAAGTCAGAGGCGACACACAAAACAAGGGGCTCCAGTTCTATAGTATCACTTTACACAGAAGACGGGCATGGCCTTGTCACTGCTTATCTCATCTATTCATCATCAATCACTTAAAACAAACTCCACACAACATAAGATAGTTGCAGTTTATTTTATTACCTTTTCTGCTGCTTTCTGGTTAAAAAAAAAGTAAATATTAAGGGCTTTGTCCACCCCTTGTGGACACATTATATATATATATATATATATAGAGAGAGAGAGAGAGAGAGAGCTAAACACATAGGACTTGATTCATTATGGAAAGTAAGGCAAAAAATGAGTAAGTTTTCTCCTGGACAAAACCATGTTACAATGCAAGGGGTAAAAATTAGTTTTTTTTATTTTACACATTTGTGAAATACTGTCTGTTTTTTCATGTGTACAAATAAGCTATCAATACTTGATAGCTTATTTGTACACTCAAATTTAAAGTTGATGAAGTACCTATCGTGGTTATGTTCTCTATGTTCTCTGATGATTGTTATCACGTGTTATTGCCTTTGTTCTTTACGATTGTAACTCTGCAATTGTATTCAATAAAAAGATATTGTACAAAAAAAAAAAGTTGATCTATCCAAAATATAAATCTGCCATCACATTTTAAATTTACATCCCCCTCCAATGCAACATGGTTTTGCCAAGGTGCAAAGTGCTCATTTTTTTGCTTTCCTTTCCTTAATGAATCAGGCTTATTAAGTACAATACTCAGCAGACCTTGACATACTACATTCCCAATCATGACACATTTATTGAACTTAATAGCATACTTTTTTGCCTTTAAAATAAAACTCCAACAGAAATAACTTATAAAGCCCAATAAATGAAGCTAAGAATCACATTTAACATGTTCAAAATTTGAAATTTTTATTGAGCAGTTGGTCAATATTGAAAATAGGGACATTCCCAGGGACATATCATTAAAACGTGAGACCGTAAATTAGAGACAGTCATATATATCTCTCCTTCTGGTTGCTGGAGTGGCACTGTGGCCTTTGGGTTGCTCCAAGTGATTAGCCTACGTTAGGGAAACAGGTTGTGGCAGATGGCAGCTTAAGGGAAGTTTTGTCTTCGTGATCCTCACTTACAATAATTGTTGCATCTGGAAGTAGCGCTGTTTTCGAGGAAGTGACAAGGCGAAGAGGAACTAGCAAGGTAACTTTTCAACCTAGTAGGCAAGATTACTGTCAAATGTGCATCATGCAAGCATTCCGTATTAGTCCCTATTATTGAGGTTCTTTGCCCCAGGCATGGCTTTCACTGGTATGGTTGTATCCCTAGTGGCACATTAGGCAGTTCACACAATTCCCATTGACCTTAACTCTGTATGTGGCGTTAACTAGGTGGATGATACTTTGATTCCCATTGTTCTTGATTCAATCACCACCTAATTTTCAGGGAGCTCTACAAACTAACACTTGACAGGACTCTGTGACTGTCACTTGCCACATCTGCAATGTCTCAATGTGATGCAGCAGATCATGAGCTACTAGAGGTCCCATGTCAAATATGCCTAGGATGCACCCAGACATGCTATAGAGTCATGACAGAGAGTCTGGTCAGACCCCTTTTTTGTTATAGTGGGCTCCAAGTCCATGTAGCAGAGTCAACACTAGGGGGTAAATGTATCAAGCTGAGAGTTTTCCGGCGGGTTTGAAAAGTGGAGATGTTGCCTATAGCAACTAATCAGATTCTAGCTATCATTTTGTAGAATGTACTAAATAAATGACAGCTAGAATCTGATTGGTTTTTCAAACCCGCCGGAAAACTCTTAGCTTGATACATTTATCCCTAGATGTCAATCTGTAAAGAGTCAGGGGATGTGAAAGGACACTAAATGCACCATATCACCCCAATCCTGGCACCCACAGACTCAGGGATACCCATGTTTGAAAGAGGGGAATCCCCTCTTTCAAATGATTTTGCCCTAGGTGAGGCATTTTCTGATGATCATGCCTGATCCCCAGAGAATAACTGCAGAATGCATTTAGAAGTCCAGGGATGGGGGAGGACTTTACCCATTCTGGCTTAAATATATTCAGGGGTACCTTTATTTGAAATAGGAGTGTCTTCTCTATCAAATGATAGTAGTTATTCTTTGGTGATCGCATGTGATCACCAAACAACAATGCCCTATATTGAAGAAAAAATAAAGATATCCAGGATGTGGAAGTTTTTTTAAATGCCCATACTAGTGCCAAGAAACTATGGGGTATCCTCATTTGAAAGAAGATAGCCCCTCTTTTAAATGAATACCCCCTTAGTAGTTATTTTTATTGGCAAGTGCCTATTAAATTGTAACAGGTGTCAGCAGATGTGAGTACGGAGGTTTATCCACACGTTGTATCTTAGCCAGAACATTGGTTTATTGAATAAAGGATACAGGTTATAAATGTTAAAAGCAGTCTTGGGGAATCAGGATAATAGACAAGGAGCTAAGTACTGCAAGTCCGTGCAGCACTACGATACTCATATGCCATAAGGAACAAACAGTGAACATGCACATTAGACATTGGCAGACCGGATTGAGAATGCGCAGGAGACACCACAGATGGTTCGGACAGTACTGTGGATCTGGTACTCAACCACTGGTGACAGCCTGCAGTCCCCATCTACCTCAACAATTTTGTGGTCACCAGACAAATCATCATTCACTACAAAATTTTTTTTTAATAAGTACAGAATAGAGTGGTAGTTCTAATGCCCAGATCTCCCCTTTACTAGCTTCAATAAAAACAGCGGTACAATCATTTGATGTGGTAGGTTGTCTATCTTTCAAAATGGTGTGCCTTGTTACTTTACCATGTTATTCCTACACATAGTCTGTGTTTCATTAAAGATGGTACAAACTATGTACTGCAGTATCATTTTCATTTTCTATTTTTTGAAGATTTGGAAAGGTGGATTGGTGCCAAAGCTATAACCGCAAAGAATTTTGAGGTGTTTAGAAAAAAATGCAAACATTTGCAATTTTAATTAAAACAAAACAAAAAAACACACTTTTGGCAATTTTGGGTACATTGTGTGAAGAGGTATAAGCACACTAATGGTATATTCTGAAAATTAAGGTTTCATTTCTGTTGGTAATGACATTGATGTTGGAATGTGACCAATCAAAAAAGCGTCAAAATAGGCTCAGAACAGGGGTGAGAAAAACTTCAGCGACAAAGGGGTTAAACTATGCATCATAGGTAAGTGATACAGAACATTTCCAACAATGCTGGCTGAACATTTTAGTCGGCCACATATATGAATGTGAAAAAGAGCTAAGCATACATTTAAGAACTTAAACTGCAATGACTGCCATACAATACAAGGGGCATTCTTGTGACCGTAATACAAATACCATTCCAGTAACCACATATATAATACAAAAGGTATTTTTGTGACTGCCTCACAATTCCACCCCCTTCATCATGAATTAACCCCTCTTAAAAATCGTTAGCTCCAGCCTCGTCATAAAACCCCTTTCATCATTAACTCCTTGCTAGTCATTAATTCCCTCATCCAATTTAATTAATTATCTCCACGTCATAAATTAATTTCATTCATATTTATTAAACCCCCTCCTTATCTCCCTCAATCTCATCAAGTAGTCGAAAAGAAGAGAGAAGACAGAAGACAAAAGAAGAGAAGAAAGAAGCCGATAGAAAAGGTAAGTGTAAGAACGGAAACAAGGGGGAGTAAAGGCAGCATGGCAGAGAGTGAAGGGGGAGCACAGACAGAATGGTAGCGAGTCAAGGGGCAAAGGCAGCATGGCAGAGAGTGAGAAGGGGCAAAGGCAGCATGGCAGAGAGTGAAAAAGGGCCAAAGCAGCATGGCAGAGAGTGAAGGGGGGCCAAAACAGCATGGCAGAGTGTGAAAAGGGGCAAAAGCAGCATGGCAGAGTGTGAAGGGCTGGCAAAGCAGCATGGCAGAATGTGAAGGGGGGGCAAAGCAGCATGGCAGAGTGTGAAGGGGGGCCAAAGTAGCATGGCAGAGGGAGATGAAGGGGTGCCCGGAGAAGGTGGGGAACAAAAGCAGCATGGCACAGTAATGTGTGTGTGATGGCACAGCGGGCTTGTGGCAATGTAATGTGTGTGTGGTAGGTGGTGGCTAACTAATGGGTGCTATTTTGTTTGTGGGGTGATTGTGGGGCAATTTAATTTTATAGTGGTGACTATTAATTTAAGCTGGGGTGGTTTGGGCGCTATTAATTGAATGCAGGGCTGAGTTTGAGGAGCATGAGGTTTATTTATTAAATGTGAATATGAATTATCTAATGGCAGTGACGGTTGCGAGAAATAGGTATATTTATTATACGTAAATGCTATTAATTTATTGCTGGGGCTATCTGGAGGGAGGGAAATAGGTTTATTTACTAAATGGGAATACTATTTCTTTAATATTGGGGCTGGAGGTAGGCCTAAGTATTAATTGTGGGTCCTATTGATTTAACGCCGGGCTGGTTGGAATTTTCTAAATGTACCCATTTATTTTTCCAAATAGGGCCCCCAACATTCTAGGATCCAGACAAGCCGCAACTAAAGAAACCAGCAGCCATAGGTGGTCAAAGTGACAAGAACAGGTAGGACAGTCTTTCAAATGTTCTGAGTCTAGTGGGACAATCCAGATTTTTGGTGACTGTTCTGCCCAATCTAAGGGGCAGGTCAAGACTGTGTATTATTTATATACAGACTGCACTCTTTATATACTACACTATGGTGCTAGCTGTCCTTCGTGGGCTGACCACTCCCCCTCTAGTGTCTGGTCTCGCCTCTTTGATAGCTGGCCACACCCCCTCTGGTGGGCCCCTAGTGTTGCAGTCCCCCGGTGGGCCCTTCAAGCCCCAGTCCGACACTGCTTGTATATGTGCGCGCCCAGAGCGTCTGTCCCTGTATGTGTGCGGGCTTAGAGCGCCTGTCCCTGTATGTTTGTGTGCCCAGAGCGATTGTACCTGTATGTGTGCACGCCCAGAGTGCCTGTCCCTGTATGTGTGAGTGCCCAGAGCGTCTGTCCCTGTATGTGTGCGCGTCCAGAGCGTCTGTCCCTGTATGTGTGCGCACCCAGAGCGTCTGTCCCTGTATGTGTGCGCACCCAGAGCGTCTGTTCCTGTATGTGTGCACGCCCACAGCGTTTGTTCCTGTATGTGTGCACGCCCACAGCGTTTGTTCCTGTATGTGTGCGCGCCCAGTTTGTGCACCTGTAGTTTCTGAAAAATTACTAACTATAAGATTTCCAGGGACAGAAGAACGTGGCCTCAGTGCAAGGAATTATCTGGATCCTGGAATGTTTTGGACACTATTATGATAAAAAATGGATACATGAAATTTAGAAAACTACAACTAGCTCTGGCGTTATATCAATAGCACCCATGTTTAATAATTAGGCCTCCCTCCATCCCCAACATTAAAATAATAGTATTCACATTTAATATATAAACCTATTTCCCTCCCTCCAAACAGCCCCAGCAATAAAATAATAGCATTTACATTTAATAAATATAATCATTTCCCACAAGCATTCCGGCATTAAATAATTCATACTCATATTTAATAAATAACCCTCCTACCCAAACTCAGCCCCACAGTCAATAAATAGCCCCAAACCACCCCAGCATTAAATTAAAGTTCCCGACCGCTCACCTTAAATTAACAGGCCCCACTATTAAATTTAAAAGCCCCATCAATAAATTAAATTGCCCAACCCCACAAATATTATAGCCCCCATTAAATAATTAGCCCCTATCTAAACGCAATCATTAAATTAATAGTCTACCTCCCACCCACATACTAAGATACCCCCATCCCTACCCTCATATCACACATAATATTAACACCCCCCCCCCTTTTCTCTCACTAAATCATTATGGGAGCCTACCCCACCTTCCCTCACACATCATTGTCTCAGCATACCCCCCCCCCCCTTGCCTCACACTTCATTATGTCAGCATGCAACTCCTTCCCTCATACATCATTATGACACCATATCACCCCCCCCCCCCGCCTTCCCTCACACATCATTATGTCAGCATGCACCTCCTTCCCCACACATCATTATGGCAGCATACCCCCCCTTCATCACTTACCTTGTTATTGCAGCATTGTTGAAGTCTTCTCTCTCTACATCTTACCCCGCGCACTCACAGGACAGCACATGTCACCTGGTGCACGTTCCATAGGACATGGGGATGTATTGGGATTGGAGGAGGCCACACAGGGGGAGGAGGGAAGGAGGACAGATCAACAGATCCACATATAATAATGTGGCTGGTCCTGGAGGAGGAGCAACCCAGCATCGCACTGCCCCCCCCCTCTCCCCCCCTTGCATCAGCACCTGGCCGGGGGAAGGGCTCCAGACTTGATTCATATTTATCCAGGAGGCCATGAACAGTTGGAGCCCATACAAAGTGGCTCATTATTTGCCTTAATTTGTTAAACATATTCTTAAATTTGCTTTCTTTTTAGAAAGGTTGCAGATTGTTCCAGATCATTCCTTGCAACTACAACAGAACCTTTTGCCTGCCAATACATATCCCTATCAACCATCACTATATATTCACTATTACTTAACTCAAAATTCAAAAAAACATATTTGTTATGTCATCAACACTGAGAGCTATTAAATAATGCAAAAGCAGTAATAATAATAATAATAATAATAATAATAATAATAATAATAATAATAATAATATTATTATCAATAAACCAAGCAAAAGTCCAGTGAGAGCCGTATTTTCAGTCCAGATAGAGTCAGGTACTGTTTAAGTTGTTTTCTGAGTATCCTGATCTGTTACTGTTGCTACTACTTCTACATTATGGCTATTAAAGAGAGCCATTGAAGACCCATCCAGGCCTTTGATCAATATCTCAAGTGCACGCCAGGTTTCCAGAACTGGTCAGCGTTCACAGTAAGTGTGAGTAACCTGCTACATACTAAACAGCAGCATACATGGAGTTAGTCACCAGTACTGTGGTTTGCCTGAGCTAAAGGACTGGCATAAAGGCGCCCTACGCTGCCGGGACTACTACTCCATTCATTATCTGCACATATCTGTGCTTATTCTTGTTTGAGGGGTTACTACCCTGAACATTGTCTTCCAATTGCCAAAAACTCTAGTTGCTGCGACTACTACCAACATCATTATTATTATAATCATAGATTTGTAAGGCGACACAGTGCTCCGCAGTAGGAAAAACAGGACATACAGAAAAAAAAACATACAAGTCAGACATGAAAACATAGGGTATTGAGGATCTTGCTCATTAGAGAGCATACTGGGGTAAAGTCATTTTCTCTGATGAATCCCTTATCAGATTATTTGGGGCATCTGGAAAAACGTTTGTCCAGAGAAGGAAAGGTGAGCGCTACCATCAGTCCTGTGTCATTCCAACAATAAAGCATCCTGAGACCATTGGGTTGCTTCTCAGCCAAGGGAGTGAGCTCACTCACAATTTTGCCTTAAGAACACAGCCATGAATAAAGAATGGTACCAAAACATCCTCCAAGAGCACCTTCTCCCAACCATCCAAGAACAGTTTGGTGATGAACAATGCCTTTTCCAGCATGATGGAGCACCTTGCCATAAGGCAAAAGTGATAACTAAATGGCTCGGGGATCAAAACATCTAAATTTTGGGTCCATGGCCAGGAAACTCCTCAAACCTTAATCCCATTGAGAACTTGTGGTCAATCCTCTAGAGGCAGGTGGACAATCAAAAACCCACAAATTCTGACAAACTCCAAGCATTGATTAGACAAGAATGGGTGGCCATCAGTCAGTATGTGGCCCAGAAGTTGACTGACAGCACGCGAGGGCGAATTGAAGAAGTCTTCAAAAACAAGTATCAACACTGCAAATATTGACTGTTTGCATACACTTAATGTAATTTTCAATAAAAGCCTTTAACACTTATGAAATGCTTGCAATTTTACTTCAGTATACCATAGCAACATCTGAAAAAAAGGTCTAAAAACAGAGAAGTTTTGGTGAAAAACCAATATTTGTGTCATTCTCAAAACTTTTGGCCATGATTGTATGAAGGGGTGGTGTTGTTGAGGGCTTTATAGGTAAGGGTGAGCAATTTGAATTAAATTCTAGTGGATACAGGGAGCCAGTGTAGGGATTTGCAAAGTGTTGCAACAGATGTGGAACAGTAAAAGAGGAAGATCAGACTTGCAGCAGCATTTAGGATGGATTGGTGTGTGGATATATGGGTGTCGTGAGTGCTAGATAGCAGGAAGTTGCAGTAGTGAAGACGGGAGATGATGAGGGAATGTATAAGAGTTTTGGTAGCATGTCAAGTAAGAGAAGGACATATTCTGGCAATGTTTTTAAGGTGGAATCGACAGGATTAGGAGAGAGTCTGGATGTGAGGAAAAAAGCAAAGGGCAGAGTCAAGTGTGACACCAAGGCAGCGGGCTTGGGAGACTTAGGAAATTACAGCGTTATTGACAGTGAGTTAGAGTTCATCATCATCATCAACATTTATTTATATAGTGCCAGCAGATTCCGTATCACTTTACAATTGGGAACAAACAGTAATAAAACAATACTGGGTAATACATACATAGAGGTAAGAGGGCCCTGCTTGCAAGCTTACAATCTATTGGACAATGGGTACACAAGGGTAAGTGCTGCATCATACTGTATATTTGTCCAGCTAGAATGCAAAAGTTAAAAAGCATTTAGTGCTGTTATATGTAAACACGTGTTATCTGTCACTGATTTACCTCTCGAAATTCTGTAATATCTTTTCTATTGAAAAAGATGTTTCTAATAAAAAGTTTAAAAAAAAAACAAAAAACATTTAGTGGGCTGTATGCTCAGTCACACAACTATGATGGTCAGAGGGTTGTTGTCTTGTGTTAGATGTGTAGAGGGTGGTAATAGAGTAACCTAGAGAGATTTGAAGGCAGGTGGTTATTCTGGCAGGGGGAAAGAAAATAAGCTGAAAGACAGTTGGTTGCACAAGAGAGTCCAGAAAGGGAGAGGTCAGGGGAAGAGATATAGATTTGGGTGTCATCAGCGAGGAGGTGGTACTGGAGGCCAAATGAGTGAATTAGTGCTCCAAGAGAAGAGGTGTTCAATGAAAAAAGTAAAGGGTCAAGATCAGAGCCTTGTGTTACCCCAACAGATAGTGGAGGTGGAGGGGAGGATGTGTCAGAGGTAGAAACACTAAAAGAGTGGTTTAATAGGTAGGAAATGAACCAGGAAAGAACTGTATCACAAAGAAACAGGAGTGAAAGGTGTGTAGGAGACGAGGGTAGTCAACGGTGTCAAATGCAGCAGAGAGGTCCAGGAGAATGAATATGGAGAAATGATCCTTAGACTTTTTAGTAAGTAGATCATGAATCACTTTTGTGACAGTAGTTTCAGTGGAATGCTGGGGACGGAAGCCTGATTGCAGAGAGTCGAGAATGGAGTGAGAGGAGATAAAGTGAGACAGGTGTTTGTACATTAATCGCTCAAGTAGTTTGGAGGCAAAGGGGAGGGGAGAAATAGGGTGGTAGTTGGAGAAAGAGCCTAGATCGAGAGATGGTTTCTTTAGAATTGGTGAGACGAGCACATGTTTAAAGGAGGACGGAAATGTGCAAGTGGATAGAGACAGATTGAAGTCGTGAGCTAGAGGTGGGCATGCAGTGGAGGAGAGGGAATGGAGAAGTTGGGAGGGAATAGGGTCGAGGGGACAGGTTGTAGGGTGAGATGATGAGATGAGTGCAGGGACGTCCTCCTCAGTTGCTAGAGAGAATGAATTAAGGGAGTATAGATGAAGTTGGGTAGAGTGGGTATTATTTAAAATTCCTAGGCTCTTCCACATTATCAGTTCACACAAGGATAGAGGAGATAAATGTTCTTTACTGCACCAGGGAAAGTGACTTACTGCACAGTACAGTATCACTGTCAACTACATCAGTGCATCACTCGCAAGCTGATCAATGCTTCCTTAGGCTGGGTACACACAACAGAAATTTCCAACCGATGTGTTATCACTAAAGATTTTACAAACAACTGAAGTTCCTATCAGTCTGCCGATACATGCGTACACACTATACATAATTTACCTTCAGATCTGTGCTCTTCATCTGATTCTGTAGTCATTTAGAGAATGACAGCACAGTATTGATTCATTCATTCATTCATTCCTGTCACACTGATTAACCACCTTGTTATAACTATTCACATGTTATTACAAATTCCGTTAACTTCAGTGATTCTGAAACAAAATATTCAGTCTCATAATGTGCGGAGTACAGCTCTACATTTATTCATCGGGACATGTTCACTGCCGGCATTGGCTGAAAGATCATGACTCTGTAAACTCTATGGAGCTCGTGATCACGAATGCATACACACTTGAGATCAAAAGGCAGTTGGAATGATATTATTAGGTTTACCAACCAACCAAATAAACCAACAATCGGTGGACCGATGTAAGTATACACACTACTTCGATATAGGCCCAACTGGTCGGTTTTCGGATTTTTTCGGATGTTTGACCTGATAATCAGATGAAAACACTGTAATGTGTACCCACTGACTTTAGTGAAGGAGGAGGCTGGAGGAGGAATACTTTCATCTGGGAGAATGAATTTCCATTCAACACACAGGACCAACAGATGAGCAGAGTCCATTTTAAAATTCTTAATTTATGTCTCGGGGATTAACCAGTTTGTGCATACTGATATATATAATTCATTGCACAATGCAATGCGCCAGAGCCGGATTTAGACCTCATGGGGCCCTAGGCAAGATACTGGTTTGGGGCCCCCTTCCTGAAAATCCATAGCACTGTAGTTTTTTAGCATAACATATACCCCTATTCAGGGGCTGGCTGGCAGACTTTAGCCCGGGGGGCAAGCATTTAGCACTGGCCCATAAGTAGCGGTCCATTTTTAAAGGATGGTCTCCCTGCCGGCCCTGGGAGGGCCCTCTGGGGACCGCTGGGCCGTAGGCAATTGCCTAGGTTGCATAGTGGTAAATCCGGCCCTGCAATGCGCACAAACTTTTACTAAAAAGGTAAGTTGCTAAACCATTTAAATGTCTATTGGTTGGCTGCGTCTTATTAATGCCATCCATGAAGTGTATTTAGTTGGTGACTGAACTTATCCATACCCAACAGAAGCATATTAAAGACATATGACCGTTTTCTATTAGTCAGAAACACTATTATTTGGACTACAACCCCCATTATCACCTTGAAGAGAGAGAGAGTCATAGTCCTCATTGTTATTATTATTATAAAGGGACTCAGTGTTATTCTTCTTTATTGCCTTAAGAATAGTTGTTGCGGTGACCATCAACACTATATGCTGCTAACTTATAGCTTTGTAACTCAAAGAATGAGTTTAAACCCAGTTCAATTATTTGTGTTCTGAAATGTTCCATTTCATCCAAGTCTCCTTAAAGATGAATTAGCCAGATCAGGGTGTATGCCCGTTGGCTTAATTAGAAGTGCAGCCTACTTTAATCCCACACTCAAGTTTGAGTGGTTTATGCAAAGAGGGAGAATATTAACATGGTATTGCTGCCAGCATCATTGCAAAGTTTCACTTGGTTATTACTGTTACTGATTTATGTTGTTGTGAGTACTGCCATTGCTTATGTCTTCAATTTCCTCAATGTTGTTGCTACTGCATGTTCCTACCAAATGCCATTATTGAATGTCATTATCACTCTATTGTTATTAAGCCAGTGATTCCCAAACTGTGTGCCTAGGCTCCCTGGGGTGCCTTGGAGATCTCATAGGGGTGCCTCGGCCAGGGTTAGTGGTAAGCAAGGCGGGGGACTACTTGGTAATTATTTTGGCTTAGGGGTGCCTTGAAAAAATTTTGGAGACCCTAAGGGTGCCTTGAACTGAAAAGGTTTGGAATCCACTGTATTAAGCTAATCTTTTGCACTGAATTTGTACTATTTTCTTAAGGCACTCACCTCAACCACTTAATCTCAAGGACCGTCATTTAACCTTTTTCCATACTCTTTGTTCATTAAGTTACTGAACTTTCAGTTACTTGTCTGTTTAATAATTGTGCCAATTGGCTTTTTTTCATCTTCCTGGTATGTGTGTAAGTCATCTCCAGCCATTTACTGTCGAGCAGGGGTTTTACAAGTCAACACCTGGTACACCTTGCCTTGATCTGCAACTCTGATTCAGTTCCTGTGTGGATGCACTGTGTTTGATAAGCGATAAGTAAACAAACTAAATTACTAAACAAACAGTAAAATTTACCACCCATCCCACCTCTGAGGTGCCTGGCGACTCTGAGTATAAGATCATCATTATAACTATCTTCCAATCAGAATCTTGCCTGAGCTCATCAGAATTGGAATTATATATCTTTGGGTGAAAATGTGTTAACTATTTTTTTAGTTAAGTCTTGCAGGTCGTCTTCACTAGTAAATGAAGTGCCTTGGCTTTTGACTAAGTATTGCTACTGTTGTTGATTTTGGGCGGGTTACTGAGCTACCTGCATTTTTTCTACTTTAAACGGTTTGCTGCTGAACAAGCCTACCCCCCAGGCTAAAATTTGCCAGCCAGACCCTGCTGTTTTGGCATGTTGATTTAATATTACTAGTAAGATAGCAAACGTTATTTCGAAAGAGGCTGAAACAGTCAACAATATATGTGCAATATTGAATAATTACTATTTAGCAAATAGTGATCATTCTGAAATTTTCCAGGACAAGGATAAATTGGTTCTGACAGTGTTCAACAGCTGTGTTAGCCATTTACACTTTTAAAATCATTTTAATTGTGGGACACAATCCAAGATCAAAATAAATTGTTTGAATTTCAGCTGCTATACTCTACAGCTGTGCTGAACCTGTGCACTTTGTACAATACTAAATTGCAAAATGCTGTGCACACAGTCTGAGACAGAAAGTCTGTGATCAGTCACACTTACAAGTGGGCAGAATCCCCTTTTAAAGTTTGTGAAAGATAATTACTTAATCCAACAGGACAGAGCAAGTCTCACAGTGATCAAAAGTGTTTGTTAGCAGCTGAGCAAAGCAGATGAATAACCAGTACTAGTAATATTACTTCTGGTATGCCAAATCAAGATCAATTTAATGGTATAAATTTCTGCTGTTTTAATTTTTATTCTTGTAGTACTTCGCTCTGCTAGTCCTATCCCTTACTCTGTCCAAGTTCTACCTCAAAAACATCACAGAGCAGAATGATTTGACAGTTGTTCCAGATCTATTGATAAACTGCATAATGTTGATGCTTCTTTCCACTGCACAATAAAACTCTTAATACGTTAAACTTATTACTCTAATAATGAAATAAACGCACGGACACTGATATAACATTTTCAAATGAGGTCACAGTTTTAATCAAAATTGAAATAGTGGCAGAAAACGCAAAATGGGAACGCAGCTAGACAGATTAATACTACAACAAGCGAGTGTATGTCAAAATGGCCCGGAATTCGCTAAACCAAGGATATCATCCCTTACTGAATGGACAGCAATTAGTCTGGCATCAGAGAAATTACGTCCTTTCTAGACTCACAATGACGTGTCCACAAAAAAACAGGTCAAGGTGTCACCAACACAAATGGAGAAAGAGCCAAATGTACATTGAAGGAGGAAGTAACATGTGACTAATCAGTAAACGCTCCTTGTATTAGCCACTGACCGTAATGCTTTACTGCCAAAACTGTGTTACTTTAAGGAACACACAGCCTGACACCAAATGACCTAGCCAAACCCCCCAATTCCCAATAGATCTATTTAATTAAATGCCACATCCCCTCGTCCATAAGATGCACCCCATCTAGTCTAAACAAGCAAGCCTGGTCTGCTGTAATCAAGGTATGTTTAATTACCATACCCCCGGGGCAGGCTGGGCTGGGGGGCAGAGGGGCATCTGCCACCCAGGCCGGTCCCTTAGTAGGCTACCTTGGGCTGGGTCACTGGGCCACCTGTATTTTGCTTCCTTTAAAATAGGCTGCTGAGTCGAGTCTTGCCCCCTGGGCTGAAATTTACCAGCCCTCCCCTGCATACCCCCAAGTGCCCTAACAACATGGCCAGTGACCCTATTCAGATTGTAATTTTAAGCAGACTCCTCATAATTTGGGCACAAGTATTACTCCCTAACCTTGTAGGTGAACCCAATCATGCCTAAACAAATGACTTGGTCCACTGTAATCAATGAGTGTTCAATTATCACTTGCCTGTTCAGGCAACAGAGCACTGGAGTGCGGAGATCCTAGTAGGTAGTAGAGCACAGGATCAATTCAGATGCGCAGTGTTCTGCGGAACAGGCCACATTCAGTGTTGAAAGGAAGATAACCCAAATTAGAGAATGAGGCGATGAGCTGCAGAGTACTGCAGTTAACTGAAGTGCTGAGGTCCCGAGAGGCAGTATAGCCTGGAAGCAGGATCGATAATGATGTACAATGTTCTGTAGGTTAGCTACAAGTCCTGATCGTGGAACAGGTAACATGAATACAATAGATACCAATAGAAAATGACAGGAGTCAGAGAGAACTGCATTCTCACATGAAGTGAGATCTGAAGATCTGACAACGGAAGGTGGGAGGAGGTACCTTAAATAGTGAATTGACCTACGTTCAGCCAAAGTGAATCCAAGAGATGTTTGAAAGTGCCGGGCTTGCACATGCGCAGCAACTACTGGCCAAATGTCCTCAGAAAAGAATGCAGAGCAAGCCAAATGGTAGCTGTAGTCAAGGGATATCATGATATCGGTAATCCCGGACAGAATAGCAAGTGAGATGTGTGATAACTTACTGCTGGCCATCTATTCTTGATCCCTCTAAAATCAAGCCTGGTTTCAATGAGCAACTCCATGAATCTGCTGTTAATCAAATCAGTCCCTCCAAAATGGATGACAAGGATGTCAGGAAAGTCTCATCTTTCAAACTCTGAGACCAAAATGGTCTCTCTATGGTGCCAGAAAGCCCACAACACAAATGAATGTCTAGCCACCCATATCCTTAACTACACTGCGTGCAAATCTGTAAACGAAGCTCCCTTATGTCAAATAGTGTCCACACAGACAAATACACAATATTCATCATGAGAGTTGCTGAGTAGAATTTCCGGGGTGAGAGGGTAGAGGGTTGCGGTGTTCCATGTGAAGGTAAAAAATCATAAAAACCCTTGGAGGCATGTAAATAATCAAGCCTAAGTCTGAGGAAAACTAGGAAATATCCCTTCATGCCCTTACTAAAAGTGACAAGCAGCAAAGCTTTGGGTTGCTGACAGTAGGGTTGGGCACATCAGTCACAAGTAGGTCTGATATATCTCTTGTAGACATCATAATTCCATCCCTTTGTAGCAGCCCTAATCCTAACTGAATGGATGTCATAGTGTTTCGGATCCAAGCCAATGAATGCAATAGACTGCCTGAAACTTGTACTAAATTGAAATTTAGTCAGGGGTGAAGTATCTCTGTGTAACAACTATGTGGCATCCCCTTGCAGATTGCTAGCTACACACCTTACATAAGGCTACCAGACATGGTCGGATCAGTCAGAGGAGAGATACTGTCCCAATGTCCTTTAACCAAATGGTTTGTCATGGACCTCCGAATGTTACATGTAATATGTGTGATCCCGGTTAACATATGTGTATATAGCAACCTGGACCTCGCAGCATGTTTAGATTGTGCTATGACTTCCATCCTCCTAAATGTCTTACTTTAATGGTAGACTTTTCTACAGCCCCAGTGGTAGCTGCCCAAGCCCTAATTGAATGGGTGCCATATAAGCTATGGACGGCTTAAAAGTTGCTCAAAATTGAAGTTTAGTCAGGAGAAAAAAGTCAATGTGTATCAAATCCTGCGGTCTAACAGCTACATACATTGTGACTAAGGTGACTGGACATATGGTCAGGTCTGCATTGGAAGTAATGGAGACCCAACGTCGACTTATAAATTATAGAGTAGTAAAAGTATCCTTTTATCATTATTTATATTCACATGGAGGTTCTGAAACCTAGAGCAGTTTTAAGTCATAAAAGCCGAAGAGACGACAATTATTACATTGTGATGCACAACACTAAAGAGTCTGAATGTACAATGATGTAAAAATAACACACCATGTATTCCGCTTCAGTAAACATGTCAAAACAATTATAACTAAGATAAGGTCCTCGATATTTACTGATTAAAGAGCTGTTACTTATGCTCCGGAATCACAAAATAGTTGGAACTGTGAGTCTTAGATTGGTTGACACAAGCTTAATATTGGATAAATGAGTTAAAATTAGACTGGGACAACAGGGAACGTGAATTGTAGAGCCAAATAAGGGAGCTATAGATTATTCTCACTTGCTTAGAGAGATAATGATAAATTTGATAAATAACAGTACCCAAAATAGTCTCTGGATCCCCAAGTGATGCAAAAGAAGATCCTCACTATCCCTCGTGGATCAAAGCTGCATTGTAAACCTACACAAGTATACGGGTGTTTCATTGCTATAAGCTTTGTCAAGGCAAAACGAATGCTGACAGAGTGGGACATCATTATCATCATCTACATTAATATATATAGTGCCAGCAAATTCCATAGCGCTTTACAATTGGGAACAAACACAGTAATAAAACAATACTGGGTAATATAGGCAAAGAGGTAAGAAGGCCCGGCTCGCAAGCTTATAATCTATGGGGTAATGGGAGCTGGATACATCAGGTTAAGTCTACATATTGCATTTCGGTCCAGCTAGAGTGCAAAGGTAAAAAGTGATTTGTATGCTATATGATCCTGTCACACAGCAATATTGGTCAGGAGATCAGAGGGTTGTTGTCATGTGTTGTCCTGTGTGAATTGTGTAAAGGGTGGTAATAGGGTAACCTAGTGAGGTTAAGAATGTGGTTGAGGAATGTTATAAGCTTACCGGAAGAGGTGGGTTTTCAGAGAACGCTTGAAGGTTTGTAGACCAGAGAAAAGTCTTATTATGTGTGTGAGGGAATGCTATAGAATGGGTGCAGCTCAAAAAGTCCTGTAAATGGGAATGGGAGCATGTAATGAGAGTGGATGTGAGACACTGATCTTGTGCAGAACGGAGTTGTCGAGTTGGGAGATATTTTGAGACAAGGGAGGAGATGTATGTTGGTGCAGTTTTCTTCATGGCCTTGCATGTTAGTAGAAGTATTTTATATTGCTATCAGGATGTTACCCAGGAAATATCTATTATGTTTAGGGACAGAGGTAGGGTAAATGTGGAGTAGCACCAAAAGCGGATCCAGGACAACGCCCACCCCAAAATAAATATTGGGCTAAGATCAAACACCTCCCGCCAAAGTGGTTTTATGAGTGGGCATGTCCAAAAGACATGAAATATTATTATTTATTATTATTCTTTATTTATATGGCGCCACAAGGTGTCTGCAGCGCCATACAATATACAGTACAGACAGAATACAAGGGTATGACAGTACAGAGTAGAACAAGTATCACCAAGACTTCAATATCTCCAAGCAAAGCAAATAGAGTGGTGTAGGAGAAATATGTCAGCAACTTCAGTGCATTGACGCCAACTAAATTTCGTTTGGTAGGGCCAGATAACATGGAGCCTGGCAGGGTGAGGTAGAGCCAGTTTACTAGTTTAATATGCATGTCAGTATAATTGATACATTTAGACAGACAATGGGAGCTCCAGGATGAGTTGCGAGAGGGCTTGAAGGGAGATGTTACATGTAGGGAGCTTCAATTCCTCATGTTGGCTGATTAATCAATCCCATAACTGCAAAGCATCTGAAATGGAGAGGAGCCGGTAGTTGGATGGCAGATGGGCATTCCTAGGGGTCCACAGCAATATCCACTAGAGGATATGCTGGTAGCGTTAGGAGGGAGAAAACAGTCCTTGAGGTGGATTGATATGCAGGTTTCTTGGTAAAGGGCAAGATTGGAAATTGTTAGACCGCCCTTACGTTTAGAAATGGTCATACGTTGATATGACATGAGAGGGCATTTCTGCTTCAATACATAGGTTTTCATCAGCTTTTAAAGAAGGTCTATGTACTTCTTAGGGGCAATATAGGGTATGGTGCGGAAAAGACACATTCATTTTGGGAGAAATCTCATGTAAAAAGTAGCTATATGACCCAGCCAGGAGACCTCGAAGTTGATCCAGCTCTTGGCCAATGAAATAAGATGTAAAAGTAGCTGGGCAAAGTTATTTTTAAGAAAGATCAGCGGTGGTGGCAGTGATATAAATGCCCAGATAGGCGAGGATTTCAGTACCCACACGAAGGGGAACTTCCACTGTAAATGTGCAAGAGAGGGTGAGGGAATGTCAACTGGTAAAACTTCAGATTTGATAATGTTCAATTTATAAAAAGAGGCGGCTCTCTATTGATCCAAGATTTGCTGAAGGGCTGTCAACGAGGTCTCTGGGTTGGTGCCAAACACAAACACATCATCTGCAAATAAACATAATTTATGAGAAGAGGCATGTAGAATGAGTCCTGGGAAACCAGATGCAGACCTAATTGTTTGGCCCAAAGACTTGCTGTCCAGGGCGCACAAGAGAGGGCAATCTGCCTGGTATCATTAGAGTTAGAGAAAGGAGAAGAGAGAAAGCTGTTACTAAATATTTGTGCCATTGGTCCCTAGTAGAGGGCTAGAATAGCATGAAGAATATCGCCTTTAAATCCAAATTTAATGAGCACCACCTGCATATAAAGCCAATATAGCCTATTGAAGGCTTTTTCTGCATCTAGGGAAAGCAGAACTAGCTCTTCCGGAGTGTCCTGTACAGAATCTAGCATGTTAAGGATGTGTCTAGTATTATCTAACACCTGGTGTCCGGGTATAAATCCCACCTGGTCCAGATGAATGAGGAGGAAGGGGATGCATTTAAACGGGTAGCAATCAGTTTGGCAAATATCTTCAAATCAGTGTTAAATAAGGATATGGGTCTATAATTTTTGCAATCCGAATTACATTTTCCCGGCTTTGATAGCATTATGATCTGACCTTCCAGCATTTCAACAGGGAAGCAGCCGTTGCTTATCACACTATTTAATAAGGGAGTGAGAAGTGGACCAAGGTCCTCCTTGAAGGTGGCATAAAAAGCATTAAAATATCCATCCAGACAGGGGAGGGCTGGGCTGGGTGGCAGGGGGGCATTTGTCCCCCCCAGGCCGGTTCCATAATGGGCTACCTTGTGCTGGCTCACTGGGCCACCTGCATTTTTTTCATTTAAAATAGGCTGCTGAGTCAAGTCTTGCCCCACGGGCTGAAAGTTGCCAGCCCTTCCCTGCAACCCAACCAGGGGTCGTATCCTTTGGAAGGCTTTTAATGACTGCTTCTACTTCCTGTACTTCCTGTTGAGAGCAGGGAAAACTAAGAGATATCAGACTATTGTTATCAAAGGAAGGGAGGTGTAAGAGGCTCAGGATGGCAGAGATAGAGTTTTGGGATGGCTGAGATATTGTGTTATCGTTATGAATGTTATAGAGCTCAGTGTAATATTTGGCAAAGAGATTTGCAATATCTGCAGGGTTGTAAGTATTTTCCCACGAGAGTCATGGAGCATTTTAATTCTGTTGTGGACTTACTTGCCTCGGAACTTAAGCACTAATAGCCTACTAGCCCTATTACCTAATGCAGGGTTTCCCAAACCCAGTCCTCAGGGCTCCCTAACAGTGCAGGTTTTCCATATCTCCTTGCTGGAGCACAGGTGTATTCATTACTGACTGACACATTGTAACAGATCCACAGGTGGTCCTAATTATGTCACAAGTGATCCGGAAAACCTGCACTGTTGGGGAGCCATGAGGACTGGGTTTGAGAAACCCTGACCTCATGCATACATTTTTTGGCATAGTTTGGTTAGGGCAGATTTCATTCGTGAGATAGTGTGCAAATTTTTTTAATGTCATTGTTTTCCAATAAAATGTTTGCAAAAAAAAAAGCTGATGTAAAATGATGTCTTGGCATAGCATGTTTGTGGAGAAAAACAGCCCGCTATATATTCCCACTGCGCCAATGAAGGGAAGAACATTTATAGAACACAAGTAAGTGAGAAGAGAGAATCTAAACACCCATGTCCAAAAGCAATATTTCACCTACACGCATTAACTGGATTCTGAGGACTTGCCTTAAGAAAAAAAATAAAGATTTTAATAAGAATTTCTTTTTGCAGCTACAATAACAAAACTGTGTCATTTCAGCCAATCTCCTTCCGGTATTGTTCTCCTAAACAAAAACAGAGAGTGGGAGAAGAGAGGGCTCTCCGGGAAACTTTTATATGGTAGTACAAGGAAAGTTCACAGTTGTATAAACAAGTCTCTCTGGGCTTTCATTTTTTTCTGTGAGGAAATGAAATTGATGGACAAAGGCTGTCCATCTTTCATTTCTACAAGAAACAAGTAACAAATGACAAGAAGTTTTAGTCTCAATTGTGGCTACCTGGAAAAAAATTATTTTACTGTAGACCCTAGTTGGGTACAAAATCAAAACAGAAAAAATACTGACACTTATACTGACATGAAAATGCTCACAAGGTAAATGCTGACATTTCCAAATGTCGACAGTGTGATTGCCGACAGTGACATTGCTGACAATCACAAGTTGCCGGACCCACTGGCACAAAATAGTATAAAAAAAATTAGACAGTAATAAAAGTTGAAATTACTCCCCTCCTTCCCAAAACACCTAAACACTTTAAATTTGACTGCCACCGCTCCCTAGTAGCTGTTTATATCTGGATTGGTTTGTTGCAGGGCCGTAAGTAGGGCTGTGCGACAGGGGCGACCGCCCAGTGCGCAACGCTGAAGGGGGCGCAATTTAGGAATATTTTAGGTGCATTTGGTTAAAATTGAGGGCTAAGGGGGCGGCATTTGTCATTTTCGCCCCAGGCGCTAGAATTCTAAGTTACGGCTCTGTGTTGTTGTAGCTATGAACAGCACATATCAAGATTGTTATTCCTTCTGACATGCTGCTATTGACTTATGCTATTTATTTATTAATTATTTAAGGGTTTTTTTCTAATATTTCTTTACTTTTGGGAGTTAATTTTTTAATTTGTTGGAGATATTTATAATAAATATTTATTGATTTTTATTGCAAATGAGCCAGATCCTTTTATTTCTGACATGATTAAACAAGAGGTTTTCAGTACGTTTTTAGTTTTTTGCCTAACTTAGAATATAAATAATAATATATATGGTGTTTAATAATGGCTGTAGAGACTAAATGGTTTTTTTGACCCTTTTTTCTTCCATAGCTATGGATAGATCTCACTGACGCAGTGTCTCCTCCCGAGTTGGATTCTTGCCTTTTGGGATTGTAACTTTTATCAATGTCAGCCAGGGCTTGTTTCGGGAAAACCCTCCTGACTGAAAGGGAAATACATGGTGATTACTAACATACACATCAAAAGAAAGATGCAAGGCATGTGGCATATCTATTAATGAGTTTAAAACTGTAAGGGGAGCAAATGGATAACGATGAATAGAAGCTAGCTTTCAAATAACTTAAAGTGGCTTAGATTATGGTCTTAAAAAAAACTATAAGGTTGTACACCAAACTACAACAAGACTTGATACAAAATTTCAACATGAGTACGAATACATATATAGCATAACAATTAGCAATGACATGGTATATATCAGCATGAATCTCAAATAAAGACCTCACTTTTAGTATTTAATCACTTGTATTGAGGTGTAGGCCTACCACTGTTTGTATCCACATTTAGACCTGGCATACTATGTAAATGTACACAGTAATTGCAATACAAATAAGAGAGCAGCTATGAACTCAGGAAATGATGGCATTGAGTCTATGGTTTGAATCATAGAAATTATATAGCTGCAGGTAGTATTACATAGCACTTAACAATTGTTGCATAAAGATGATTGCTTGCAAAAGTTATCTCCCTTAGGACGGGTAATGATGTGGGGCAAGAAAAAAAAAACCTCTCTCCCTTGGAGATGATGACGACATAAGTAATCCCAATATATATAGCTCAAGGGCAAACTTATAATTCAGGTGGGCTGCTGTGAAAAGATTCAACCCTGTGTATGGTGCAGTACAAAAATGTAAAGGTTACTTCCGCTGTGAGCATGGACCAGTTCTGAAATCCTGGCGGGCGCATAAAGTAAGCCTCAAAGGCTTCTGAAGTTTTCAATGGTTCTCGGCCAAAGAGTAGACATAGTAGCAATGGTGGGCAACTGTACACTAGAATACCTTGAATAGGTCTGGAATTCTTGTGAAAATATGGATTTAATTATGACTCCCTCTGAACACTTGGACAAGATATGGACTTCCTCTGGACACCTGGACCTGGCAGCTTTCTCTCTAGCAATGACAGCTTACTCTCTGACACTGGCAGATTACTCTTGTGACACTGACAGATCATCCTTTGGAATTGGCAGCTCTCACTTTGACATTGGCAATTCCCTCTGTGCCTTTGGCAGCTCTCTCAATTAGATTGACAGCTCTTATCATAGAATTCAGCCCCTCTATAATGGCAGTGCCCATCTCTGTAGTCTCTCTATGGTACTAACTCTCCCATCAGTTGCAAGGCTCATTGGATGCACTGTGTCTCCATCCCAAATGGCTCTCTCCTGGCAGGCAGTGGTACCACCAATGGTCAGCCACACTCTTGTACTTCCCCTCTTCTGGCACCAAACTACCCTCATCTGTCAGGTTCTGACAATCTTCTGATTCCTCAGACATTCTGAAGAGATGAAGTTGGGATGTTTCTAGTATCCAAGGTAGCTTTGAATTGCCCCTCCTCTCCAATCTCTACGGGTCCAGTTTTCCTGAACAGGTCTGCATCAGGTCCAGGTGTTACAAATGGGTGTTTTTCAATCTAATAGTGGTGTTGTTAATGAACATCCCGTTTGTGAACTTCAGTTTTGGCTCAAAAGCAATTTAATATATACTGATGGTAGAATAGACCATTTTTAAAAGTATATATTTTGTGTTTCAACCAGTGATTGTAAGCTCCATGTACAAGAGAATTGCAATTCATTATCCAGACAGCTGAGGAGATAAATCAACTGCTAAATTGTTCTGGCAAACATTAGGACATCTACCAATCAGCAGTGCTGATTTATTGAAATTGTGTAAAGGTTACACTGACCTGGGCACCTGTCCCAATACAGATTGCAGTGTAATTCACTCCATGGACACATTATATGGGGTGGGGGTCTTCTCTTCCTCAGAACAAGGTGAATTCCTGCAGAGAGTTCAGATTGCTGACTCACTCTTACAATCTCTGCTGTTCTGAAAATAACATTGTAACTAAAATTGAAATGACTAAAGAAGAAATTTCACATATATATGTACACATCAGTGGGGATTATACATACAGTAACTGGGAGATACTGCAAGTGATGGGTCAATTAACCCCACTACTGCAATATCTATAAATAAATATATATATATATATATATATATATATATGTATATATATATATATATATATATATACATATATATATATATTGTGGCAAGTGCCCGCTATTGCAGAAGCACACGCGTACAACTTCTTCCTTTTTATGGTTCTTTATTGTCAGGATGGTAATAATGTTATGACACCGTATACTTGCACAGCAATTATGGAGACCCTCAACGCTTACTATACATAGTCCAGCTCTCTGTCCAGATCAGCCAGCTAGCCCAGCATTGATCTCCCTGAACAATGAAACAAGCAGGGTTTTATACCTGACACTCCTCCCACAGGCCTAGCTTGATGGACAGGTGACACACCCACCTTCTCTTTAAAAGGAAACGCCCATCCCTGGCTCTGTTTAGACTATCAGACCCACCCTGTCTGTTTGCTGAAAGGAAGCAGCTTTTAAATCATGTAAGTAAACCAATTTTAAACTACACATATGTTTTTACCTGGTTTAATCTCCACCTAGGTACATAACTGTGCCAATGTTTTACTCTACTTCCCTGCTTTCTCTGCATATTGCCAGCTAAATGCCTCCTTTTGATACAATATATATATATATATATATGTATATATATATATATATATATATATATATACCGTATATACTCGAGTATAAGTCGACCCGAATATAAGCCGAGGCACCTAATTTTACCACAAAAAACTGGGAAAAATTATTGACTCGAGTATAAGCCTAGGGTGGGAAATTACTTGCTTCTTTTAATAAACTCATGCTCCCAAAATGTCTCCAAATGTACCAAAAAAATCAGCAACCATATTAGTAAGGTGTATATATTGTGTATATATAGTGTATATAGCGTTCACATGGAATAGCAGATGCCACAATTTGGAAAATATTGGAAAGGATATGTTTGTCATTAATAATTACTAGATAAATTGCTCAACCCAGGTACTGCGCCCGTCTCCTACTAGGCTGTCTTTAGGACAGTACACACATCTTGCATCTCTTTCTCATTGACGAGGAGCTCTGGATGTGTCCCCCTGTGTTTACACTCCTCTGTGCCTGGTAGGGAGGGAGGGAGGGATTTTCTTCAGCCCTTAACTTCCACTGCGGAAGATAAGAGCTGAGGGACCGGAGAACAGGGACTCACTCGAGTATAAGCCGAGGGGGGCTTTTTCAGCATAAAAAATGTACTGAAAAAGTAGGCTTATACTCGAGTATATACAGTATATATATATATATATATATATATATATATATATATATATATATATATATATAGATAGATATATATACATATACATACACACATATACTGTGTATATCTAATATATAAATGCTTAGTGGCGTCTTTGCGTGAAAAAAAAAACCTAGTTGCAGCGCCACCTGCTGTGCAGAGTTATACACTGACCTACTAAATTCTTAGTGTGTGTGGGGAAAAAAATTCAAAAAGGGCTGAAATTTGGTAGGGCTCAAACTCATTTTTGTGAGGTAATTTTACCTCATGAACACACATGTGTAGAGGCGTGCATTAGTGTGTGTGTGTGTGTGTGTGTGTGTGTGTGTGTGTAAAAAACTATTTTCTCAGAAAGGGCTCATCCAGTTGACCTGAAATTTGGTATACTGACATTATTTGACAAAAAAATTAGAATAGTCAAGTCAGTTAACTTCCATCATCCCCCCTTCCCCCCGTGGGAGGAGTAGTAAAGGCTAAATTTACGAGTTGAGGGGTCAAACTCATTTTCGTGAGGTAATTTTACCTCATGAACACACATAAAAAAGGGCGCTTGTGTCGGGAACTAACGCTCTTCCCCTGAGGAGGCCTGGGCTAGGTCCAAATGCATGACAAGAACCTTTTTAAGACCTTAAGTAGCTTGATTTGACTAGAATGCATGAGTATCATGCACGGGTTAACTTGTATATATATATATATATATATATATATATATATATATATATATATATATATACACATATATATATATATATATATATATATATGATACTTGCCAAAATTTTAAAGTGCCCCTCAGAGAGTTCCTAGAGGGAGTATGGGTGGAGGGGGAGGGGCTTATTATATTGCATATTTTGTGGCCCCGCCCCATCACATAATGATACGCACTCGTTATTTTACAGCAGAGTGGGGCAAAAATGACGCAATTCACTGAGAATCCCATCATTGTGGCCAGGCCCGGCGCTCCCATTAGGCAAGGTTAGGCAGTTTCCGGGCTCTGGAGGGCGCCTGGGGGGCTCCACAGATTAAAAATTTCTTTAAAACTGTGCGGCGACCGCTGACCACACCTTTCACGGCCGCCGCACAGCTTCAGATACATCCACAGGGAGGGGGGGAAGGGCCATTGATCACCACCGCCGCCTCTCTGCTCCGTCTCCTCCCCTCCACTCACTGACTGTCGGGCGTGACATCATCATCACGGCCCGACAGTGTCAGTGAGTGGAGGGGAGCAGAAGGAGCAGAGAGGAGGCAAGTTAAGGTAAGAAAAGACGTGGGGTGGGCGCCGATTTTGAAAATGTGCCGGGGCGGGGGGGGCGCCGATTTTGGAAATGTGCCTAGGGCGCCAAGGACCCTAGCACCGGCCCTGATTGCGGCTCTACTTCTGCTCACTTCACTAGGAAGTGGGCTGATGTGGGAGGATTCCCTACTCTCCTGGTAGACCGAGAGACCTACCCAGAATTTGGGAGTATCCCGGACATTGCATGAGAGTTGGCAAGTATGAAGTATGACCTAAAGCAGATATAAAATTCAACAACAGATATCATGCTGTTAAGCTAGTGCAACAAGTTTCTAGCCAAAATAAAGAGATTTAGCTCACACACATACTTCTCTTTGACTAATAATGCATATATGGTAACAGTGTGGCCGGTCTGTCTGTGGTGCCCTTTAGTTAATAACTTGATGTTATTAACTAAAGAACAGAACTCTATGGGACTGTCACTCACCGGACCGTGAGTGCCTCTTCTTCTGTTATTAGGAACCGTGGCCGTCCGCCATCCTGATGGTCTGCGCATGCGCAGCCTCTATGAACCCTTCAGACCTGTTGCTTTTAGTTAATTGGCTGATCAGGCAACACTCCCTATTTAAAGCACCTGTGGTCATTACCTCGTTGCCTGATCTTGGAGTCTCATTCCCTGTGAGTCTCTGAAGGTGTTCCTGTGTTTCCCCTCGTGTCTTCAGTCCCCGCTGATTCCTGACTATTGCATTGCCGGTTTCCAGACCGCTTCAACTCTCCTGTGTTTCATCGTGTCTTCAGTTCCAGCTGATTCCTGACTATTGCATTGCCGGTTTCCAGACCGCTTCAACTCTCCTGTGTTTCATCGTGTCTTCAGTTCCTGCTGATTTCTGCAAGAATCATCATTGCTCCACTCGTGTCAAGTTCTCTGCCTGTGTGCTACACAGACACGGATTACCGCTACCACTCTCCTGTGGTCTCTACTCGTGTCGGCGTTCAGCTGCTCAGCTATCCCTGTGTTTCTCTCGTGACAGCCTGCTCAACTGAATCGCGGTATGCTTACCTCCTATTGACTTTACTAGTTTATTGCATATCTGCTTGGACTGTGTCCTGCTCATCTACGGAGTCCTCTATCTTAAGAAGATATAGATACTATTGACTTTGCCTCTTTTGACCTGGATCTCAGTAGTGACTTTGTATCTCTCAAGCAGCGCTTGTCATTTGCTATTGTATTGTATATACCATTTGGGATCAAGTTCCTTGTGCTCTCCGTGTTACCTTCTATGTTCCACTCATCTACACTAGTGCCTATCCTCACCTATAGCAGTGGTACAACTTGCTGAACGCAGAACACTGACTCCCAGTTTCCTATTGGCACCAGTTACAAGTTTCCTCACTATAGCAGTGGTGCAACTTGCTGTACGCAGACCACTGACTTCCTCGTTACCTACTTGCACCTGGAACCAGTCCCATCACTACAAGCAGTGGTACAACTTGCTGTACGCAGACCACTGACTTCACTACCTCCTATCTATTCCTGGACAACTCCTCTCACTATAGCAGTGGTACAACTTGCTCTACGCAGACCACTGACTTTCCTCACATCTTCACGTCCATCAAGATCCTCGTGTTCATATTGTCTAATCCATAACCAGTTGCTGCTAGTCATAGACTTTCCTTTAGCATCCTCTTACCATCTGCTGATTCTTCTATTCCGCTAGTCACCCTGCTATCAGAGGACCACTGTGTGTATACACTACTCTGGTAAGACTACATCTGGGGATATCTTGGGCAAAGACTCCTAGTGCCCGTGACAGGGATGATTCATTTAACCACAAATAGTGATATATTTCAGATTGCTGCAATATCCCTTGTGGGGCAGTCATTGTATGATTTTTACAAGTTTTATCAGTAAATTTATTGAACAATTGAATTAAGTTGTTTGCTTGCACACATTGGGCCTGATTCATCTCTGGATGTAAGTACCTTTGCGTGCCGTATCTTGCGTGAAATAGCTCTGTGCATGCTTAGGAATGGACTTTATGACAATGATTGCAATGGCATTCAATTCGTGTAAGAGCGCAAATGACACTTACGACCATGGGCTCACTTGCAAATTTTAGCCATGAGGGCGAGACTCAGCTCAGCAGTCTATTAGTAGCATTTTAAAGCAATAAAAATGGTAGCATATTGGCCCAGCCCAAGGTATCCCACTAAGGGACCAGCCCGCCAGACAAGTCAGCACCTGCTTACAACTGCCTACGACTTGAAGGGATGGAACGGGGGAGAGAAGGGGTGGATGAACGTAGGCAATTCACAGTATGGGTGTGCTAGCACACATGCGACCAATTCTGGGTTTCACTGAAATACGTGGATTTTAGTCGTATCATTTGCACCAGGGCATGTGTAAGTGCCGACTGATAGTGATGAATGTCATAGCATCATCATGTATTAAAACACAAATATGCGTACTAGTAAATAGCACAGAACATGTGTATGCAAATAAAAGAAACTATATAAATGGATTATATGTACAGGAGAGGATGGACATGTTGAAATACCTTCACATTATCCATGAAATGTACACATCTTTGCACCCTGGGGGTGTGGTTGGCTTATGATGAAGCATTCCGGGAAAAATATGATGGCGATGCGAGCCTCATGCTAGGATATAGGGATGTTGAGACATGGCTGAAGGTGTCCCAGGATGGTTGGGGGAATGTTTCTCACGGAGCAGTATGGCGCCAACAGCCGGGACGTGGCAGGATTGGCGCTCCCTCTACCGGACGGGGCCTAAATCGCTCCCCGCCCTAAATCGCCCCGGGTACAATAGTTTTCTACATCCGCCCCTGTTTTGGGGCAACGTATCGCTTCTTAACGTGACGTGGCCACACGTCCTTTTTGTGTGTGCACTACTGTTTTGCCCAGATTTGTAGCAATTGTACCAATTTGTAGCAAGCCAGTGTTGGGAGGTATATAGTAGCAGTCACATAGTAACTGCTATAAATATGGTATCAAAATCAACCTCAGGCATCTTTCTGAGTAAGCACACAATGCTGTCAAGACTTTACTAGCATTTAAGTCAGATTACCTGCATCCTACTCTGGCCTCACACCCCACCTTACCACTCTAAGGATCTCCATCAAGATCTGTGCAACTGCACTAGAATCTACTGTATCTCTCCAGGTCACAGGCAAACTGCTTGCAAACTCCACAGCACACAACTCAGTATGCCTGAACTTCACCAAGCATAAATTCACACTTGAACAAGGGACATGTCTAATCTATCAAAAGCCTTAATTCGAATTGACCCCTAAGTACACGAGGAACACAAGCAGTGTCGGACTGGCCCAGCGGACTACCAGTAAAACCACCGGTAGGCCCGGCTACCTTACGGCCACACCCCCTTTTAGTTGTGGGCGGAGCTTACCTGGAGGCCCGTTGTCGTCATCCAGGGTGCCCACAATCCTCTCCGCCGTCCCCACTACTGCAGATGACTGGCTGTCAGTGACAGCCAGTCATCTTTCAAATACGATCGCAGCTGCAATTATGTGACCTGCCCCCTTCCCCTGTCAGCTGATGTTCCCGCCGCCGCCGAAGGGAGAAGGAGAAGAGAGGCTGCATCAACATATGGGTGAGTAGACTTAAAATCACTTTTTTATATTGTTTGTGCCATCACTATACCACTCTCTGTACACAACTTTATAGATGCCATTTTTAATGGGTGAGCTTAGCTCCCACCCAGTGTGACAGCACCATGCGTACAGCTACTAATAGATGGACCTGGCCAACTTTCTCTCAATTAGGGAACTCAGCAATGAATTGGAAGAAACAGCCAGCGCTACTGAACGACACAGACCTCTGATAAACTTGGATGTTTGTTTTTGCTATACAGTTACAGGGAAGGAACGCTGGCAGCTATACATGTATATACCGTGTGTGCGTGAATTGGACATTGTGCTTGACAGTCAGCCCCATTATAATGAGTCCCTGGAGCATGGACAGCTTCCTTCTGTAATGTAAACATGCCATAAGTAAAACATAATTAGAATATCATTGATTGAAATGGCCCTAAATAGCTTCATTTATCACAAAAATTAAGGAAGCTGGAGAGTGCAGGGGCTGTGCTAGTGTAATCGATGGACAAGCTTTAAGTGTGTGCTTAGGTTACGTTTATATAACCCAATATAAAAGTATTGTACAGTAAAACTGCTGTGTTGCCCATAGCAACCAATCAAATTCTAGCTGCCAGTCTTTTTGTGCACGTCTGAAAATGAAAGCAACAATCTGATCGGTTGCTATGGGCAACACCACCATTTTCTCTGTTCCCTGCATAGAATCTCTATTATTTCTGCTTGGGAGACGGAATCAGCTGTATCATTGCATGGTAACATGTTTAGACAGAAACACTTTAACTGCATAAGCTAATAATCCCTATCTTGAAAGAGTGTAATGAGAGATATAAGTATTAATGTTTATTAGTTTTAAAAGAATTAATTTTTAATTGTCCTAAGGGTCAGCCAAGGACTACAATTGTTAATCCACCATTTGGAACAGGACAGAAAAGACAATTATTTCTGATACAAAATCAAGTCAGTGAAATGTGTACCATGTACTGATGATAACTCCATGGCAAAAACAATGTCCAGGGCAAGTAATAACAAGCACAGAGTCTTATGGTGTGAATCAAACAGTAGGGATCCGGTCGGCTAAAAAACCTTTAGTCCATAGTTCCTGGATCACTGTGTGAAATTCAAATGGCGTAGTGACACAGCGGTATAAACTGACCCAAAAACAGCCACTGGTAACGAGTGTTCGTACCTCTGATGATGAGGGACGCTAGGTCTGGAAGATAGGGTGCCGTATAGGGATAAGCAGATTAGTGCTAACCCTGCGTGAAGAGATATGTTTTACCTCCTTCAGTATGTTCTATCAGATATATATATATATATATATATATATATATATATATATATATATATATGTGTGAATTGAGAGCACTATTGCATGGCACACGTGAATTGGGGACCACTATTGCAGGCATATAATGTGAACTGGGGACACTTGCGTGGCATAACATTAGGGCACTACTGTGTGGCATAACAATGGGGGCACTATGTGGCATAACATTGGGGCACTACTGTGTGGCATAACAATGGGGGCACTATGTGGCATAACATTGGGGCACTACTGTGTGTCATAACATTGGGGGCATATGTGGCATAACATTGGGGCACTACTGTGTGGCATAACATTGGGGGCATATGTGGCATAACATTGGGGCACTACTGTGTGGCATAACATTGGGGGCATATGTGGCATAACTTTGGGGCAGTACTGTGTGGCATAACATTGTTTTGGGGGCACTACCATGTGGTATAGGGGGGCTGCCTATCTATACTAAACTAAAGGGGGGCTGACTATACTAAACTATAGTGAGGGGGGGCTGCACAGAGAACACTATAGGGAGGGGGTGATGGGACCTTTAATGCTGAGGTGGTTTGGGTCTATAATTGAATGTGGGTGCTGTTGATTTAATGGCAGGGATGGTTGGCATTTCTAAATGTACCCATTATTTTTTCCAAATAGTGCCCTCAACATTCCTGGATCCATACAAGCCGCAACTAAAGAAACCAGCAGCCACAGGTGGTAAAAGTGACAACAACAGGTAGGACAGTCTGTCAAATGTTCTGAGTCTAGTGCAGGCTTGGCTAACCTGTGGTACTCCTTGTGAAACTACAAGTCCCAGCATACCCTTACAGCAATAGGCTGCTATATATTGGCAAAGCATGCTGGGGCTTGTAGTTTCACAACACCTGGAATACCACAGGTTAGCCAAGCCTGGTCTAGTGGGACAATCCGGCTTTTTGGTGACTGTTCTGCCCAATCTAAGGGGCAGGTCAAGACTGTATTCTTTATACACACACTGTATGCTTTATATACTACACTAATGTCTTTCGTGGACTGACCACTCCCCCTCTAGTGTCTGGTTCCGTCTTTATGATGGCTGACCACACCCTCTTTGGTGGGCCCCTAGTGTTGCATTCCCCGGTGTACCCTTCATGCCCCAGTCCGACACTGAACACAAGTACATAAGGGCCCACATTTTAAAACCAGGACTATGCAAAAACCAGGACTATGCCCAAAACTTTATTGCAGAAAACATCATAGATAGGTAAGAAAAAGTTCCTTGATAGAGTGTAGCTTTGATTTGCATATTATTCACATCCCTAAGAATGATTCATACATCATTGCACATTACAGCACATCTGATAGACAAGAACCATCTGTATTGTTGCATTGCACAGTTTGGTAATGTGTACAAGGGGTTAATGGACCATTAAGAAAAAGTGAATATTTGATCTGTTCTGCATGCTTATCTCTCTTGGGAGACTTTATGTAAGTGCAGTTGCTGTTCTTGCAGTTTGTGTGTTTGTACACAGCTGTAGCGGGATCTGTTCAGTGCAGTCAATCTTATAGTTTCTGTGAATCCCTTCCCCTTCAATCATCCTCTCCAGGACTGGCTCAGTGACCTATTACTGTCAATGAACGTGTTTTATTGTTGCCAGGAGAATTGCACTATTCTCCCCCCTGGATGGGATGCAAATCCCTTGTCTGTCAAAGAGAGAGAACATAGTCAAACAATGGCTTAATAATAGCAGGATGTGGCTATGTAATGACTACACAGCCAGTGGATGCAGTCACATCATAACCACATTAGGGGCCTAATTGCAACAATAGGGCTTGTTTAAGCACCACCCAATACAAGCAAGGGGTCACCGGCACCCACAAAAGTGTTAGTGCCAGCAGTAACGCTCCCATTGGTAAGTTTCACCAGCGAAGGCTATTAAATATTACAAAGGTACTTGGGCTTTTATATAGTTTGGTTAAAAGTCATAATGATGATGAAAATGATGATTCAGTAGTTTTCTCCATCAATATGGCTGTTTTTTTGTTAAATACATGAAAGGGTTACAGCCGGAGTACATGTGCTTGTTCGATCAATTGTCAAACATTTGAATAAAGAAGGTTTTAGCATTGTTTTATTTTTTTTTAAATTGTATCCAGTTTTTTACCCTTTTATTAACACATTAGTGGCCCAAGCCTGAGGTAAAAGAACAATTACTGATTAAGGCCAGTATCACCAGGGCAGCTGGCAGTATCAGCGATATTTTTATGGTAAATTGCTGGAATAAGTGATTTTTTTCGCAGTGACAAAAAATTAGCCTTAACACCAAAAATAGCCCCTTAATTTCTTTTTCATTTGTTATTATTCATAAATATTAAGTAATTTGTTTTACTTCTTGTTCCACTATGTCTTCTGAAGCAGAAAAGTGCAATTTGCGTCTATTTTAAGCCTTGATCCCCAAGATAATTAAATTTCCAGCTGCTGTGGATTTGTCTGCTACATGGATAGAGGTAATGACTCACAATGTTATTTCCACTCTATTTGTCTGAGAAATGTCTGTAACATGTCATGTGGGAAATTTGCTGACATACAAATATGTAAATATATTACAGTTCAAACCATTCTCTGCTGACAAACTTAAACCTGAAGAATCATGGCATCAGCTGGTCTAAGCATCTTGAAATCACATGGGTCACAAACATGGAATATCCACGGCTTTACTAATATGGCGGGAATGGGGTTATGAGTAAAAAACTCATGTCTAAGCGAAGTCTCACTTCGTCTCTGGTGCTTGCCTCCACTGGAATCTTGATTGGAGTCCATGGGGTAGTAGTATCTTCAGATTCCTACCATCGACCGACTTGGGGAACCCACACTTGTGTGGTTATAGAGTAAGGAAAAAACACACCTCAATGGAGTAAAAGCCAGCTGGTACATGCATAAAAGACAAGTCACAAAAACATCATGCACGGTGGCTTCTAGAAAGGTATACAGGTCAGCAGATATCTTTAGCCATGTAGGAATCCCTCAAGAAGTAGTCACCGACCAGGGGACGCAAATTCAAGGGAACTTGCTGCAAACAGTATGGGACAAATTTTGGGTCCACCCCTTCCATACAACCCCCTACCATCCCCAGACTAAGGGTCTTTGCGAGAGATTTAATGGGACCCTTAAGCAGTTGCTGCGGGCATATGCTGAATCGGAGGGGGAAGACTGGGAGAAGTCATTGCAGCAGCTATTATTCGCGTGCCGCAAAGTACTGCAGGATTCTACCGGGTTCTCTCCTTTTGAGTTATTATATGCTCGAATGGTACGGGGACCTCTCAACCTAGTCCGGGAAAGCTGGGAAGGATCATTCCAGGAACCTGAGGCTCCAGTCTTGGAATATGTGGTACAAATGAGCGATAGACTGCAGAGGTTGATGCAGCTTGCTCATGACCATACTTTGGGGGCACAGGAACGGCGGCGCCATTATTACAACCAGGTGGCTTGAAAAAGGGAGTTAGAAGTTGGACAGAAAGTGATGGTGCTAGTATCTGCCAGAAAGCAGAAGTTACAGGCAACTTGGGCAGGGCCCTATACCGCAGTGGACAGACAGGGCCAGGTAGATTATAGTATTGCACTAGATCGGACCGGGAAGCGGGTGGGTACCTACCACATTAATAGGTTAAAAGAGTACATCACCAGGGAAATAGGGGCCGTGGCAATCTGCTGCCCACCTATGGATGACCCCTAGACTGACCCCTTACCCAACATTCTCGCAGCGACCAAAAAGGACCTAGCGGTGGAGGCGGTGCCCATAGGCCAGAAGTTAAAAGGAGCCCAGACTCAACAGATGAAGGGAATATTGGAGGTAGAGCGGCCTCAGTTCACCAGCAGGCCTGGGCGCACTCATGTAGTGGCCCATGATGTCAACACCGGGGAGGCTCGGCCTATTCGGCAACCCACGTATTGAGTGAGTCCAGAGGTGCTTGTCATGATCAAAAAAGAGGTCGATGGAATGCTGGCACTGGGGGTCATTATACCATTCAGTAATCCCTGGGCGGCCAGTGTGGTGTTAGTGCCCAAGAAAGACCGGAGTACACGCTTCTGCGTGGGGTATAGGAAAGTGAATGAAGTGACAGTGACAGACGTGTATCCCATGCTCCGGATAGATGAGCTGTTAGACAGGCTGGGGGCGGCTCGCTATCTGTCCACGGTGGACTTTAGTAAGGGGTACTGGCAGATATCCCTTACCAGGGAAGCACAGGATCGGTCTGCATTCACCACTCCATTTGGACTATTTGAGTTTACTGTGATGCCCTTCGGAATGGAGAATACCCCAGCCACCTTTCAGCGTACAGTAGACCGATTGCTGGCAGAGTGTGAGGAGTTTGCCCAGGCATACCTGGACTATAAAGCTATTTTTAGTGAGACCTGGGAGGACCACCTGCAACATGTGGCCCAAGTATTAGCTCAGATCAGCCAGGCAGGGTGAACGATCAAACCAGAAAAATGTCAGATGAGGATGGCGGAGGTGTTGTACCTCGGGCACATGTGTGGTGAAGGAAATATTCGACCGGAGCCAGCCAAAATTGATGCCAACCTGATTTGGCCTCGTCCCACCAACCAAAACAGGTATGCGCCTTCCTTGGGATGGCGGCGTACTATTGCAAGTTCGTGCCCCAGTACAGCACCATTGCCAAGCCGCTGACTGATTTGACAACCAAAAAGTACTCCCGACAAATTGACCTGATTGTGAGCAGGCCTTTTCCCAGCTTAAGGATATCTTGTCCCAGTCCCCAGTATTAGCAGCCCCTGAGTCCCAACGGCGGTTCATTGTGCAAACAGGTGCCTTGGGCTGTGGAATAGGAGCTGTCTTGAGTCAAGTAAGGGAGTAGGGGATAGCATAGACCACTATTGAAAAGGAGTGCCTGGCCATAGTTTGGGCTCTCAAAAAGTTGCAGCCGTACTTATATGGGCGGGAGTTTTCAGTGTCACAGATCATAATCCACTTAGCTGGCTACAACACACCACAGGGGACACTGTATCGTTGCTGAGATGAAGCTTGGCCTTACAACTGTATAGCTTTTCCATCTCTCACAAAAGGGTAAAGATCACGGAAACGCGGATGGCCTGTCTTGTCAGCAGGAACCAGACTCCAAGCATCATTGCACCTCTGGAACTGTCCAGCCAGTCTCTCTCACCACAGGGTACATGGACTAAAAAGTGGGGGAAGAATGTAAAGCAATGGACATGGTGTAGGGTGTTACAACCCCTTAATGTAATCCATACCTAAAATGCACATATACATATATATACATATACACATATACATTTATATATATATATATATATATATATATATATATATATATATATATATATATACATTTCACATAGTGTTTCACCATGGTTATTTTATTTCTCTATTACTTTACACAGAATGGATGCAGTAGAGGGTTAAAAACCATGAAGGGGTACAGTGCTGTCCTTAGGACAGTAGGACAAAACATTAGATCAGGGTCTTTTAATAATTATATTGTTGCTTTTTAGCATTAAGAAAATGTATTTGAGGAGGGTAATAATGTAATGTGGGAGAGAGGTTATTAATGTGACATAAGGGGGTAAATGTATCAAGCTGAGAGTTTTCCGGCGGGTTTGAAAAGTGGAGATGTTGCCTATAGCAACCAATCAGATTCTAGCTATCATTTTGTAGAATGTACTAAATAAATGATAGCTAAAATCTGATTGGTTTTTCAAACCCGCCGAAAAACTCTCAGCTTGATACATTTACCCCAAGGTGTTTAATGCAATGTATCAGTAGGTGTAAGCTGTTAATTCAGCATGGATCTTTTTTATTAAATGTGGAAGCTATTTTTATGTAATGTTGGATTGAAGGGCCTAAAAATATATTTTAGGGGCTAATTTTGGATTGCGAGGTCTCTGTATTAATTGTGGCAGTTAATAATGTATGGTGAAGCTAGTTGGGGGATGGAAGCCTATTTAATAAATATGGTTTCTATTTATTTAAAGTTGGAACTGGTTGGTGGGTGGAGGCCTAGAATGTTCATTCATGTATGCAGCTTTGGGAGCTACTGTGAAGCCAGATCCCTCCTACACTGGATATCGCAATACATTAGGGTTTGGGTCACATGTGACTAAGGGTAAATGGTGGGGAGATTGGAGAGGACAGCTGTCCAATACACCTTCCCAATTGATCCCCTAGTACCTATGTTACCAACACCGTTCTCCCATTGTCACATATGAGGAAAGGCCTAAGCACTCCTCTTGCACACAAGACCACTAAATTCATAAAACATCCCTGCCTCAGCTAAAGCAATTAAAAAAACAACTTTATTTCTGGAATGGTAAGGTACCAGAGGAGGGATCTCAGAGGTTTAATTAAATGGAGGGAGGAAGGAAAAAAAGCTATAGGATTGGTGTTCTTTTTTAATAAATGCCCCCAACATTGATAGTTAACAGAACTGTTTTGTGAGTTCGCCTTTCGAAATCCTTTTTATTAGCTGAAAAATGTTTGCAAAACCTTGAAATGTTTTTGGGTTACACTGAAGAGAAGAGTCCTCCCCCCAATAATATACCAGCCATTCTGAAAAACCAACTCTCCTGCAGATGCTAAAGGAATGATACCACGCCGGTCATAGAATCACCTTGATTAGATGCATTAAGCACATTGCTGGAGTCTCAAAATACACAAATTGTTTTTTAATTCAGCATTTCTACACTGTGAACATTAAAGAGGTCTCAGCTGACATAACTACAGGTTAAAACTAACATATTTCCTTAACTCTATATTTGTTATTGCATTTTGTTGTGAAAAATGGACGTTCAAGCTACAATAAAGAACGTCTTAGAAATATAGCTTAAAGTTTTAAGATTTTGGAAATTACATTCAACTACACCCCCCCCCCCCCCACTCCCCGTGTGGTGTAGTTTTTCTCTACATTTCTGACTTCCTACTATGTAGTCCTAGAAAAAGCTAGTGAAGGTGTAACAATTATGTATTATTGATATTTTCCCTTAATATTCAGGTATGACAATGTATATTGTAATGCAATCTCAGCATGTGCTTGGGCTAGATGACATGAGTCTGAACCTATGCAAGTGTCAATAATCTTTTGAAACTAGAGAGGCCCGGGATAGATAAGGATCTCAGAGGTGTTTGAAGCCCCAAAGTTGTAAACCATCTAGCCACTCAAGCAGAGCAGAGGTGAGAGATTCTCTGAGGTGCCCAAACATATATCTTAGTGATAGATCATTTACTTCAGAAAGCTCTGTGTCATTTTGGGAATCAATCTGACTTAATTGAAAATGTAATTCCTAAGGTGGGGGTGAAGAGCCTGTAAGAAGGGTTTAAAATCTTCTGCTTTAGTGCATTTTCATGATGGGGTCTATCAAGACTGAAATGTCTCATATTTCTCAATTGTGTTCCCTCACACACACCAAGTCTTAACTAGTAAGTAGTGATTCTGGCTTTATTTCCTATTTTATTTCCTGGAACTTATTTGTGCAACTTATTCTATGTCTTGATAGTTTTAAAAAAAAAATTGTAACTGAACCTTGGAAACATTTGTCAGATTAAAATACATTTAATCTAGCATATTCTCCGTGATTCTTTGTAAATTTACGAAGCCCCGGGAGGCTCATGCTACATGTCTATGTGATTTAAGTGTGAAACATTAATAAATGGTTTGTTGACACCATAGTAAATCCTTCTTGGTGGCAGAAAAGGTGTATTCATTGCTATGTCACAGCCAGCTGTTCAGATTGCTGTATCTAAGACAAGCTGGGCATTTGTGACAAACTGGTTGGCAGCTTGGTGGGATTGATAAGGTGACGTCAGTCACGGCCAGCTGTTCAGATTACTGTATCTGAGACAGACTGGGCGTTCATGACAGAAGGAAACAGAAATATGCTATCCTGAGCTGGTATTCAGAAGTATAATGGAAAATTTGCTATATTCTGATAGCTACTCTGGTAGCAAATAAAATGGCATACAATTATAAATATATGAAGTTTTGTATTTTAATTTTTATTTAGCAACCCCTTGGATCAAAGGATTAAAATACAGCCCAGCAAATCACAGAATGAATTCAGAGCGGACACCTGATAAACTCCTAGGAGCATGCAACCAAGAAAAAAATCCTGATGGCATTTGCAACTACTCAAAACTATATCAGCGCCTATTCTCAGGGGGATGCATCCTCCCCTGTAAAATCAAATCAAATAATCAACAGTGATATATATATTAGATAATGTACTATAAAATTAATATATGTATATACTATATATATATAATATATATAAAATACGTATGTCTGTGATAAAATTGACATGTAACATATATTTATTCAAATGGAGAGTACATTGGAGTAGGGACACTGTGACTATTAGCACGGCATTGAGTGTCAGTTCATGGGTAATAATATTGCTGTACAGGTACATTTTATTCAAGCACATGCAGGACATGATCAATAATGAGTGGATTTTATCGAGAAATGATCTGGCGCCCATAGTTATATACCAATTTTACTGTGAACTGCATTAATATATCTGTTCTCCCACAGTTCTCCAACTGTTGTTTTCACCATGGCTCCTCTCAGCAATGGTGTCTGTTAATCTGACCCATTCTTCTCCAAACAACCATCTCCTCATACTCCTGAAATCCTTTTTTAGTCTCTTCCTCTCCTTGACTGACACTCTGTGTAATGTACCAGACTCCTGGTTCCACAGAGCAGCTTTCTCCAATTCTACCTTTCTCAATATATCTGTCTCCTGGCTGCCAGGTTCTCTCACATAACCTCCTTTTAGCTCTCTAGCTTCTCCTCAGTCTGCTTTCCCAGCTTCACACACAGCTTTCCTGTTCCAGACAGCCTCTTCGTGTCTCTCTCCCTAGATCTTCCCACATGCCCCTTAAACCTTCCCACATGTCCAGTGAATCTCCACCACATGCACATCAAATCTCCCCATATGCCCATTACACCTCCCCACATGCCCATCACACCTTCCCCACATGCCCCCAACATGCCACTCAGATATCCCCACAAGCCCCTCAAACCTCCAAAATGCCCCTCAGACGTCCCCCACATACCCATCATACCTCCCGTATATGTCCATCAGACCTCACCAAATGCCTCTCACACCTCCCCCACTTTAACAGCTGGCTTGTAGATAGGAAGTCATGTGGTGCAAAAGTCAAAGTTCTCTGGTTTATAACAGAGCAGAGACTAAGACTGATCAAGAACAGCCGGCTGGGGGCCGCGGTTGAAAGCTCATCGGGCCATTGCTAAATCCTCTATTGGCCATCAATGATTTATCTATATACATTTATACACATACAGTCTGTCACAATTCAGCAGTCACCTGAGCCTGCGCAACGTGTGTGTAACAAAAGGTTAATCATAACAACCACCTAGTCTGTTTAAAATGAATAAAATTCTCCCTGCCTTACCAATTATGCCACCAACAAGGTTTTTTTCTGAATAGCTGACTCTCTTACTCAGGAAGCCTTTGATTCACCTTTAAAACTAATCTATCACAATTTACATTCTTATCATAAACCAAATGATCTCCCCTGACCCAGAGTTATCATAAACCAAATTATATCCTGTTTCAACTATATAGCATTCTAACTCAAATAATTTGTAAGAACACAGAAACATGAACTTATTAATTGTAATTTAATGTGGAAAATATATCCACAATGCTTAAGATGAAAAACAATTACCAAAAATTACATACAAAGCTATGATACAATAGTTTCTTGTAAAATAAAAAGGAAAAAACCACAAACATTGTAAACCTAGGAATGAACAAGTTTTCTGCTTGCTGGGAGTACAGGACACTTCTCTATATTAAATTGACTCTGAAGAAGTGAACAAATATTAACATACATAAACATATAAAAATTGTTCATGTGACCTCACTTTAAAGTCCCTTGACATCCTCTTTATTTGACAGCTGTAATATTCAAGCCATTCAATATATGACAGCAATGTATGTATAGCTGTGGCCGATTGCAGGGGGCTTCTCCATGCACACCATTACTGGAGAAAGACTGCCGGGCATTACAATGCCTGGAAGGCATAACAAGATACTCAAAGTGTCCCTCGCGAGTAATAAAGGCAGTCTTCCATTTGTCTCCTTCTCTAATGCGGAATAAATTATAAGCTTCCCTAAGGTCCAATTTGGAGCAGACTTTGGAGCCACCAATCCGATCTAACAATTCTGTGATAAGCGGAAGAGAGTACTGGTTCTTAATAGTTATGGAGTTCAATTGCCGATAATCGATGCATGGGACGCAGTGCCCCATCTTTCTTTTTGACAAAAAAGAAAACAGCTCCGGCCGGGGATGAAGATTTCCTGATAAAGCCACGTTTGATATTTTCAGTGATGTAGAGAGAAATGGCGTGATTTTCAGCCAGCGAGAGTGGGTAAATTTTTCCTTAAGGAATGGGTTTATCAGGTAACAAATCTATAGGGCAATTCCAAGGACGATGAGGAAGAAGTATTTTCTATGGAACTTTGCAAATGACGTCCTGGAACAAAACATAAGAAACAGGTAGCATAGGCTGGGATGAAAGGATACAACAGGGAACAGAGACGTTAATGTGCTTGACATTAGAAAGACAGTTCTTGAAGCACAGAGGCCCCCATGAGGTAACTTGAGCCAATCTCCAATCGAATTGAGGTGCATGAAGTTTAAGCCATGGCAAACCCAGAATGATAGAATTAAGGGACTGGGGTAGAACCAGAAATTCGATAGTCTCCGTTTGAAGAACCCCTACCGTCAGCCGAACAGGAAAAGTAATCCGGGAAGCAGAACCATTAGAAACTCGATTCCCATCCACAGCGGTGAGGAAGAGCAGCTGAGCGAATTCTAGAATGGAGATATGGAGTTGTGAAGCCAAAGTGGCGGAGATGAAATTACCTTCAGAGCTAGAGTCCACAAAGACGGATGTTACATGAGGGTCGGCAGGAGTATCTAGCGAGATGGTCATTAAGAAGTCTGAACTAGCAGAGATGTAGGGAGTAGTAAAATTCACTCCTAAACCAGCCTCCCTATCATCGATTAGGAGGAGGCTTTTCCCGATCTCTTAGTACAGGTGAATAGCAAACGACTGGGCTCTCCACAATAGAGACACAAGTTTTGCTTGAATCGTCTCTCTCTTTCTTCAGGCGAGAGACGGGAGTGGCCAATCTGCATAGGTTCATCAGGGGGAACTGGGTTCAGGAAGCAGGGATCAAGACAAGGAGAAAAAAGTCTTTCAGAAGATCTTTCGTGAGAGCGCTCCCGAAAACGTAGATCGATTCTGTTACACAGAGAGATGAGGGTATCCAGATCTGATGGGAGGTTGCGAGAAGCCAAATCATCCTTAACCCGATCTGTCAGGCCTTGCCAGAAGGTTGCCACTAATGCTTCGTTATTCCACTTCAGCTTAGAGGATAACATACGAAATTGCATTGCGTATTGGCCCACTGTCTGAGAACCTTGGTGTAGAGTCAGAAGGCTTGAGCAAATGAGGTGACCCTACCCGGTTCATTGAATACCTTGTGAAAGGCCTCAATAAAAAAAGAGGTGTTCTGCAAAAGGAGATCAATATTGGTGGTTCTGGATAATTGGGATGAGTCCACATGGAATCCCATTTGTCTTATTTCCTCTACATTTGAAAAGCATCAATACGAATACAATGTTTATTCATACATGCCAACTCTCCCGGAATGTCCAGGAGACTCCAGAATTATGGGTAGGTATCCTGGAATCCCAGGAGAACTGGCGATTCTCCCGCATCTGCCCACTTCACTAAATTAGATCCGGCATGAACGGGTGGAGGGGGCGGTGCTTCATGTATTGCGGCATTTTAGCCCCGCCCCAGCGATGTAATGCTTGTTTGGGGTCTTTTTACACCTGTAAAAAGGCCCCAAACAGGCATTACGTCACTGGGGCGGGGTGTGTGCACCATTGTCCTCCACTTTGTGTCTGTGAACCTGTCTCCCCATACTTTGTGTGTGTGCGCCTTGGTCCTCCACTTTGTGTGTGTTCTTCCATCCCCCACTTTGTGTGTATGCCCATGTTCCCTCTTTGTTTGTGTGTCCATGCTCCCCCCCAGTGTGGACGTCTCTGTCCCTCTTTTTTGTATGTGCCTCTTTCCCCTCTTTGTGTTGCCGTTCTTGCAAGTTAGCACGCCCCGGCCCACTCATGGCAGCCGGGTGCGTGCACAGGGACGTTATTTAATTAGTTCAGATCCTGGGGTGATTACAGGGCAAAGCCCTGATTGGCTGGTTCCAGTATTTAAGGCAGGGAGGGCTTAGCCCCCCTGTAGGTTATAGCGTGGACTTACCCTGTTGAAGACCTGCTCTTGTCCTGTTTCTGCCTGTCCCAGTTCCTGTGTATTATCTGCCTGTTTTCTATTGGACCTGCTGTTGTGACCCTTTTCCTGTACCTTGGACCCTGCCAGCTTGCCTGTGACCCTGACCCTTTGGCCTGTATCTTGGACTCTACTGTTTTGATCCTTGGCGAGTTATCCGACTATTCTACCTTGCTTGTGACCCCTGACCTTGGCTTACGTCTGACCATCTGTTACCATCTACTCTGCCTCCCATGGCCTGCCGCTGCGGTATTGAATAACGAACTTGCACTACTCTAAGAGTTAAGTCCTGGGGGTATCCGAGTACCTGTGAGCACATAAAGCTCTACGGGAAAGGCGGCTGCTATAGGGGAAGACCTATGTCATCTGTTCTGCAATTTAGTTATCAAACCGGCAGCCTAACAAAGGGCCTGATTCATTAGTGATCTTATCTGCTGTTTTTTGCTTATCTTAAGCAAATCCAGTCTGTGCATGCTCAGAAAAGAAAATCCACTGCGTAAGTGAAGAATTTCTTAAATTAAGATGAAAATCCATCTTAACTTCACTCTTATCTCCCCGTTAATTCTTCAAAATAAGCATGTTAACTTTTGCACCAGATAAGATCACTAATGAATTAGGCCCAAGGTCTCCTCACACACTTCTCCTTCATCAAATTGTGCCCCTTCATCATCACCATGCTGTGCCTCCTTATGATCGCACAGTGCCCCTTCATCATCATGACGCTGTGCCCCCTTATGATCACACTGCTGTTGCTCCCCTTCATTACACTGTGCCATGCTACTTTTGGGCCCCGATCATCACACTGTGCCATGCTGCTTTTCCACCCCGCACTCAAAGCTTTAGGTGAACTGATGTACAGCTGCACAGATTGAGGCTCCTTGGATCCACTACACCAGGACATATTTTCAGGGATTACTACAAACCAAGATTTTTAGATGATCCCAAGTGTATTACTAGCTAAGCAATGTACAAGTATTTTATATGGGACACATGAATCTATTTCTATTTTTCACACATCCTAACAAACCTAACAAACAACGGGTGCTTAAAGGACGGCTGCCACTTCTTTATGTATATATATATATATATATATATATATATATATAGACATAGACAAACCGAGGGATTTCCTAGTGCCTGGAAACCCCCCTTCAAGCCTGGGGCACTGTATAATTGAGGTGGCTGGACCTTGACCCCACTTCACACAGCTCTGCTTGAAAAGGGAGAGCTGTGTGCAACAGTAGTGTATGCAGCATTGCCCATGTATATTATAGGGATAGGAAGAGTTGCAGAGCAGCCAAGAACTGTCTAATATTATAGCCGTGCCCCCATGCATGCTGGTCACGCCCACTGGTGGCGTGGTGTGGAAATCCCCCCCTCTACAAATCCTGCGTTTGCCCCTGATATATATATATATATATATATATATATATATATATATATATATATATATATATATATATATATTATATGCAGTTAAGGATATAGGGCCTGATTTACTAAGGAAAGTTAAGCAAGAGATTGGGTTGATCTAGGAAAGAAAAGCCAGTTTTTTACTGATGTGCAAGATAATAAACTAATATGCACATGTATTGTAATATGGCTTTGTCCGGGAGAAAACTTAAGTAAAAAGAAGATGAGTATTTTCCTTAATAAATCAGGCCGATCTCACAATGTACACAAAGATAACACTAAGATCATTCTTCATTGGTTCAAGGTTCATGATAGTTCAGTACAATGCAGATCATAGGTGAGTTCAAATGATGCTTCTCCAAAGGTGAGGGCAACTCACTCCAACAGCTGTGTACATACTTTGCCTCATGGAACAGATGAAAATCCACCTTAAATTAACCTATTAACATATTCTACACAGAGTATTATTGAATATCAATCTCATAATAATCATAACAAGTGGTTGCAAAATGTGATCGCTTATCCGATGATACCGAATTGCTGCTGGTGAAATGTGGTTTAATATAAGACCAAACACAATACATTTCTTATGTCCTGAACCTTAAATAACTTTGATGTAGGTTTACCATTTTGTGATAAATCTCTAAGCGCTTTATATTAATAATAAAATAATGTGAGTTGAAAAGTTTATTTAATGTGAACTATTTACAAGTGTAGGTGTGAATGTAAGTAAGTGTATTTACTGTGTTTTCGAACAGAAAACTATAACAGCCGATATTTATTAATTTAAACGACTTCATCCAATTATTTGATTTCGACACTAGTGTTGGAACTCGCTCTGACATTACACATGCAGTAAGTCGTGTAAGCCAGTTTGCCATAAATCCTGAGAGACTACAATGAATTGCAATTAAAACAATCCTGAGATACCTGAAAGGAACAAGCCATGTGTCAAGTTGATTACTGACTTCACCTTGTACAAATAAATAAGCTTCATGTGTCAGCTGAAACTTCGCTTAAACCTGTGGATTATATTTTACTCCCTTGGGTTTTGTATATCATAAAGAGACCCTAGTCTGCAGTCATTTATTCTAAAGCATCTAACCTGAACCAGCTGGTTTACTCCTTGTTGCATCTCTACTGATATTTGTCTGATAAGTATGATCTGTATAATTGTACTAAAAGTATTGTTATGACTGGTCTATATTATCTGCTGCTGCACATTTAGTGTGATGCTCTAATTAACTTGTAGCAACTTGTTGTCTTCTAAAGTATATATCCAGTGAAATCCATTTCACTGAAGCACAGTGCCTAGATTTAAAGTGGGATATATTTATTTAGTGACCTATGTGTTGTGTCGATTTATGTTTGCATCTTGTTGAACCAAGATCCCTAAATTTATTTTGTGACATGTTGAATAACATTGCATGTTGATGGTATCATGGTTTTGCTTCCCTACACTACCACTACTTCTCTGCTGTTGTGGTAAAGCCTTATGTCGCAAACAAAGAAAATACACCCACGAGATTATGAAGTTTTAGCACTTTGTTCATTGTTTTATTCCGACACTACTGGGGGGGACCTTCGCCTCTCTACCATACCACCAGGCCTGTAGAATCCTTCCTTACACTACTTTTGAAGTGCCAACCATCCGCCTCCTTACACGTGCACAGATAGGTTCTTCCAATAACATTTGAACTGTAAAGACGTCATAAATGGACCTGCATCCTTTTTTTACATATATATAGATATTTAGGTTGCAAGCAAAAATGAGCATTACTTTTTACCATAGTAACTTTGCGATGTTCTTAGGAACAGTGAGCAGAGGCACAAAAATATATATAAGCAACCTGTTCTCTGACATTGCCCACAATATAAACCTACTACCATCTGCATATATGAATGTAGTATAATACAGTTAGGTACATTAACTGCATAAATCTGCCATACTGCCTTTCTGTTGCAATCAGTATCAACTGTGACCAACTGTATATATGTATATATCATTTGTTACAACAAGTTCTGAAATAAAACCAACACATTGGTTAAATCTAAAAGCTCCTTGTGATTTAACATCTACCACCAACGCTGCTGACACCTTTTACATGTACCAGCTCAAGTACCCTGATAATAGTTTTCTGCCAAAACAAAGCAGCCGATTTCCTAGTTGCAGTGCTCCCCCCCCCCCTTAAATTAAGGGGGCCTTTTCAAAGGGGCTCTCTTACATGGAGAACTTCCTCCCTTAATTCAGCTCCTGCTAGCCAGCTGTCTCTGCCTTTGCAGTGAAAACCCCCTCGCAATATGGGGGCCTTTTCAAGGAGACTCCACACATGTGGCTTCAGCCAATTAGACTCACCCCTTCCAAGGGTTTCTCTCTCCATCTATGCCTCAATTTCCAGTAAGGATGAGCGGGCTCGGATTCCGCTAATCCGAGCCCATCCGAACAGTGCGGATCCGACAGGATCCAAACACTGTTCGGGTATTTCCGGTGCCAAAAAAATGAAACTGAGGCTCTGACATCCAAGTCTCGCGTCGGATCTCGCGAGACTCTGATTGCATAAATTCCCCGCTAGCGGCCGCCATTTTCATTTGAGCTGTGATCAGGGTAGAGGGAGGTTGTAGGGTAGTGGTACTCCTGCGTGATCAGTCCAGTTGTGCTTTATGCTTGTGTCCAGTGCTCTGTCCTTGCTGAGTCCAGTGGTGCTTTATGCTTGTGTCCTGTGCTCTGTCCTGCTAAGTCCAGTGGTGCTTTGGCCAGTGTCTGTCCTGCTGAGTCCAGTAGTGCTTTAGTCCTGTGCATTTTTGTGCTAAGTCCATAGTACTTGTCTAATTATTAAAAACTCCAAAAAAAAAGAAAAAAAAGAAAATAAAAGAAAATTATACAAAAAAAAGTAAAAAAAAAATATTAAAAAATAATTTAAAAAGTATAAAAAAATTCTAGAGCAATATATTATTGCAGTCCTGAAATATTAGTACTGCAATACCTACATTCACTGTTTCTGCAGTCCAAAAAATAGGAACTGCAATCTATATTACTACGTTCACTGTTTCAGCAGTCTAAAACATAGGAACTGCAATCTATATTTCTACGTTCACTGTTTAAGCAGTCCAAAAAATAGGAACTGCAATCTATATTACTACGTTCACTGTTTCAGCAGTCCAAAAAATAGGAACTGCAATCTATATTGCATTCACTACGTTCATTCTTTAAGCAGTTCCAGAGAATAGGTACTGCAATCTATATTACATTTAATAAGTTCAATTTTTAAGCAGTTCCAGAGAAAAGGTACTGCACTCTATATTACATTTACTACCTTCAATTTTTAAGCAGTGCAAGAGAATAGGTACTGCAATCTATATTACATTTACTACATTCATTCTTTAAGCAGTTCCAGAGAATAGGTACTGCAATCTATATTACATTTAATACGTTCAATTTTTAAGCAGTGCAAGAGAATAGGTACTGCAATCTATATTGCATTAACTACGTTCATTCTTTAAGCAGTTCCAGAGAATAGGTACTGCAATCTATATTACATTTAATACGTTCAATTTTTAAGCAGTGCAAGAGAATAGGTATTGCAATCTATATTACATTTACTACGTTCATTCTTTAAGCAGTTCCAGAGAATAGGTACTGCAATCTATATTACATTTACTACCTTCAATTTTTAAGCAGTGCAAGAGAATAGGTACTGCAATCTATATTACATTTACTACGTTCATTCTTTAAGCAGTTCCAGAGAATAGCTACTGCAATTTATATTACATTTACTACGTTCAATTTTTAAGCAGTGCAAGAGAATAGGTACTGCAATCTATATTACATTTACTACGTTCATTCTTTAAGCAGTTCCAGAGAATAGGTACTGCAATCTATATTACATTTACTACGTTCATTCTTTAAGCAGTGCAAGAGAATAGGTACTGCAATCTATATTACATTTACTACGTTCATTCTTTAAGCAGTTCCAGAGAATAGGTACTGCAATCTATATTACATTTACTACGTTCAATTTTTAAGCAGTGCAAGAGAATAGGTACTGCAATCTATATTACATTTACTACGTTTATCCTTTAAGCAGTTCCAGAGAATAGGTACTGCAATCTATATTACATTTACTACGTTCATTCTTTAAGCAGTTCCAGAGAATAGGTACTGCAATCTATATTACATTTACTACGTTCAATTTTTAAGCAGTGCAAGAGAATAGGTACTGCTGTCTATATTACATTTACTACGTTCATCCTTTAAGCAGTTCCAGAGAATAGGTACTGCAATCTATATTACATTTACTACGTTCATTCTTTAAGCAGTTCCAGAGAATAGGTACTGCAATCTATATTACATTTACTATGTTCAATTTTTAAGCATTTCCAAAGTGTGTGTGGTTTAGGGGTACACTCATTAGTGCTGCATATAATGGAGTACAAAAATTTGGAGGATAAAGTAGGGAAAGAGCAAGACCTACTTTCTCCTAATGCTGAAGCTGCTGCCACTAGTCATGACATAGATAATGAAATGCCATCTACGTCGTCTGCCAAGGCCGATGCCCAATCTCCTAGTACAGGGCATGTAAAATCCAAAAACCCAAAGTTGACTAAAATTACCAAAAAAAGAAAATTAAAAACATCTGAAGAGAAACGAAAACTTGCCAATATGCCATTTACGACACGTAGTGGCAAGGAACGGCTTAGGCCCTGGCCCGTGTTCAGGACTAGTGGTTCAGCTTCACCCAAGGATCTAAGCCCTCCTCCTCCTCCCCCCCTCTAAAAAATTTAAGAGACTTAAGCTGTCATCAATAACACAGCAAACAACTCTGCCTTCTAAACAGATGACATCACAAATCCCCAAGGTGAGTCCAAGGGTGTTGGTGGTTGCGAAGTCTGACCTTCCCATCTCTGTACGGGAAGAGGTGGCTCCTTCCACCATTTACAGCATGCCCTCTGCATATGCTGGAAGGATCACCCACAGTCCAGTTACAAATTTGGCTAATGAAGGTGTGAATGTTGTACACCGGGAGGAGGATATTGATGTAGCTGGCGCTGAGGAGGAACTTGACGAGGAGGATGCTGATGTGGTTATCATAAATGAGCCACCAGGGGGGGAAACAGTTGTTGTCCATGGGATGAAAAAGCCCATCGTCATGCCTGGTCAGAAGACCAAAAAATCCACCTCTTCTGTCTGGAGTTATTTTTATCCGAATCCGGACAACAAATGTATGGCCATATGTAGCTTATGTAAAGCTCAAATAAGCAGGGGTAAGGATCTTGGCCACCTAGGTACATCCTCACTTATACGTCACCTGAAGAACCTTCATAATTCAGTGTTTAGTTCAGGACCCGTGGCTAGGACCGTCAGCAGTCCAGGGACACCTAAATCCCTTGGTCCTGTTGGATACATACCACCAACACCCTCCTCGTCAATTTCCTCCACGATCTCGATCAGAGATAGTCCTGCAGTCCAGAAATATTAGTACCAGAGATTAAACTACGTTCACTGTTCCTGCAGTCCAGAAATATTAGTACCAGAGATTAAACTACGTTCACTGTTCCTGCAGTCCAGAAATATTAGTACCAGAGATTAAACTACGTTCACTGTTCCTGCAGTCCAGAAATATTAGTACCAGAGATTAAACTACGTTCACTGTTCCTGATTGGTTTGTTAAAGTGCGAATGTCCTATTTCAACAACATCAGGGTGGGTGGGAGGGCCCAAGGACAATTCCATCTTGCACCTCTAGCAAACTCTTGCAAACTGCCATCCTGTCTGCCACTGCAGTGCCACTCCTAGATGGGCCACGTGTTTGTGCCGCCCACTTGTGTCGCTTAGTTTAGACATCCAGCTACCTCGGTGCAACGTTTTGGACTAAAAACAATATTGTGAGGTGTGGGGTGTTCAGAATAGACTGGAAATTTGTGGAAATGATTGTTATTGAATGTTATTGAGGTTAATATTAGCGTAGGAGTGGGAAAAAAAACAAAAAACTGGATTTTAGTGCTTTTTATGCTTTTTTAAATATAAATCAGAACCCAAAACCCGAAATCAGAACCAAAACCTTTCGTCAGGTGTTTTGGCAAAACAAATCAGAACCCAAAACCTCAAGCTAATCAGAACCCAAAACCCAAAACACAAAACACTAAAAGTGCCCGGTGCACACCCTTAATTTCCAGACACTGTTATCCAAAGACTCTCCTCCTTAAGGCTGGTGGGGACTCTCCATCTCTTGTCCAGACTTCTCTTGTCGCTATGTCAAAAGTTGATGCACCAGTCCACACTGGTGCCTCTTCTTGGGGTACACCTGAAGGTGGTGATCCCCTATTGCCACTGCCCCTTCACTAAGAGGATATAGTTACTGTGGGGCTTTTACACCCCCCTCTGACTCCACCACTGTCTTTGGGGTTTTCTGCAGGGGGGCTATTGCCATGCACCTCAACACACACACTTGCCAGGGACCCATGACCACCCTCCTCGTTCCAGGGTCCCGTCTTTAGTAATGGCTGCCCACCACTAATGTGGGAAACCAGTCTTAAACACTGTCTGGTTTCCACGTGGGGCACCTATAGCCGTGCAGCTAAGCTAAATCCCCTGAATCTATAACCGCTTTCACAAGGCCTGCGCCTCATCTTCTTACAGCTCCCCACCCGCCCTCAGGGTGACCTTGATTGCCACCACCGGGTAGGCGGGGCCACCACTAGGCTTGCTGTGTTACACTACATTGCAGTCATCATCATCAAGTTGCCATAATCATTAAGACACATTTAACATAGTATGTTGCGTCACACATATCTTAATATCAGAATATACACATAATTGTATGTTTTTTAAGGCATTTTTTACATCTGTGTTATGAACACACATGCATTTAAGCTGAGCATTTATTATTTATAAATTAGCATCTTGTGGAATTTACAGTCTATAAATAGCGCTGGGACAATGACAGTAATTTCATTTTGCTGTGTGGTATGGTGGGGGTAGGACTGGGTACAGCTAAGGCTGAATTCCAGTGGTGCAACATACACAATTTTGCAGAATGAGGTGAATATTCAGTGGAACAGACTTGAAAACCTTGCTCATCTCTAGTAAACATATATAGTACCTGTAAGAAAGAAAATACAGTCACACTCCTATTTTATGTGAATAATGTTTTAATGCTTCCAAAGCTTATGATTCAGACACCACAGTATAAAAACCCACAAGACTACCCAGCAACTACTTAATCCCCCCCAAGATATGTCCCTTTCAGAGCAGTTACAAGGGTCAGTTATGTAACTGAGCCAACAGACATATTTCTGATCTAAGACAATAAGAGCCCAGAATTTGCCTCACCGCCCGCTGTATGCCAAAGAAAAACACATGTCAGTCAAATGACCTAGATTTGCAAGCATAGAAACTCTTAGGGGTTCTCAGTGCACAATTTCAGGGTAATTAGCAGACACGAGGCTCAGTGAGACAGGCACGCAGAGGGAGATAGGGAAAGGAGGGGCAGACAGCTCTCTCTATCTTAGCTCTGTCTAGACAGAACTGCTGAATTGTTTCCGAAAAAGCAATTGACAATCCAGATTTCCTCCCCAGTATCTACTGGATGGGGCTTTGTCAGAGACTCAAAAATAAAAAACAAGAGCAAAACAAAGAAATGATGGTAACCCTTTAACCGCTAAATCGCAGAAAGTTAGTGAACTGCTCACCTGTGTCCTTACTAGGGGATTAATGTGTCAGCTCTTTGCAAATTGCAGACAGCAGAATAATTATTGATGCTCTATGCGGCAAACTGCTTTGATAGAGGTCATCGAAGGAAAGCACTCAAATAATGTAACTTCCTCAGTGTCACGGGCAACCAAAATAGCAAGCAAAAATGAAAATAGAGTTTTCTACAAGAAAGGAGTCAGATTACAGTTTAGAAATGCTAAGCGGTGCCAAGCACCATTTTATTCACCTTGATTAACCTGTCTGTGTACCCAGAACAGCAGATTAAATCTAGACTTATATACTATACATAGGCTGAATGGCTGCATTGCAGTTGGCTCGGCAACAGATACTTGCTGCATGTCTGCAGGTGACACTATGCACCATGAATCTCAACTAACTACAATAATGCTATGTAATATGTCTTTTTCATATATGTCCAGCTTTAAAAGGCTGAACTGGAAACCCAAGAGACTTAGCACTCATATTAGTTATCTGTCAAGAAGCTTAAGGGTTAAACTCTTTGTGCGACCTGTCCTATTTCCATCTGCTGTTAGCAAATGTCAGCTGGGTGATTGTTCGCTTGTCTGAAAGAGTCATGCTTGAGAGAAATGATGGTGCCGAAATAGGTTAGACAACTGTGTGACAGTCATAATGAGAAAGACCCACCGCCTTAGTCCAAGCTAATTTATCGGAATCTCTCCTGCAATGGGAACAGATTCACACTTATAAACAGGAGATCCACATTTCCCACCCCTGCTTGTAAAAAAATATATCAGAACACCATGACCTATTTATGGACTCCTGGTTGGCGTTTGTCTGTCTAAGGCAAACCTTACCACCTCTTCTGAGAGGCTGGTTGTTTAGTACATCCATTAAACACACAAACATCAGCCCAAAATGTTTGAAAATTATGGATTTTCACTAAACACTTATCTGGAGGAACCCTAAGTGTATGGGTTTTATGTTTTATGTTAGGTGAAGACAACGCTGACAATCTGCCCATTTAGGACTCATCATCCTGTTGACCTAAACAATGCCAGGATAATTGTCCTGGCACTTATGCCTGGAAAATATGAACTTAGCTAGGCTGTAGCATTGTATTGTAAGCTACCTGCTAGCCTAAGGGAAGCATGTATTGGGGTGTAGGGGCCAATAGGTGAAAATGACCACTATGCCATTCCATGTATGTATTCCATGTAAAAAGCAAAAAAATGTGCAACATGGAAGTGACTGTGAGAATATGATGTCAGCATCATTTTCTTATGTACTTCTTATGACTTCCATGCTATGTATTCTATTGCTATCCATGCAAATAGATCAATACATCGCTTGCTGTTGGTAATTACTCATCAGAGCACTTTTGTTGCAATCCATTTTGGAATGCAACTATTATTATTATCTTTTATATAGAGTCAAAAATTTACCCAGCACTCTGTATTGAGGGGATCAGAGGTCAAAGTGGAAATTTAGAAGTGGTGGTACGGAAATGTAATGGGAATGTAAGTGAATAAAATTTGCTAGTTTTGCAATTAAGGCAGTAGAAGAAGTCGTTGTATGGTATACCACTGTATACACTCCTTTTCGAACACTGAAAATAGAAATGACTTATTGGCATTTCTATGCAGCACTGGTGGTGTGGTACGTATGGAATGAGTAGAGACAGCAGAAGATGGAGACATGAAATATGAACTAGACATTGTAAGACAGTCAGCTTCTGGCAACCATGTTCCAATCACATGTGGATGATAGCTAAACAGGAAACATTCATACAATAACTTTCAGGCATATTTGTTAATATTTGTTGTCCTAATTGTGACTAATGCACAGATCTGAGCTCATTTGTTGTCATAAGTCCAACAATAATAAAGCAATCTGCCCATACGAACAAATTAGGCAAAAGTTGAATTTTTTTTTGAACTTTGAGTAATGTATAAGCTCTGATGCCATTTTAAAGACAAACTTTACTCATCCTCTTTCAACCACACTAACACTAGTGAAGCCCCACTTCTGACCAGCCAGATCTCATTAAGTTTGCGCTAGTAATTCATTTTTACATCCCACCCTTTTTATATTCCCCTTCCTTAATTATGTAGATTTATTGATTAAAGTTATTATTGCACTAATTCCAGGCTCCGCATACCACTCAAGCTCACATCTCACAGCAACATAGACACCATTTTATTGGTTTAAAGATCACTCATTTTCGTGGGGCACCTGTGGCTTCTCAATTTTATTAGAACATGCTACATGTGTCAGGGTACGTAACCATGAGAAGTTTTACAGATGTACATCAGGTTCATGAAAGCAGCATGAATGGGCCTTAGTATAGTGATGAATAGGGGCCTGATTCATTAAGGATCTTAACTTAAGAAACTTCTTATTTAAGTCTCCTGGACAAAACCATGTTACAATGCAAGGGGTGCAAATTAGTATTCTGTTTTGCACATAAGTTAAATACTGACTGTTTTTTCATGTAGCACACAAATATTAACTTTAAATGTCAGCGTACAAATAAGCTATAAAGTATTTGTGTGCTACATGAAAAAACAGTCAGTATTTAACATATGTGCAAAACAGAATACTAAATTGCACCCCTTGCATTGTAACATGCTTTTGTCCAGGAGACTTAAATAAGAAGTTTCTTAAGTTAAGATCCTTAATGAATCAGGCCCTAGATCACTAAGTGGACTGAGTAGTCAAACTCATGATACTCATATTAAATGCTGGACGACCCTGAGCACTGCGCTTGGAGTCAGCAACGTAATGACAGCGTAGGGAATATATTTAGACACAAAGACAGATTAAAAGATGGACATACCAGCAACATTCAAAAATAGCAAACTGACGGAGAACTATCCCTTTAACGGCAATCCATTTCCCTATGTGTTTTAAAACTTGCTCAGAAGATGGAGATTGCATTGAACACTGCACAGCCACCTCAGATCCAACCCATTAAACATAATGACACTGCACAGACAATATGAATGTATTGATTAAACATTTTTACTTTCTCCATCTTATCAGCCGAGAAGGGAAGAGCTGAAAGCCTCTGGGTTAGGTATTAGCTCAGACGGATAAAATCTTTAGCGATGACAGAACTGCTCCCCGCATTTCTCTGGAGATCTGACCTTTCAGAAGAAAATGTTTAAAAGCCAACGTGACTATTGAAAATGGTTCTTTCAACAGACACCCACCTGTGCTAATAATTACCAGGCGCTTGGACTGGCAGGATAAATAAGAATAGCTAGTATTATTTATTCACATGTAAAGCGTTTTTAACCATATAGGTGCAATATTGCTGCTACAAACTGGGCTGCAGCGCGAGGACAGGGGATGAAGGCAGTGGAAGCAGAAGCCATGGAGCACACATGTACAACTAAACACGCTCAGTCAGTCATGCAATGCATTCCTAGCTTTCAGATTCACAACACACAGAGATGTAAAACTACTGCACAGTCACCATCTAAAGACATCTCGGAGATCATGGCCGGAGTTTGACATCTCTGCTGGTGAAATGCCTGAAGATCCTACTACCAGTGTACTGCTTATTATCATAACTCCCTGCCTTAAGATTTCCCTAATCGGGACATTGTTTGCTCATTAGGATGGCTCGTGTCCATTGGTCCACTGACTCAATATAATTTGACAAATGAACTCAGAGTGCTCGTTTATCTCTAGTTACAATATTACTAAACATTTACAGATAAGTGAAAATAGAAGTCAGATCCAAAAATAATATATTTTAGGGTCCATTTATTAAAGGAGTGTGGTACCAAGCAATGTGCATCTCTGCAAATCACATTTACTATGCCGAGGCTAATCATTGAGCCATGGCGATGAAACCTCTGCTATACAAAGTATAAACCTCTGCTATTTGACAGTGCCATTGTATGCTAAAGCTGCACTGCACATGCGCGGCTATAGTTCATGATGATGATACATATAGAATTTAACCCGACAGGAATCAAGTGAAGCCATTCTGGTTTCAGTGGACCAGAGATCGATAAGATAGTGCCATCCTGAGATAATGGCAATAGCTTAGTAAATTACTAACATTGCAGTTCCTATAGAGTTCTATGGGGACGTTGGGAACCCATAAAAAGTAGGTTAATGCAGGAGAAATCTCTGATTTCTACTATGTTAAACCCTTTAGAAATTGCAGAGGCCATTCTCTAGAGAAAACTTCTCTGGACTTATGACTGATCCCACTTTCATAAATAGACCCCTTTGTCTTTAAAATCCACTTTTCAGCTACACACCATGAAGGAAGTCATTTTGTGGGCTGAACTACTATTCATGAGAATGCAGCCTATCAACTCATAAGTCACTGATTTCTAATGAATTCATAAGCTGTATTTTCTGTGCCTTTGATGTTAATGGTGACTTGGGACCTATTGACCTGCATTCTCAGCAATATAGCAGTCTTTATGAATTTCATTAGCTGAATTATTATGAATATTAATCCAGTTTACAAAACAGAATCTGCTTTTGGTATATGTAGGTGACAAATAAACTCTAAAAGATTACTTTATCAAATGGGCATACTAGGACACCCAGATCCTGTCCGATCTTCTTGTGAAGTGAACGGGTGTATGGTGACGCGATTCGCTGCAAATCATGTCATCGTCCTCTCCCCTGCATCTTGATGATGCAAATCGTGGTATTGCGCATGAACTATGTCTTGGCATCTGCACTTGCCCATTGTGTCTATCCTGTCAGGTTGGCAAGTATTAAGTAGTAATATATCTGTGTTTCAGGTCCTTGGCAATATATCCAGAAATGAGATCCTAGTACTTGATAGGATATTTTTATTTTGCTCCTTGCTTCTTCAGACTGTATTTCACTCACTTAGAACAGATCATTTCTTCCTTGTGTGCCTAGGAGTTTTGTTGAAGGAAGCCTCAACTTAATTTCATTGTTTCTCTACCCTGTTTGTCTGACAGCTATAAAATACTTAAAATACACAGAACAAGGGGAAATAAGGCCAGAGACAGCTGAGAGATTCTCTTGGAATCTTACACACTCTTATTGAACTTCCTATCCTCTTAAAACGTGTTCCAACTTTGGATCATACTCTATAGAACACAACTGTGTTTTGTGTGCTTTTTTCCTTTTTAAATCTCCTTTTTTTTTTCATCTTGGCAAAACTAAAACTCCTCTATCTCCCTGAGAACACTTACATAACGGCATTCTGTTTATCAGAAGAAAAAATGCATAATAAATAAGTTTTGCTGAAGGCAATTCCACTGAAAAATAAACCGGGGCTTTAAAAATACGTCTCTACAAAGATATAATGAGCCCCTTTGGAGGCAATGCGCATTTAATATCCAATGAGTTGCAGGAAATTGCTGGCGCTGGGGCCTTACTGCACAGGTTTTAACTCTTGATGGTTAAAGCTAATCTACAGAATTACCAGCATCTGGCTAGTGATGATGTGGTTGTTCAGATAATAGACTTTGCAAAGACCGCATCAACAAGGGATTATGGTGACATGGTTGTAGATAAGTTATTACTACTATATTATTTTTTACATTGTACATTATATACATATTATAAACTGTTAAAATGGACTTAATTAGGGTTACCTTATTTCCATATATTCACTTTATAGAAAGAGGGTGCAGAACAGGGTAATTTTTTGAGATGTATTATATGACAATCTGGACATTGAATTTTAGCATGGTTAATCGAGCATTAAGACAAAACACAAAGTGACTCATATCTACATAATGGCTGAAACTTCACTGTGGGTAGACAGCAAGTCCATTTTAAAATTTGATTCCATCATTTAAGGCCCATTGGTGATAATAAACAGGTTTGTTCTGAGAATACAGTAGTCATAAGACATTAAGAGCAGACTAGATGCTTTAATAGAGATCTGAAGGCAATACTCAAGTTGTTTTTTTACCCTTATCCTGACTCCCCCTGATTAATTACACAAAGGCATGGGACCTCCTCAGTGTGGAAGACCCCTGCCATCATCTGTAACTGATCATTTTCCAGGGGCTACAGCAAGGAAAAGTTTGAACACAGCACTATGGAGCCTAATTATCAAAATGCCTTTTCCTCCAATGATAATGCTTATTTTTTTCCTCCTATCGTCAGTTTGATTTGCCAGGCTAGTCTCTACACACCTTACTCTTCAAACCTCCCTCCTTTTCTCTCACAGTCCACCTGGCTCTCACAATCTCACTCAAAGCTGACCACACTTACCCTTACAGCTTATCTCACTCACAGCCACCTTAATTTACACAGCATACCTTATGTGCATTCATAAATTACCCTCCTTGGTCGCCCTCACTCACTCTCACAATGTATTTGGCTCTCACAGATTCCATCCCTCTCACAGCAGCCCTCACTCACACTTCTAGTTTTACTCAAAGCAGCACTTACTATACTTATGTACTCACAGCAGATTTTAGGTTTAAAACAATATAGATACGTAGGGACTGATTGATCAAAGCACGAATCTGCCAATTTTGTGCATATCACATGCAAATTTACCCTGAGCATGCCCAAAATGCGAAGGACACTTACTACAGCTTACTACTTCTGGGAGGGAATGGGGCGGCGAAAGGGTGTTTGTCTGTAGTCAATGTACAGTAAGGGCGTGCCAATCTGAAACGCACACAGCCATGTCCGAATCAAGCTGAGAGCACCTCAAAGTTACTAGTTTTTCTGCCGTATCTCTTGCTCCAGCTACAGGACTAGTCTTAGTCCTGAGAACTAGTGATGGCAGTCTTTAAGACATGATAAAATATGTTTTTGCAAACTGTAAAAATGTTCTTTGTGTTCATAGTAGACATTAAGATCCTCCTAATAAATATATTTCCTGGAGAAAAAAAAATCTATAAAATATATATATAATTTATTGTTTTTAACTGTTTTGTCCTTAATGCCTATATTATTAAAATGTAACATTAATTCAATATTTTTTTCTGTGTGTTATTTTGTGAAACCATATTCCACATAGGCATTGGGCGTATCATACATTGTCTTGACAAACACCAGAATTCATCAGCACACGTATCTTAATATCCGTTCCTTGTTGAAATCGGGAGTATGCAGAGACGCGGAGATGATGTGTTTTTAAACAAAGTGGGCATGATTCTTTAGGAAAGTAAAGCAAAAACAATGGGCAACTTTTCACCTTCGCAAAACCAAGCTGCATTGGAGGGTATGTAAATTTAAAATGTGATGGCAGATTTCTAGTTGGGGTAAGGCATGTTCTAGATCAACTTTAAATTTCAATTTACAAATAAAACTATCAAGTTTTTATGTGCTACATGAAAAAACAGACAACAGACAGAATTTAACTTATGTACAAAATAATAAACTAATTTGAACCCCTTGCATTGTAACATGGTTTTGTCCCAGAGAAAACTTACTACTTTTTTGCCCTACTTTCCATAATTATTATTATTATTATTAATTTTTATTTATAGGGCGCCACAAAGTATCCGTAGCGCCGTACAAGGACAAACAATGGCCCAGTACAAGGTGAAACAGCACAGTACAAGTAACAGTAAGCACTATAACTCTGGGGGCTCAGTCACAGCAAGAAAGAGAGGGAGGGGAAAAGTGAGTACAGGCAGGTAACTATGGCCCAAAAGGGTGGGCACAGATGACAGGTAAAGAGTCACTGAGGGGAGCGGAGAGAAGCGAGAGGGGACAGATGGCAGAGGGTTGGAGAGGAGGTGAACTGAGTAGCTGGAGAGCGCAGTCAAAAGTGATGGAAACAGAAGGTAGGAGAGCCCTGCTCAAAGGAGCGTACAATCTAAAGGGAGGGGAAGACAGACAGGCACATGGATGATAATGAATCAGGCAAAGCATATGCATTTCAGACAAACAGTGCAGTGTGGTGGTAGTTACACAGTGTTGCCATGCCATATGTGCACAAACACGGTACATGAGTAGGCGGAGCTAGTACTGCAAGATGCAATTTGTTTTTTCCATACTGAAATGCTCCACTTCCAGGCCCAGATTCAGCTGTAGGCCTGTTTCTAGAGATGTCATAGGTTTGGTGGCTTATTGCACAGTGTATACTTCAAACTCTTTATATTTTTCTGTGAGTGAAGCTGATGTGCTGATATATTAAAATAAACAGGTGCAGAGGTTTATCTGAGGAACAGGACTTAACAGACATGGGGGGATTGCAACGTTAAAGTAATTTAAAGTATATATTTTATAGTTTTAGTTTAGCATCAAAGGAGATGAAAACTCCAAGCTGCAGAACAATTTTATAGTTATTGGTCAAGGAATATGGCAGTGGCAGCAAGGATACCTGGCTGATGAGGATGTCCCAGAATTGAGTGTCACCTGATCATCTCACATCCTACCTTGAGATGCCTTCTTTGACAAGATACGTCCCTCTGTTGCAAAGTCTCTCACTAAATCCCAATACAATTGCAAAGCTGTTAGTGATTTCCAGCACCATCAGCAATTAAAGTGTTGATCATTGCTACATATTCTTGTACATAGCTGTTTATAATGTGAGATTTTCAGAGTGGCCTTGTTTCCTTTTAACAAAATATATTGATTTAATTCACAAACACTAATTATTCTTGCTTGTACCACAGAGATTCAGCAGGCACAGATCGCTCAGATTCATCTTAGACTGAGCAGATTGTTCATCCTTCTGCAATTAAATCCAGATAATGAGAGTTCTATGTGTACTTCTGCCTTTTACCAATATTTTTTGTATGTGCGATAATATCTCAACATGTTCCCATCAATCATCATAAGCCTCTATTATATGGAACCGTCAATTGTAGAATTAATTATTACCAGCACACAAACTACGCGCTCTTCAAATTAGTCTATTAAGCCCTCTAGTGCAAACAGAAGAATTACAAGATGACTTCAAGAAATGTGTTAGAGGTTCCCTTGGATCATCATGGCAAGACATTTACCCAAACAAGAATTATTCCTCTACCCCATCCATGAAATGTTAATTAATATGAACTTTACATACTGTAATTATCCCACCTGTGTTTGTTTAGACTGTGCAAATTGCATATTTATGAACACTGGCACACAGGTAAGTGGGTAAAATAAATAAATATAGTGCTTTAGCTTATAGCAACAATTTTCTATTAGTTTTATAGTAAAATTTAGAAAATGATAGCAACCATATGGTTGCTACAAAAGACAGGACTGCTTTTCCACGGTCACCATTTTTTTAACAACATAATTTTTGTTTTAAGATATAACAATACAAACAATAACAGGTATTGCATGTGTACATAAAGGTGATAGCTAGGCAGGGTGTAGTCATCATAGTCATTATAACAGAGATAGTAAGATCACAGTGGTACCTGGAGTTAAACCCGAGGGAAATTAAAAGCTGTAGTTTGGAGTACATAACCATTCTGGATTACTGAGGGTTAACAAAATGAGTAGGTGTGGTGATGTGCAGACAAGTGTTATGAAGGGGCAGGGGCTTGTAGTTTAAAAGGAGTGGGGTGGGATTAGCTCACTCTCTTAGTCCAGGACAGCAATCAGATAAGTATCACAGCAATTTTTCTGTCTCTTTGTCCTTTTGACTATTTCTGACTTTATCCTCTTTTTATTTTCTTTTCTGCCTCATTCTTTTACTTTATCTGATCTATTGTTTCTCTTGTGTTTTTTGTTTACTCCTATTTCTCCCTGTTATTCCATTTTTTCTACCCCCCTTTCTGCTTTTTCCCTTTATATTTCCCCCTCGGTGCCCTTTTGTTTCACCCCCCTTTTGTCTCTCCTGTCTCCTTTATCCCCCTTCATTATCCCCCAGGTAGCTCCCGCTCGGCGCTGCGCGGCCGTTGCCACCCCCCATTGAGAATTGCTCTGGGCTCTGCTCTCCTGAAAGGAAAGTCAGCCCCAGAGCTAACAGGCCCGTATTGCAGTTGGTGGAGGAGGGATACCCTCCACCCCACCGCGCTCGTTGGGAAAGAGGAAGGATGCCGCACACTAGACACCAGGGCGAGTCTCTGACCCGGGCAGTCAGGCCCCCCCCCTTCCCCCGAGTCCTCCAGAGGGACACGCAATTTTGTTGCTTGGGAGATTGCTTCACTCCCCCAGCGGACCACTGACGCCAATGTAGCTTGTTTTATCACCAGGAATAAGGGGAATATGTGGCTGTGGGGGGTGCTGCACCTCCCCAGCGTAGCCAAGAGGGGGCACATGTTGTAAGTGGTGCTAGTCCACAAAGTGACAGCCGGTCTCATAGGAGAGGTAGGCTCAGCGGCACAAAGGCTGGTAGGCAGGGGTCCAGTTATGTGGGTCAGTATGCTGCCAGTGAACCTAAAGGTGGTGCCAGGTGCAACACAATCCAATGGGTAGGAGTGCGTGTGGAAATCCGCTTTTGACTTGGTTCATAGCTTTGGAAAGGGGGCGTTATTGGCAAAAGTGGAAATTGAGTCCACGTTCCGGCTTCTCCCCTTGCACCCCAACTTCTTTTCCTTCATGGGATTTAAAATGGAAGACGGGTTCTAGGTGGACAAATGCCTCCTCATGGGCTGCACTGTGTCTTGCTCATTCTTTGAGTGTTTCAGTACTTTCCTGCACTGGTGCATGATAGCTGGGATGGGTCACCAGGGAGTTGCTTACTATTTAGACGACTTCCTGGTGATAGGCCCTGGCCAGTCGGCAACCAGTGGAGAGGTCTTATTCTCCCTGGGGGCCCTATTTTACTCTCTGGGGGTCATGTGTAATGTCTTACCATTACAGATGATAAGACTGAGGGTCCCACGACTCGGTTGTCTTATCTGGGAATTGAGATTGCTACTCAGATAGGTATGTGTAAGTTACCTGCTGATTAAGTGGTGAAACTACTGTTAAATGATCTGCGCAGCGCTGCAGACCCCAAGGATACAGTTAAAGGAGGCACAATCCCTGCTTGGACTGTTTAATTTTGCCTGTAGGGGTATACTTATGGGCAGAGTTTTCTGCCGCAAGCTGGAGAGGGCGACAGTTGGCTTCTTCAGGCCTCATTGTCATATTCCTCTGTCCCAGGAGAATCGAGAAGACTTGCGACTGTGGGAGTTGTTTCTACAGAATTTCAACGGTATCCGTGTTTGGCCCGAGCCCCCGATTTCAAGTCGGGAGTTGCAGTTATTCACAGATGCGGCGGGCTCAGTTGGGTTTAGGGCCTACTTCGCCGGTGACTGATACATGTCGCACTGGTCCAACTTTTTCCCATTGTAGTTGCGGTAGAGCTATGGGCAGCTAAATTTCAAGGTAAGCAGGTTGTCTTCTGGTGTGACAATCTGGTAGTTGTCCAGGCAATAAATAAGCAGAGCGCCTCCTCTGCTCCAGTCATCAGCTTGCTCTGAAGACATGCATTGCGCTGCCTTTGCTATAACATTCCCTTTATAGCTCGGCATGTGCCTGGCATTGAGAACAGTTTGGCAGATACGCTATCTTGGGGTGAGTAGGACAAGTTTCAACTGCTTGCCTCGGAGTCAGGCTATTAGTGGTTTCCCCTGTCCCGCTTATGTCTGGCAGATTGTGAGGCCGGAATAAGGAGCCTGGCAGAATCCTCATTGGCCCCTACGATATTGCGTAAATATCAGTCTTGCTAGCAGGAGTGGCTCCTATTTCAGAATGCGACCCCGGATAGCAGTAAACATGGGTCCGACCCGATGCAAGATTTTTTATGGGCTGGCTATAATGCCAAGAGGTCTAAGTCGATGATGTCCTCCACCCTCGCAGGTATCTCCTTTTTCCTCTAGGATATATGGGTTAGCTGATGTGACAAAAGGGTTCTTAATTTATAGAGTGCTGCAAGGCTAGACGATGATGCGCCCAGTTTTCCTGATGGTAGGAGACCCATCAGTCAAAGAATATTAAAGGACTTGCTAGGTGCGATCTATGGGGTGGCTAGGGACCCATATGAAAGTGGTCTTTTCATGTCAGCCTTTGTGATGCTATTCTTTGGCATTTTGGGTGAGCGAGGTGGTTTCCTCCGGGTGGTCCGATCCTCTCTCCGGGATGTTAGCCAAAAATGTGGTTCTATCCCCTCATTCCATATCTTGCAGGGTGTGGCAGTCCAAGACAGATCAGCTGGGTAGGGGGCGATGGGTTACACTGTCACCTCGAAGCGGTTGCTCGCTTTGCCCAGTACAGGTGGTTGCTGTCTTTTCTCAACTTGGGCCGAAGGATGCCATGGATGGTGCACAGTGACCCTATCACGCAGTACCAGTTTAAAGTAGTCTTTAAGCGCACGCTAGACGCCTTGGGATTGAATAGCAAGCAATTTGGCACACATTCGTTTAGAATCGGTGCGGCCACGTCTGCAGCAGTGGATGGTGAGTCAGGCCCATATATTCAGGAATTAGGCAGATGGAAGTCTACTGCATATCGGAGATACATTAGGCCCTCTCTTCTCTCTTGAATTATTCTGATCCTCCTTTTCATGGGTTGACACAGGACTCTGTTGCTTGCTGCTGTTGGGTGCAGGGGCGTGAAGGGATTTCTCTGGATTTTTCCTCTAAAAGTGGACCTGATTGGCTATTGGTACCATGAAGTTTTGACTGTTTTACCTTCATCTGTGTCGCCCATCTTCTTCTTTTCCTCAATCTTCTTCTAATTCTTTTTTTAATTTTCTACTTACCTCACATAATGTTTCTTCTTCTCCTGGGAGTGGGCCTCGTTTGTCTCGATGTGCAATGACTTTTTTCAATGGCCCATGGGATTGTTATGATGCTGTGTGATGCTTTAACGGTATTGTTTTTGCTGCATTACAGTGTATGGAGCTCCGCTGAAGATCTGGGTCCTCGATCATTCATTTGTTCATTGGGCTGCTTTGCATCATGCAGCTGGTGACACAGTTGCGCTCCCCTGCCAGGTAGTGATGTCCTGGTTAGGATGGAGGGGAATGAGGTGGCCTAATTTTAAAGGACTACTGTCCAGAAAAGTAGCGGAGAAGGGGGTCCCACATATTCTGGTTATTCATCTGGGTGGTAATGATTTAGGCAAGGACAAATCTATAGAGTTGCGCCTAGCCATAGTATCTGACCTAGTAAGGGTGCATGCCTCCTGACCTGAACTGTTCCTGTGCTTGTCCAACATAGTTCCCCGGCTAGTATGGAGATCTTCTCCGGATGGAAAACTGGTGGACCGTGACCGTAAGAGGGTGAAAGCAGTCGTGGCCAAATATCTAAGGTCAATCGAGGACTGAGAATTGAACACCCGGGCCTGAACCCCGGCCTCTATAGACCTGATGGGGTGAACCTGACGAATGAAGGGTTAGGTATATTTACAGCAGATATTTATAATGCATTAGGCGAGTTCATTAAGGTGTAGTATGGTGGCAAGCTTAGGTTCAGGAGGAAACCTGGCGTGGCAGGTGCACACTGTACGGCATAAACAAAGTGAGTAAACACACATTTATGGTAGTCAGGATGTTTGGAACCCGTGCCTTTCGAAGAATCGGCTTAGGTTAGGTGCAAGTACAGCTCATCTGGGCTGACTTACGGTGCATTACGATTAGCCCAGACGGGTGCGGGTTCCGGATAGCCTGGGGACGACTGTCACATAAAGTGTAACAAACTGTGTGTTTTGGATGGATAAGGTCAAATACATTGTTCTCCCACCACCAAAGCAGCTACGGTTTATTTAAATAAATAAGAGTTATTTGCCAACAAGTTAGTGTGGTGTCTTTAATTATATTACTTAAGATTTAAGGTTAAGACTAAGGTATGTTGGTAATGTTATCAACCAAAAGCATTTTAAATGTCTTTGTACAGTGAAGGTGAGTAGTGGAGAGATGGTCACCAGTGTTCATGAATGCCCCCCATTGTCATGAACCACAGTCTTAAAAGGCCATGAAAATAATTGCACCTTTGCGGCTCATTTACTAATGTCACTCCCGTACCTGTCTAGGAGGGCTGGGTTTCCAGGAGTTGGGGAACAGGGGAATAGAAACCACAGGCAGAAGGGGGCCATCCAACAATCCCTTTGGTGCTAGAACTACACCTCCCAGAATGCCAGAGGAGCGAGAGCAGAGGAAGTGATGTCAAAGCACGCAAAATGCAGAGAGTTTAAGTCAAACAGGAGGAAGGAAAAGTGCATGGTGGCCATAGAGGAGGTAGGCTCTACCATCGTGGGACCGCCATCAAGCTAAGCAGATCTAATGGGAGATAGAGAACAATCCATTTAACCTGCAAAACAGAACAGAGGTCACTGTGTGAGTGAGTACAGAGGAGAACAGTATTAAAAAGGAGTCAAAAATATAGGGAGCAACCACAGCATAGAGAGACTATAGGAAACGATAAGGGCTAATAAACCCTAGAGAAAGCCACAAATTTTAAAGAGAAGGCTGCATATTTTACAGAGAGGGCTGCCAACCCTACAGGGAAAGCTGCTAATCTTGCCAACAGAGCTGCTAATCTATCAAGAAAAGCTTCAAGGTTGCTAGAGAAGACTGTCAGGCTCATAAAGAAAACTGTCAATTCCAGAGAAGAGTCTGTCATTGGCAGAGAGTGAGTACCCAGAAATCCGGTACAAGTTAACAAATGGAATACAGGCCCATTCTGAAGGTCCAGGGGGAGTCCTATTCCAGCTCTGAAGTACACCAGGTCCAGTAGAGAGGTCCAAAGAGATTATAGGTCCAGTCCAGAGGGGTTCCAGAATCATTACAGTTGTTTGCAGACTATTCTGTTCTATTTCCATTGTTGCAGATGCCTGAATCTGCTGTTACTATTACTGCATAACTGTCTATAGTGGAGTGTCACTGTAGAATCGTACAAGCCTTTTATCTGTCTTAAAGAGCCATGTTTCCAGAACTGGTCAGTGTCCAAGATAAGAATGAATAGCACATAATATACTGCACAGCAACATTCATGTAGCTAACCACCTGTACCACATTATTTTTCAGCCAGAGGCTTAGACTTGAACTATCCTACTACTCCTTCCTCATCCTTTCCAGTTATCTGTGTTTATTCTTGTTTACCGGTTACTACCCTCATTATTGTCTTGTATTTTGCCAAGTATTTCATATGTTGGGAATGGTACCCACATCATTGTCTTTATCCTCATAGTGTTAGCTTCTTCAGAGTGAAAGTTATATTCTTCATTATCTTCAGAACAAATATGCTCATTATTATCCTTTATTATTAACATCATCATGAAATTAGAGAGAGGTTATTTTTAGAGTTCGCATTAGTCTCTAGTTTATTCATTTCATCCATGTCGCTTGAATGGGACTTTATTAATTTCAAGGTGTGCACATGTTGGTTTAACTGAGAGTATACCCCTCCTTAAGTCTTCTCCTCACCAGTGTTCTCAGCAGAGACTGTGACTTTTAACACCGTACTTCTACACAGCCACATTCCCCAAGGTTAGACAACTATTCCAGTTTATACTAGAGTGAGTAATGTCATTGTGACCGTGCCAATTCATCAATGCTGCTACTGTTTTTTTATTGTGTGTTACGGTCATATGTTTTTATCATTGGTTGTCTCTATTCAACCTTTTTTATTTTACTTATTAGTTATCAGGTTATAGACCTTTAATTACATGGCCTTCTAATAAACATGTCACGTGGACCCTCCTAGTGTGGGTGTGTGATTACACTAACTGCAAGACTGCTCCAGGTTGAATGAGGTTATTTCAGTTTCAAAGAGTTAATGACTCATGAATGCAAGATTTATTGTGAAGTTTACCTTTATTTTTTACAATGAACATAATATAAAAGTAAAAGTAAATCAAAAACTTAGTGTCAGGCGCCGTCTCCGCACTGGCACTTGGTGCAGGAGACGGACACCTGCACCTTCTCGGTACTCGCGTCCTGTTGCCTAGCAGTGTTATGCTATCTCTGCCTTCCTGTCAGCAGTCTCCATGTCTGAACGCCAAAATCTCCCTAACCCAATCAGGAGGCACTTAATGGTATATAAAGCAGTCTCTGACACCTGTCTAGTGCCAGAGTTTTGGTTCACTCCTGCTCCAGCGTTTCCCGTACTTCTGATCCTGTGTACTTCGGTTCTGACTCTGCTTCCTTTGACTATTCTCCTGTGTTTCGTTTTGGTACCTCGCTGCCCAGCTGCTTTGACTATTTGGCTTGTACTGACTTCTCTCTGGATCTTCCCTGTGTACTGCACCGCTCGGTTGGCTCTGATCTGGATTGCCTGACTACGCCTGTCTACTACTGTCGCTACACCGGTGACTGTCTTGGAGAACGGCGATCTGCGTACCTTCTGCAGCTAAGCCCAAACCCCCTTGCGGGGGTCCCTGGTGAATACCGGTGGTGCGTTAGACTCCGCACCTCCCTGTTCAGTTGTGCCAATACCGGCTAGCGGCCATCTCTGCAATTCCGTGACACTTAGCTTCCAATATTGAATTTCGTAAGTTCAAGAAACAGTCAATTTCCAGGACTCCTCTTTCACACAAAAGGTGGAAAAACAATAAGCACCTTTCTGCATCAAGGTCCAGTCATGAGGCAAGGGTCCCTCTGGCTGCATTCCAGTTTTATACTCAGAAAACAAAGGGTCTTGGAATCAACTTACATATAAGGGTATGAACATATTTTCAGGCTCTCTATTGGAACATTACTGATAAGAAAGAATATATTCTCGCACAAGTGCAGAAAGCAATCTGAGAAACCGACCTGGCATAATATGTGGAAACATCACGGCCCAGTCTTTGATCAGATAAGCATTTTACAATACACACACACAGAAAAATATGAAAACTACAAAAATGGAGCTCAGCGGCCATTTTGAAAGGCCTGTCACAAAGATTCACTATGACTCTCTCCTCCAGGAGCATTGAGGTACCTGGCAGTGCAGAAGCTACTCAAGCACTGCATTTAGTTGCAGAATCTGCATGTATAGGGCGGGAGTTGTTCAGGGAAGGAAAATTGAACAGCTGTTAATACCGCAGGTACACGTGCCTTTAATTTCAGAAACCACACATACACATCTTTCTTGTATAAGAAGAAGAGTGATAGAGTCCGCCAATTGAAAAAAAAGTCAAGAAGTTAAACATGTCGCTATTCTAAAAAACTGGCATGAGGTGGCCCCACTGAGAGGCCATAGACTAGGACCTAAAAATGCAGATGCCCACTTCCATAAAAATGTACCTCCCGTAGTACTACTTCATTTGGGTTGATGAAGCCAAAGGGACGGGTATATGACAAAAAAGGCAGTTTTGCGCTCCCCGCGGAGTCCGCTTCGTGTAGCTGGATGAAGTTAAGGGGAGGGGTATGTGGCAATTGGGACACTTTGCCACCTTCTACTAGAGGAAAGAGTGGTGGTTTTCCTGGGAAACCACAGCCTATAGGTGCAGAAAGGGTTAAATCTACACACACACACACACACACAGTAGAAGACGAGGTGGAGCACCTGGTCTAATCAATTAAGGAGTCAGCCAGAGCAAGGCCTGACAGGCTTAAAAAGCTGGGTTTGATCTGTGTGTGGAAGACTGGTGCTAACAAGTGGCCAGTGACTAGTTAGGGTCCTAACTGTTACAGCCAAAGTGAGGGCTATTGGATTATGTCTATTGCTGTGAAAGCTTAATTTTGTTTACTGAAGACACTGCCAAGACTGTTTATCCATCCTGACAAGTAAAATAAACGTCAAAGTGCTGTGTGAGGAGCCATCTGTTTGCACGCTTTTCATATACATATATAAATGCAGGAGCTGCAGGATACACAACATGAAAACCAGGACTCGGGCCAGCGTAAAGCGCACCATAATCCATAGAAATAAGCACTGAAACCCCGGGACCCTAAAGCATCTCTATGCAAATCCAGCGACATTGATGAGATAGATTCCGAAGGCCATAGCCGCATGCCATTGAAGGAAGAGAGAAATTCTGACCAAACTGTCAAGTCTCCTCTGATGTCATTCAACAGAGTTATCCTACTATGCGGACTGGTGAAACCCATAGTTTGCCCATGGGGATCACTCTGCATGCAAAATGAAACAAACCAAGCAGCGTCTGCACCTGACATAAAGAGAGATTGTTTGCTGACTGGGTGGAGTCAATGTACTTTTGCAGTTTCTCTATTTTGTCCTTGGGCAGCCGACAACAACCTTCTGTCTAATTCAATGCCCAGGAACGAAAAGCAGGGGAAAACCTTCTGTTTTGTCTTGCGCTACTGGAACACCCAAAATTCTAAAAAAGACTTCTGCTGCTGTAAGGCTTTTCGCGCATACTGACGAATTGGCTGGACCCATGAATAAAATATCCTCCAGATAGTGTGCGATGTCTCTGTGACCCGTCCCTACCTGAATGCACCAGTGCAGCAAGGCGATGAATCGTTCAAAGAAGGCACAATATTCGGAACCACACATGGGAAGACATTTGTCAATGTAATAACCATCTGGCAGACGAAAGCCCATGCACTTAAATGACTCTGGATGAAGGAGCAGAAGCCTAAAAGCTGACTCAATGTCTAGTTTTGCTAGTAATGCACCCTTACCGAATGATCTAACAATATCCAGGGCTGAGTCAACTGATATGACACCACTGGGATCAATGGCATCATTAACTGATCCCCTGGGGGGGGTGACAAATATTGTATCATATCAAATCATCTATATTTACAGCCCACTTTTTTGGGAACTATCCCTACCGGAGAAATGATGAGATTTGCTATAGAGGGTGAAGTAAAGGGTCCCAACATACAACCTAAATGAACTTCCTTGAGAATTTTTTCTTTCACTATATGAGGGAGAGAATATGCTGATTTTAAGTTTTCTACTGCCTGAGCTTTCACTTTCCTACTCACTTGGGAGTTTAAAACCAATTTGAAATCCTGAACTTAAAAAGGAGGCTAGTTCAGTATCTGGAGAGAGCCTAAACCAGCGATTTAACTCCTTAAGACTGTTCAGGGAGCTTGCCTTAGGAAGAAGCGTAAGGGGGAGGTCTGCGGCCTTTACCGGAATTAGTGGAAGAACGCGGGCATTCTTTTGCTGAATGTGGCCCTCTGCATTGGGAACAGACGTATCTATATTTACAGTTAGCTCCACGGGTACACAACCCGTTGTTGAAGGTGAAACATCTATTGCGTGTACCTTGCGGTCTGCCTTTCCTCCCCAGCTGCTGCAACCACGTGGGTAGGGCAGGCGTGCCCGCATTCGTGCTGGGGCGCACCATTTCCAGCCAGATCTCTACATCTTTGCAATAAAAAAGAACTATATGCTGCCCTGACACTCTCTGCGTAAAATACTCATCATAATGCCACCAATGCGATGCCCCGTCTATAAGGAAAATATCGGTGATGAGGTGCAAATATTGCCAAACGTCAGTCACGTCTTGGGTCTGACGTGGGAAAGATTTGTGCACATCCTCACCTATACCACCTTTTTCTTTGGCTGCTGTCAATTCTTTCTTAGCTCCTTCAGTCAGGTCAAACAAGTCCACATAAAAACCCTTCTTTATCCTATCCTTAATACACGGACGGAGTCCAGTAAGTAGCGCTGTATATGAGCATTTTACCATATCTGAACTGCGCCCTAGCGGCCTGCTGGGTATTTGACTTTCTATCTGCTGCGTTTTGGACCCGGTAAAATGAACGTGAAGGATTTTCATTATCTTATGCGGGCCCTGGTCGTCATCTGACGAACCCTCACTAATTGGAAACGGTGATAAATAATGCACGCATACACTCGCACTTACACATTCACTTGTATATAGTTCAGATTTATATTAGTTCCAATCCACAGTTGTTTATGAGCAGATGTTATTTGGTTTATAGTTAAATATTATAAGGTTATATGTACACATTAGTGAGAGCTAAGGTTTAGGTCACAGGAAATACATCATGTCTGGTATCATTCTAATCCCCTATTTATCCACAGACATCCAGTTCTATCGTCGAAAGGATCGCTCCTCGCGTATGCTAGTTATGGATGATAGGGAATAAATGATTAGAATGATATTGTCTGTGCAATGCTAATAGTTTGAACGAGTTCTTGGAGGAAAAATTAAGTATGCATCTTCTGGAGAGCTGACCCCCACACTTGGAAAGTTAGCCCCCACCTCTGGAGGGTGTCGTTTGAACTGACCTATGGACTGCATTACACTGGACCTTCCTGAAGCCTGAAACTATGGAAACATGCCAAGTCATCTGTATTATTTTCACTGTATCACTGATTGTACTTAAGTAAGGGCTCTGGGACCAGCATGCAGTCACTTTGACTACAGACTTCAGGACTGAATGACTGTATGCTGGACCCAGCATTGCGCAGCACTGCGCAGCGTATGTATCGGCTGTACTTATTTATTGAACTGTTATACTTCTGCTTTTGTTAAATAAATTGATTGTGCTCTGGAACCTCACAAATCGCATAGACAATAATTATTGGAAAACAATGAAATTACTTTAATAACATATACATGTTATTTGTACATCAGCTACATTTCTACTTCGTCTATGGCAAGTGCTTGTTTCCCCTCTTACACATTCTGTCATTTAAGTAATTTTGGATCTAGGTTATAAAACTGGAAGGTTTAGTGTTTCAAGTGTATTAATCGCTGCTGAGTAAGTTTGACTTTATGCCCCCCAAAATATGTTTCCTATTTAAGAATAATGCCTTGCTTCCTCTAACATGAATTATGGGGCTCCCTTGTTTGGGACAACTTCTCTGCTCTGTTTAGGCCCATGATCATTTAAGGCCACTACAAGATGTAGCCCAAACCAAGAGTAGGAGCCAGCTCAGCCTCCTGTTCTCATCATTGTGCTGCTTCTAGTTGCTGACATTTGATGTCCCAGACCCAATAGCTCACACGCTAGGACCTTTAAGTCAGCTGCTTCAAGTGGCTCAATGATGAGAGCAAGAGGAATGACCAACATAATGGCATGGTTTCCAGCCACTCTGTTGTGGTGAGTGTATATAATATTTGACACAAGTAATGCATAGTTCAGCTAAAGGTGGAGAGAGATTGCATTTCAACATTTTCAATATAAAATTGGAATTAGTTGTTAACTCATTGATACACTCAAGTTAGGTAAAGATAAAATGAAGAAAGCAATTAGCATATGTATTTCACAACCCACAATTAATAAAAAGATGATTTGTAATATATTATTTTTACATTTTCTGCTACATTCTGTCAAAGAAATTATATATGAATGTGGCTTCTAAGCTATGTACTTGAGCTAGAGATTTCTGCATGTTGAAAAGAAATTTGGGCTCTCACATCTCACTCATCTTCCCTACTCATTACAATATAACTTGTCAGGGGGCCATGAGTATTTTTATTTTTCTTACTTTTTTAAAACAGTTTTGCTGAACTATGCAAAAGAGTTAACACTTAGAGCAGTAAAGAAGCTGATGAGTTTATTGACAATTAAGTGGCCATCATCATCATTTATTTATATGGTGTCAGCAAAATCTGTAGCACTTTACAATTGGTGACAAACACAGTAATAAAACAATACTGGGTAACACAGACAAAGAGGTTAGAAGGCCCTGCTTTCAAGCTTACAATCTATGGGACATTGCCTTTAAAAGAAAGAACTAAGTGTCCAGGTTGAATGGCACAAAATTTATCAAGCTGCACCTTTCTGGTGGGTTTGAAAAGTAGAGATGTTGCCTATCATATTCTAGCTATCATTTTGTATAATGTACTAAATAAATAACTCGAATATGATTGGTTGCTATAGGCAACATCTCCACTTTTCAAACCCACCGGAAACTCGCAGCTTGATAAATTCACCTCAATATGTTTTGACAAGCTTCAGCCAGCTCCACCGACCAAATGCTACTGTTATTAACTCAATGATAATAGCAGCCCTAAATGGCCAACATAATTCAGTTCTATATAGATTAGAGTGGCCAGTGTATTGCAGAGATTAAATGCTGGCAATTTTTAGCACATGTCAAACACTCCTACAACCCCAGAAAAGTGTACTATATAACAGAGATGTGCGCAGACCCTAATGTTTTGGTTTTGGTCGTAAAACAATCTATGTGTTTTGGTTTGGCAACTTTTGACAGGATGGACCGCCTATGCCACCCTGTTTGTTGTTGCTGGGAACCGACTGGGCTTACTTTACCATCACTCCCTTTCGTTATCCCAAAGGCATCCTCTCATCGCAGAAGGAGGGGCTTACAAATGCTGCCACCACTGGACTCCTTTAGAACCGGGTTTCTTCTGAATAAATGACGCTGCGAGTGTACCCTGTTACCGGTGTACCTGGGCTGGTACTCCTGACCTCTTCCTAGGAATCAGGGTTGCTGTAGATGGATCCCCCTGGGATGTTTATTTGCAGTCACACTGGTTGAAGGTCAGATGGAACCAGAAGAACAATTTTTAATACTATATAATGCTTTTTATACAGATTTGAACACAGCCTCACACCAGCCCCCTTAATGTCTGAGGTATTTTTAGAATCAGGATGCAATTTGTTTACCCAAACATGGATTTACATGCAATGCTAAGCTAACAATATTTACACTTATCTGTGATATTCTAAAGCTTGCTGTGCTTTTTTGGTGCCAGACCCTCACACATCAAAAGGTCTAATTAACATGAGATTAACATGGGCTTTCTTCAGACAGTCGCAGAATACACATTCCCAAAGAAAGTCACAAAACCCCAAATAAGTAATTTCCCCACATCACGATACACAGAAGACTTCCTCCACAAAGGCTTATTGTATCAGATGTTTACCTCAGATATAATGCATTTCCTCTAGCAAGGTTAAAACAAACAAGTTTCTTCCCTAGACTCGGAAATAAAGATTTTCTTTACCAAAATATACACAATATCAAAAATAAGTGTATTTGCAATTATATAAATAAGTGCCCTGCGCTATTTCCTTTAAATAAATCAATACCATAAATTAGTTATAACTGATCCAGTCACACTCCTTCCTCCCTTGTCCATGCGTGCCGTGTTCCAACAATTTGGCTCCTGGTCCCGCAGTCTCTTAGGGTTACCGGAGGTGACCTGAGGATCCGGCTCTTGTTGCCGAGACAGTCCATCCGCATTGCTGTGGGCCTTTCCTTGCTTGTGAATTATGTGAAAGTCATAAATTTGAAGGGCATAGCTCCAGCGCAATAATCTGCCATTTTCCCGAGGTGTGTTGTAGCAACTTTAAAGGATTATGATCAGTCACCACAGTAAAATGTCGTCCATACAAATAATATTGAAGTTTTTTCACTGCCCACACAATGGACAAACATTCCTTCTAAATTGTGGCTTACCCCACCTCCCGGTTTAGCAGTTTTCTGCTCAAATAGGCCACAGGGTGCTCCAGCCAATCTGGCCCGACCTGGCTAAGTACTGCTCCCAGTCCATACTGTGATGCGTCAGTTTGCACAATAAAGTCCTTGTCATAATTGGGCACCAACAGTAGTGGAGGATGAACCAGGGCTTCCTTTAATGACTGAAATGCCAGCTCACAAGCAGGTGTCCAGTCAACTACTTTGGGGAGTTTCTTCTTAGTGAGATCTGTCAGGGGCTTCGCTACAGTACTAAAGTTTGGGACAGAACATCTGCAGTACCCTACAGACTGTAACTGGGTCGTGGGCTGGGGCCAGTCTCAGATTGTCTCTACCTTAGCTGGTTCTGACCTAACCCTACCTCCCCCCACATGATAACCCAGGTACTGTACCTCTGACATCCCCATCTGGCACTTCTCTGCCCTAACAGTCAGACATGCCCACCCATTCTCCCCTAACACCTATTTGCTTCAGATTATTTTCCCAAATCTTACTCTGTCTCACTCATCGACAAAATTGTTAATACAGGGCAAGGGGTATGTGTCAGACATGGGCACATGGTGAGGGTTGAATGCCTACTGGTAGTACTGAGTTTGGGACCTTGTGTCCAGGTAAAAGACACGGGGCCTAGAGTGGTAACGGTGATTCATCTAGGTGCAGGCTTGGCAAGGGATGGTACACCCTGCAAGTCGGAGTGAGGAGAGTGCTCCTGTAAGTAAAGGACTAAGTAAAGTGCCGGCCAGGTGTTCGCTGGGAAGTAACAGTGGACCCCGGGAACTACCAAGAATTACTGGAGTGAGAAGACCAGGAGCGCACAGCGAAGTTGCCCCGGCAGGGAGAGCTGGTCAGAACCCTGCCGTGGAGCACCCAAAACAGGGGCTCCAAGGAGGCACAAGTGAAGGCTATTGTACCGGCTGGAGTAGGGTCCGCATTACCTCTCATAGGTACTAAGTGAAGTGAGAGCAGGACAGAATCCTGTTGCAGATATTGCCCATGGCCCGGAAGCCGTTGGAGCAGAGTGCGTGGTAGTGGATCCCAGCCCCACTGTGTATCAGAGTGGGTAGAAGCCCCACTGAGGAAGTGTAATGCCTGCAGTAGGTTGGAGCTACGGTCCAACTACAGAGCAGCCTGGCAGTGGGTCCATTCACCAGCAAACAGTGTGAGATTTTGGGCCAAGGCCTTGAGATTTGGGAGTGAGTAGTGGGTCAGCCCCACAAATTACGCCGTGGTGGGTCCTAACCCATTAGCAAGTAGAGTGGGTCCCAGCCGCACAGAAAGTAGAGTGAGTCCCAGCCCCACATAGTGCACTGCAGTGGGTTGTAGCCCAGCTGCGAGTAGAGTGGGTCCCAACCCCACAGCAAGTAGAGTGGGTCCCAGCCGCACAGAAAGTAGAGTGGGTCCCAGCCCCACAGAGTGTGCTGCAGTGGGTTGTAGCCCAGCTGCAAGTAGAGTGGGTCCCATCCCCACAGCAAGTAGAGGGGGTCCCAGCCCCACAGAGTATGCAGCAGTGGGTCCTAGCCAAATTGCGAGTAGAGTGGGTCCCAACCCCACAGCAATTAGAGTGGGTATCAGCCCCACCATAAAAATGGCCCTGAAAAGGGGAAGAAAGGGCCATAGCAGTAACAGAGCAAGGACCAGCATAGATGGAGGCAGTCCATTATACCTCCAGGATCCAGAGCTGCCGCTGTTCCCCAGAGATGAATGGGTCTGTTTGCCCTGGGAGCCCCTCTACAAGGTCTGGAATGAGGTCAATAGCTGTAAAGGAGTTCACAAGCAATAAAAATTGGGACTTCTGTTTGATGTGTTTGTGAAATGTCATGCAGAGCCCTGCACATGGTGAAACTGCCTGAGTGGAAGAAGGCGCTGGAGTGGACAGCCAATGAGATGTTACAATTAGGCCAAGAGATTTGAGCGCTTAGTTCAGAGGTTCCAGGTCAACAGGGAGAGGAGGCTGACCTAGACCAGGTGGATGATAGGAAGCGACACCTGCTATCCCTTCTCTCCTCACTGTCAGAAGGTTACAATGAAACGCTCAGTGAGCAGCCTGAGCTGTGTTACGACTGGCCATTTGCAGGCTTGGAGGATGAGGACTTGGTAAGTGAATTCCAACCACCAGCTGCCTTGAATGTTACACAGGGGGAGGCAAGCATCGAACAGGTGAATGCCAGGTTATACAGACTGCAAACCCTCCCATCCAAGGGAGAAGGACAGAGAGTGGGCAGTATGGAACCAGCAGGGAACACTTACCCTGATCATTTGGACATCAGGATTTGTCACTCGCAAACACTTCCGTCATTTCGGGAAGAAGCCACATTGTCAGAGACCATGGGAGATTTCCAGGAGCAGGTCAGTATATTCACAAGCGAAGTATTGGAGCCCGTCCTTGGCCTGACATCTACGGCTGCCCAGCATGTTCAGCCGGGGAAGGTCCAAAGTGCAGTTAGGCTGACAGGGATAAGAACAGAGGAGGCTGAGCATGTTGTCGTCACCGGGCCAGAGGCGGTATTACATTGGCAGGAAGAGAGTTGGAGTGATACTGTAACCTCCCTGCAGCCTGTTGTAAACCTGGATGCCGCAACCGAGATTCCAACAAAGTTGCACCCAGGAAATGGCACTGGTTTCCCGAGTCCAGGTAACCCTCCCTCTGTGGAAAAAACACTCCCTCCTGATGTGCCAGAGGCGAAGGAGGTGAGCATGGGCAGTGAGAAGCCCCTAGGTATCCCAACTCTTGTTCTATATTATTCTGGATGTTTTTGGAAGGAGAACGCGGGCCCTGATTTTTTGGATGGCATTCTGCTGGGACCGCTCAATGTTTTAACTTTACACAGTGCAGTCATGGCTTTTGAGGGGGGGGAGAGCTGACTACAGGACCTTTAGGTCTGTTTACTCCTTTGCAGCCAGCAGGACTTATTGGGTGGGAAGGGCCAGTGGAGAATGCTGTATAGTAACCCTGTTTTCCCATATAGATTTGCTGGGGGTTGTGAATTCCAGGAACACAGACCAGAAGAGAAGAAATGGTGCTTTTGGAGTGTGCCCCAGTGTTGCTCAATGACTGCATTTGCTGAGACTTGCATAGTGCCACTGGACATATAGACATGTATTGTTTCACTTGACACTTGTCCAATCAAGCAGGCCCTTCCACCATGGGATTTGTTTGGTCCAATTCCCTGGGACACTGGTGGGGAACTCATAAAGTTTAGACTGCGGCCTACAATCCCCCCAGACCCAGGTGACACCCCAGCGGCTCAATTCAGCAGCTTAGGCCAGAGACTTTGGACTTTGGGGAGGATGTTTGCATAAGTGTGCATAAGCCACCAGATTAAACTAGTTAGACACATACTCTCAGAAGCCACCTGCAAACTGACAGCAGACTGGCGGCAGCAAACCCCCCCATCTCCCCACACTATAACTAACGATGTATGGCAAGTACATTGCATGGAGTTGATGGTCAGCATCCTCAATAACTTCACTAAATCTTTTTCCAAGGTATGGGACCCATGTCTTTCTCTCTTTGAATTTCTCTCACTCTTCTTTTAATCCCACAGTGTTTTTCTCCCTTCCTCTGGTCTCCTCCCCTATTTACTTATTGTATCCTCTCTTTTGGAACTTTCCACACCAACCCTCCACTTTTCTTCTCTTCACCTCCCTCTCTCCCTACATCCTCCTTGAAAACTGAGTCAGCCTATTCAACCATATTTTTGCCAAACCCGTATTGTGCTTCGCTATCAATTGTCTTATAAAGCTGCTGTTATTTACTCTGTTAAGTATTTGAGCACCCTTTATGTCAATTTCCTATCTTGATCTTTCATAAGGTTAAAAAAAAAAAAAAGATTGCATAAGTGTGTACCCAGCTTAAGTATGGAATGTCAATAATCTAGTAATTGGGGACAGTCAGAATCTTACAACCTATACAAAGGGGTATCAAAATTATGTTCATGCACATCCCTGTGTACTCAGTTAAGTAATTAACAGTTTTGAGGTTAAGATGCCTTTAAGAAAATACGGAAGGAGATTTGGATCCAGACAAAATGGGTAAATCAACGTCCTTAAAATCAAGGACTAGATTTACCTTTAACAAATCTAGTATTAAATCAAGACAAAAGGACTTTCCGGTCTGTGTTACTTTCGTGCAATCGAAACACTTCACTGGACAGAGTGAATTTACAATTAATGCCTAACTTTCTATGAAAGATTTATTGATATTAACAGGCTACATGGGTGCCTAAAGGAACAAGGTAGGGTTACATTTTTACAAGAAAGAGATAATCAATGTCACTAACAACCACTACATTTTAACCACAGTTAAGTATACAGGAAAGGTCTGGTTTTTAGTTTAACAGTGAATTAAAAGCCTTGATGCTCACCTACTTGGCTCCCTAATAAACACCTATATGCTAGATAAACTGTTCTGTACCTATCCCAGATGCTGCCTGTGTTAATTACAGACCAGCAACCTTGCAAGGTCCCAATGCATTCTCCCTTTACTTAATGCTGGCATTTGGGGCATGAATTCATGTAATTTTAGAAATTTCCGTATTACATCCAAAATGAATTATTAGTATTTAAACATATAATGTAGGATTTTATTTGAGAAGAATATTGACTTCTTCATTGTGTTTAATTAGTCTAATAGTACCTTTATTTTGACTGTCCAAGCATGCCTCTGACTCTGGTTTGCTAGAATATTCGAACCTGCACTTTTGGTTTTGTGAGGCAATGTTACTTTATGATGCTTCTTGATCTTTTCTTGCAGATTAAATGAAGTTGTCTGATTCATCAACGAACATATCTGTCGATTTTAAAGGTAACGTATGCAAAATCTATCTGCGCATGCCCAGAGATACGTCCATGAATGTAGTCAGGGGCGGGTGTGTGTGTGTGACAGTGGCGCACGCAGGGGGGGTTTCTGAGTCTCCAGAACCCCCCCTCCGCTAACTATGTGCCCACCATAGCGGCACTGTCCTATACAGCAGCCGCGGTGCTGTCAAAGAAGGGTCCGCGGCGGTGCTGTATTGTATGCGCAGCAGCTCTCTCGCGTGTTTTTTTTTTGGGTCAGGGGGGGAACCCCCTGACAATCCCCTGACAATCCTGCGTGAGGGGGCAGCATATGAATGTAGTGTGTGTGTAAGGGACTAGCATATGAATGTAGTGTGTGTGTAAGGGGCTACCATATTAATGTAGTGTGTGTGTAAGGGACTAGTATATGTATGTAGTATGTGTGTGAGGGGGCAGCATTTGAATGTAGTGTGTGTGAGGGGCCAGCATATGAATGTAGTGTGTGTGAAGGGCCAGCATATGAATGTAGTGTGTGTGAAGGGCCAGCATATGAATGTAGTGTGTGTGTGTGTGTGTGTGTGTGTGTGTGTGTGTGTGTGTGTGTGTGTGTGTGTGTGTGTGTGTGTGTGTGTGTGTGAAGGGGGCCAGTAAATGAATGTAGTGTGTGTGAGGGGCCAGTATATGAATGAATGTAGTGTGTGTGTGAAGGGGGCCAGTATATGAATGCAGTGTGTGTGAGGGGCCAGTATATGAATGCAGTGTGTGTGAGGGGCCAGAATATGAATGTAGTGTGTGTGTGAAGGGGACCAGAAAATGAATGTAGTTTGTGTGTGAGCAAGGGGGGTCTTAATATAATGTGGTAGGTAAGCTCTTAATTTAATTATGGAGTGCAGGTGGGGGCTTATTATTGGGTGACATTTTATTTGTGGGGTGATGGTGGAACAATTTAATTTAATAGTGGGGTCCATGAATTTATGATGGTGTAATGGGACCTTTAATGTAATGCTGGGATGGTTTGGGAGCTATTTATTATTGATTGTGGGCTGTTTGGGAAAAATTTGGTCTATTTATTAAATGTGATTATGTATTATTTAATGCCAGTGATTGTTGTGTGAAATAGTTATATTTGTCAATTTTAAATGCTATTTAAATTATTGCTGGGGCTGTTTGAAGGGACGGAAATAGGCTTATTTATTAAATGTGTATAATTTTAATTTAATGTCGGGGCTAGTTGGAGGGAAATAGATCTATTTATCAAATGTGAATACAATTATTTTAATGTTGGGGCTGGAGGGAGGCCTAATTATAAATCGTGGGTGCTATTTTGATTTAACATCGAGGCAGGTTGGAGTTTTCTAAATTTCATGTACCCATTTTTTTCCAAATAGGGCCCCCAATATTCCTGGATCCAGACAAGCAGCAACTGTGTCACGAACAAGGTAGTTGGAAGGCCTTACCTGCTGGTATTAGCGCTGCTACGCAAGGAGGCACGGAGTCTAACCACGCCCCAGGTTTTCACCAGGGAACGCCGCAAGGAGTTTTGGACTTAGCCGCTGAGACGTGCCGGTCGCGGTTCTCCCAGGTAGCTACCAGTGAGGTAACGTGAACAAACGTAGTGAACAGTTCGAGGTCAAATCCGTGCATGCAACGAAGTACAGAGGAGTCAGGCAGGAGAATCGTCAGGAAGCCAAGGGTCAGAACCAGGAGATCAAAACAGGAACCAGGGAGAATACGAAAGAGTAGTCAAGCAGGCAAAGGTCAGAATCCAGGAGATGCAGGCAGAAGATATAGGTAATAAGCAGGGGAGCCTAGAGACAAACTATTAGACTAGATACTCTGGCACCCTAGTGATGCCAGAGTCTGGTTTAAATAGTGGCGCCAGCCTTACCGTTGGTGGAGTGGAGGTCGGCGGTCAGCTGGTCTGACCGCTGACAGGAAACTTAGCGTCTCCGTTGCGCGTATGCCCGAACTTCCTGTAGGGCCGGAAGTAACGTCCCATTGCCTAGCAACGGGACGAGCGGCAGCAGAGAAGGCATCCGTCCTGGCACCAGGTAAGAGTGCGGGACGGCGCCTGACAAACTGATTTAAAGACACAAGCAGCCACAGGTGGTGAAAGTGACAAGAACAGGTAGGAGAAAGCAAGACAGTCTACCAACTGTTCTGAATTTGTTGGAGCAGTCCTGAATTTGGGTGACTGTCTTGCTTAGTCAGGATTTGGACTGACTGGAAGGACAGTTGGGTGGTAGGTCTTGCTTCACACTGTAGTACTCATGAAGGCAGAACTGCGTACAACTAACTATAGTGCATACAGTATTGCCTGTGTATTTGTCTAAAATGATAGCCATGTTACCTCATAGGGCCCCCCCCCCCCTGTCTAAAGTACACTCTGGCCCCCTAGCTCCGGGCCGGGGTGTCAGATTGACACGTAGTGTCAGATTGACACGTAGTGCTCTGCTCCTCCTCCCAGTAGCACCCCTCATATTGTTTGTTTTAGGTTAACCCTAAAACAAATAATAACCTTTTTAGTATATAGTGCAATGCAAAAAACAAGCCCTTTGCTGGCAAAAATATAAGTGGGTATGTTTACTAAACTGCGGGTTTGAAAAAGTGGAGATATTGCCTATAGCAAATAAAATCAGGATCTAGGGCCTGATTCATTAACTTTAAACACAAATATCAATTTAAATTTCAGTGTACAAATAAGCTATCAAGTATTTGTGTGCTACATGAAAATCAGTCAGTATTTATAGGTATTATAGGTATTACGGAGACCTGGTGGGATGATACACATGACTGGGCAGTCAACTAAGAAGGCTATTCTCTCTTCAGGAGGGATAGGGTAAATAAAAGGGGAGGAGGAGTAAGTCTTTATATTAAGCCAGAATTAAAACCAAGTATTCAGGAAGTTATATATGAGAATATTGGTGATAATATAGAGGTATTGTGGGTGGAAATATCCAGTGGAGGAAAAAGTTCAGAGAAGTTGCTGATAGGGATATGCTATAAACCGCCAGATATTAATACGATTGAGGAAGCCCAACTTCTACAGCAAATTGAAAAGGCTACACAACTAGGTCAAATTCTAATAGGGGAAATAGGATTCTGAGCACGCTAAAAGACCATTACATGTCACAATTAGTAGAGGAACCAACTAGGAACCGGACTATATTGGACCTAGTAATAACAAACAATGTAGACGTAATATCAATCAATATCAATCAATGTCTAGGACAGCCGGGTCCGTGCGCATGCGCCAGATAAATCATAGCCCAGCTGGGCTAAGTGTTCCCTGCTGTGCAGGGCACTGTTCATTGGCCCCTGCATGTTGATAAGGCAAGCCCTTCCTGCCGGTTATAGTTCCAGTGTTCTGCTACTAGCCTGCTTTTGTTCTTGCTCTTGCTACTAGTAGATTTGACTTACTGCTGCCGACCTTTGCCTGTTCCCTGACTTCGTTTGATTGCCTGTGCCCCTTGACCCTTTTGCCTGGACTCCTACATTGCTGATTTGCCTGTGCCCTCTGACCTCGGATCTGTTTTCTGGATATTCTGTCTGCTGCCGGCCCTTGACCCTTGCCTGGATCTCTCTCTGCTATTTACTCCTTACGCTATCGCTGGGATCTCCGCAGTCAGTGCACAATTCACGACCCTCAGCTGTCTGCGGCCAAATCTGTCCCCACCACTAGGGGGCTCCAGCGAAAACCAGACTTCTGAGTAGACTCCGGGTTTTGTGTTGCTGGCTGTTGGGGTTCCTAACAAAAATACATTTTTTTATACAGGTCTAGAGGCAGGAGCCTAAGAAAGAACACCTATTTACACATGGAAAGATGACCCCCACCTCAATGAACAATGACCAGAGGAATCAGCCAATGGGGTGTCGAGTTCCCATTGACTTATGAATGTGGACCTTAATACTGTAACTGTGTATCTTTTTGATGTCGCTGCTTTTATGACTGTACAGTGTATAAATTGTTCACCTCTGGCTTTGGCAACCAGAGCATTATATAAGAAGCTTGTTGTTGGTGCCAAACGCATACAGGCGTATACATGCGATACTTTGCCTGTAATCAATTTTGCAAATAAAACTCATGTTCTTTGGAACCACAACGATCACATCAGATTTTTTTTATTTCATATGATACATACGGACGTAACAGTTTGGGGGCTCGTGAAGCGGACTTCACACTACTATAGGACTCGCAGACCTACAGATTTCAGTTTCTTAACAAAGGGTGAAAGACACATCACATAAGGTAAGAAAGCATATCCTTCTATACTTTTATACTTTTCTATACTTCTATTATAATTGTGTTGATAAACTGAATTCCTGCTTTGAGAGTCTATCAAAGGTGCTGGAGTGAACCTGGAGGGATGAAGGTAAAAAATGTTTACATAGTCCTAATTGCGATTGCTATGCCGAGAGTTGCTTAAGTAGTGCATTTTACAATTCTATACTGCCACATATTTAAACATAGATATATATGAGAATATAAGAGATTCTGTTGTGTAATATATAATAAAGTAAATTGTTAAGCATATCTAGGAAAAAAGTGGGCAACAATAAGACATTTTACTAGCAAAGAATGTATGTGCCTGCAATCTAGTTTGTCATAAAGCTCATGTGCTTTGGAACCACAGCTGTCGCATCGTAAAAATCTTTATTTCATATGATACATTCGGATGTAACAACATATATATATATATATATATATATATATATATATATATATATAGACGTGCAAGCAGACAACAGGTGAGTCAGACCAAAGGAATCCAAATCCTACTGAGAGTGAGTGACTCGAAGAACAGGAAAAGGACAGGAAACCATGTGAGGTTTAAATAGTGCTCCAAAATGCTTAGAACCAATGGGAACAGGTAAGAGGTCATAAGCGAGGGTAACAGGTAGCACATGCGCAGAACCAAATACAAATGATGTCTCGATAATAAAGTTAGTAGCTTTGATCACCACTTACAAGAGGAAGGTAACAACGCCGGTATCTGTCTATGGGACCGGTGTGTGACATGCACAATAGGGTGAACAACAATTACAAAATAAAAAAAATATTTTACAAACATGTTAAGCAGTTTATTGAGAGAACCAAGCCAATTGGCCAATGATCCCTAATCATTAGTCTAAATATAAGCCTATAGGGGCCCTTTATGTCATTACATTTCCCATAATTCAACAAGACAGTAAGCACCAAAATACAAATATGGAATTTACAAACACATTGCATATATACAGCAGCAGCTTGTGTGGTCTGTACTCTTTATTTTAGAAAGGTGAAGCAATTTTTTACTGTAATGTTCCTTTATTGCACATTTATGGCAGTGCAACATTTTGTATTGTACCACTTGGAGACTGGAGGTGGATTACACCTCTTTGACCAGACCTATTTTCATGAGGTTCTGCAAGCAGGAAATTCCATTGAATTTGGGAATTTGATAAGAGATGAAGAGATGTAAGTGCAGTATCCCGGATCCCGGTTGCAGACAGTCTTAATGACACGACTTGCAGAGATTATCTGATGCGCTCACTGACTAAATAAAAACAATGATTCTATTATAAAATGTATAATGACCTCTATTATGAATCAATAAATACTAATTTTATTGTCCCTATGTAATCAGCTATAGGTAAAAACAGCATGTAAAAACAACAGATTAAAACAATGAATATATATACACTCAAGTATTCCCTTGGATAAGCCAAGGTAGATAAAACAGGCACTGAATTCTATTAACAGTGGATAGATCACAGAATCAAATATACATTTTCTTGAGTTTCTAAAAACAGAAAATCCAAATAACAGTAATATATTGGGTACTGCCGATATGAGGTAATGAAAGTGTTCAAATAAGGTCCAATTCCAATAACGGAGGGTGTATTGAAGATAATGTACCTAATAGAGGATGGTACTGATTGATATATATCCCACAATTGGTGGGGCCAATACTTGCGATTGCGTGGCTGGGAGTGATAAAGTCAGTCTCTTGTAGCGGTCTTGCTGCTGGATTGCAGTGTGTAGCATGCAGATTAGTGTTCCAGATAATCCAGACAGCAGTGGGTGATCAGTTCCACTACTGTGAGGGTGAGTAAGAGGTCCACAGGACGCGTGTTGCTCGCTTCTGGTTCTGGCTTGCACGTCTGAGGTCACTTCCGGTTGGTTACTATTGGCCAATAGATGAAATGTGGGCGGAGTCCCAACGCGTTTCGTCTTAGAAGACTTTCTCAAGGGAGGTCAATGACACGACTTGCATCATTAAGAACTGCCCCATGCGTGCAATGCCGCAACACTTGACCGGGAGCAGGGCTACACAATGGTATCGCCACACCCATCCAACAGCAAATGTTGTATACTATGGGTAAGAGGTAAGGTGCTGTGTATCTGCATGTGTGAAAAGTTCCCTTGCCGCACCATGTTGAATCAGCTCCTTAGTGTGCTTAACAAACAGAACTTCCCCATGATCAGTGTCATGAACACCCACCCTGTCCCAGATACAGCAATCTGAACAGCTGGTCGTGACTGGCGTCACTTTAGTCACTTAGCAATGAATACACCTTTTCTGCCACCACAAAGGATTTATTATGGTGTCCTTACATTCACTAAAACCACTTGTTAATGTTTCACACTTAAATCACATACATATGTAGCATGATCCTCCGTGGGCTTCGTAAATTCACAAAGAATCACAGAGAACACGCTAGATTAAATTTATTTAATCTGAAAAATGGTTCCAAGGCTTAGTTACAAAAATTAATAGCAAGACAAACAATATATTTTACACAAATAGGTTTTAGAAAATAAAATAGGAAATAGAATGAGAATTACTGCTTACTAGTTAAGCCTATTGTGTGAGGGAACACAATTGAGGAAAATAGGACATTTCAGTCTTGATAGACCCCTTATGAAAATGCACACGCTATTCTCAGAAGATTTTAAACATTTTTGCCACATAGCTATCACCCCCCACCTTTGGAGTTTAGCTGTCAATTAAGACAGATTGATCTCCCAAATGTCACAGGGCTTTTCGAAGTGAACTAGGGATGTCCTGAGATCAGAATGTTCACAGGGCCTGATTTCCCATCTTCGCTTATTCTGTTTGGCTAGATGATTTACAACTTCGGGGCTTCGAACTACTCCAAGTGCCTATCTCTCCCTGATCTGGCTATGTCAACAGATTAATGACACTTGCATAAGTTCAAACTCATGTCATCTAGCAAAGTGTACCCTGAGATTCCATTACAAGATTACATACAATATACATTGTCATACATGAATTCAACAGAAAATAACAATATACTACATAGTCATCACAATTAGTCTTAAAATAGATGTTTTCAGGTAACATAATCAATTTATAAATAAACTAATTATACTTAAGGCTAGAGGTCCTTTAAAGTACAACTAAACAAAAATACAAATTGGAATATGAAAGACCTACAGTAATAATAATTTTCACAACTATATATGTAAAAGTGATATGTCCGAGAAACTTTTATATATATTTTCGACTAATTTATATAAACTAGCTTTTGTTGTAGAAGCAGCGTGTCCTCTACTTGTAATGTTTTAACAGATAATAAAACCTGCTGACAATAGAATATTAGACCTTGACTAAGTATAACCAGTCTTGAACCAATTGTATTTTTACATCTTAAAGCTTAAAGCTTGTGCTAAAAAGATAGGCCTTCTCTCCAGTGTGGAGCATTATTCATTCTCCTTAAAAAATGCTGGCAAGAGAAGATTTTCATTCTTCCCTCTCTCTCCACCCAACTGGACTAAATCTGCCACTGTCTATTCAATTAAGTAAAAAATTATCTTGTGACATGGACCCGACAGACTCACAATGAGCTTAGTCCCTTTGCGCTGGGACCGTAATTACTAATGACAGTTTTGAGAGACTATGTAGACATTAGATTAATAGGGCCTCTCCAAAGCTGGGACAGCTTTTTGTGGTAGATGTAATAGGGAGGTTACCTGAGCTCAGAAATACACTACATGCAAATGACTAGCAAAAAACGAGTAGATAATAGAGCATGGATTCACCCTGAATGTAATCCGTCTTAGAACAAAACTCCAAGACCATTTTTATCTGCTGTAAACTATTTCATTCTGAGATTTGAATAATTACAAACAATAGGTGTGCAACGATAATGTTTTAAACAATCCCAGGAGAGCAAATGGGAAAAAAAACTATCATTATAGTGAAATATGAATCATATTCTGTCTTAATAGGGGAAATAAGAAAGCAAAAATTAAAAATCATATGGTATGCAAGACAAGATTAGAAGACCCTGTTCCTTAAGCCAGCCCTACACATAGGTATCCAAATTGTACAAGATCTGGCCTTAGGCACATGGGCTGGGCTGCCTCTATTGTGGCCTGATATAGTGGTCAGAAGCAGAGCTGGATTAAGGCTATGTGGGGTCAGGGGCACTAAAGACAATGGGGCCCCTATGGTGTAATGGTATCATTTTAGACAAATGCACAGAGAATACTGTATGCACTACTGTTAAGTGCACGCAACTCTGCAGTACATGCATTTCCATTTAATAAATATAACTACTTATCATAACCATCCCGACATTAAATAGTTCATATTCACATTCAATAAATAGCAATGTTCCCCAAACTCAGCCCCACATTCAATTAATAGCTTCAAACCACCCCAGAATTAAATTAAAGGTCCTTAACTTAATAGACCTCACTATTAAATTAAATAGCCCCACCATCACCTCACAAATAAATTAATACCTCCCACCATTAAATAATTAACTCTGACTTACAGTCCACCATTAAATTAATAGCCTACCTCCCACCCACATTACAGTAGAAAACCCCTACCCCAGCAATAAATAACACTTGTGTTTAATAAATATACCTGGTTCCTGCAACCATCACTGCCAGTAAATAATTCATATTTACATTTAATAAATAGACCTCATCCTCCCCAAACTCAGCCCGATCTACTATATAAATGCCTAGTGGCATGTGTGTAAAAACAAAAACCAAGCTGCAGCGCCACCTGCTGGGCAGAGTTATACACTGACCTATATATTTCTTGAAGGAGAAGTGACAGTTGGGAGTGGTTGGTGGTTGCCGGGGGTGACAGTGGGGAGTTTTTAACACCTTAAGTAGCTTGATGAAGGATGTGGCGATGAAGATGAAGGATGAGGTGATGGAGAAAAATGATGAGGTGTGACATGTGGACAAAACCACGTTAAAAAAGGGCGCTTGCGTCGGGAAGTAACGCTCTTCCCCTGAGGAGGCCTGGGCTAGGCCCAAATGCATGACAAGAACCTTTTTAACACCTTAACTAGCTTGATTTGACTAGAATGCATGAGTATCATGCACGGGTTAACTTGTATTTAAATAATACCCCATTAACCAGCCCAGCAATAAATTAACGGTCCCATCACCCCACATTAAATTAATAGGCTCCACTGTTAAATGAAATAGCCCTTCCATCACCCCACAAATAAAATAGCACCCATTAAATTAATTTAAATTTGCCATTACTCATAATCCACCATTAAATAGCCTACCTCCCAACCACGTTATATTCCTTCCCTCATACTGTATATTAAGATTCCCTGCTTTCCCTCACACATTATAATTTGATACCCCCTACCTTCACTCACACATTGTAGTAAGATATCCCCCTTTTCTCACACATTATAGTAAGATACCCCCACTCAGTTCACTCACACATAGTAAGATACCCCCCTCCTTCCTTCCCTTACACATTATAGTAAGATACCCCTCTCTCTTCCCTCAGACATTGTTTCATCCGCACTTTTTTGAGAGGCTGACCCTTCTGTCTGCCTATTTTGAAGCTCTGCACACATGGGACAGCACCTGTCATGTAGTGTGCTTTCCATGTGACGTCTGCTTCTCACAGCGCTAGGAGGAGGCCATACTTAGGGGAAGGCAGGGAGTCCCACAGCCAAATGAAGGAAGGTGGCTCCCCCCTGTTATTTGAGCTCTGGTCAGAAGAAGACTGCAGACACAGGACAATAGAGATCATCTGCAGTCATCTAGATGATATGTTAAAGCAGACATGTTAAAATTGCATTTTAAGGGCCAGTGATTGCCCTCTTTACCTCACTTTGTAGTCTTTTGTCTACTAAATCACCTCTGTAAAAGGATTTCCTGTGTGATAATGGGGTTTAATTTCCCTAATGCTCTGGCAAATGTATGGATGACCATTTAATACCATTATATATGACTGTTATCATCAACCAACACCTCGCAAAGGTACTTCTAAATTAACCTAAGAAATATAATTCTTATTTTCCCTTAAATCCACAGGATCAATATTTATATAATAGCTTATGCTCATATCTTCAAGAAAAATTACACACAAAATATAGTTCCATTTAAAACATGTTGTATTATTAACATTCTAATTGTAAAACTTATGTATATATTATAAAACAGTATACAGTTTAACAATATTTTACACAAAGTATAGATTTTGGTGCCACACATTACATTTATTGCCTGTTATATAAATATACAAGTCATTGTGTGTGTGTTTTGACTAACTATTGTCTAAAAGTGTGTGAATGCATTGTGTGTGCAGGGGGAGAAGACCTGTGGGAGAGAGAGGGCATACACCCAAGCAAACATTTTTAACTTTCCAAATATTCTCACATATTCTACCACATTTGTCCCTCTTTCATTTAATTTCACTTCTCTCATTCAAAGTCCAACAGCCATTATTCACTATCCACATTCCCTTCACATGAGAGTGTCTAGATAGCAGCCATTTTATATGCATGCCAGATACTAGATCCATTTTCTCTCACAACATTTGCAATCTCCATTAGCCTTCCAGGAATAACCTTTGCCAAAACCACAAATGCTTCCATGACCATTTCACTTACTCCATTTTATCTGATTTCATTCAAATAACCTAACAAAACTCCATTACAACATTAAACCAACACAGAACCACACAGCACTATGTATAATACAAATGATTCCATTTAAACCAACAATCCATCCTAAACACAACAGAAACTCCAAGAATTGCAAGCATTACAGGAGTTAACAGACTGTCAGCCATCTTAAGCACATGTGTGCCTGTAATAGCCCAATTTACTGTTAATGCAACTTTCACAGCAACAGGGACCAGTTCTTATTAGACTGCACAATCACATACAAATCAGACTAACACCATATCATTACCTATGTTATATCTACACAGCATTGCAGCATTATTACAAGGCATGCAGTTAACATTATCCATACCAAACTAAGGTTTAACTTTTAAAACCAACATAATCTCGAAATAACTCTTGCACTAAACTCAGGCAATTCCGTTCACATTAACCAACTGTACCTTCAAATAAACTTCCATATTACTAACGCCAAATGATCATTCATTCTCATTTACTTTACCACATATATATGTCCAGATTTGTCCACCTTTCATTCACAAACACATTACAAACTATATATATTTCCCGATTCACTCACCTTTCATTCATTCCATTCAAAACCTCCATCATAACTAGCCAGGGTCTGGAAGGCCATCAAGTAACTTACTTGCCTGCATGTCCAGCTAGAAGCTATGGCCTCATGTCTAGACAGACTGGTGGCAGGGCACAAAGAGAGAACTTCTTCCTTTATGTCAGGTGTAAACCCCTTTCTTGTGGGCGGAGACTACCTTTCCACAAGAACTGCTCAAAGCATTCATATGCTAATAACTGACCAACCGAACAAGACTTGTTTCTTTGGTATTCAAGTTCCACAACAACAACAGGTGGGGGGAGGACAGCTTTGTGTCTTGCCAGTGTGCTCATTCAACTATGGTTGAATCTGTTATATGTCATGTTATAAAATAATAGATTATTTATGTACTCTTCATCAACCTAACTTCTCAATCATATACTTTGGCACAATAATAGTACTTTAGCCCTATAGTAGTACTTTAGTGGTAGTTCTTGCCCTGAGACCTCCACCACTCGCTGTATTAAGCAGGGTTCTGTCATTCACATAGAGCTGGGCATGGCCAAGATGAAGAAAATAAATAAAAAGTGAAACACACCAATCTTTGCTCCATATTTGCCTTAATACACAAACACCTATGTATTTAGCAACTAAAAAAAGTGGGGTTCCTCCTTGACCTCACCCACCTCTGAATGAGCATTTTATATAGTACAATCGGAGAACGTCAGCAGTAACATATTGGAGAGGGTCAGCACTGCAGCAAATACATTAGAAAGGGTCAGCAGCAATACATTGGAGAGGGTCAGCACTGCAGCAAATACATTAGAGAGGGTCAGCACTGCAGAAATACATTAGAGAGGGTCAGCAGCAAATACATTCCACAGGGGACAGCAGTGACAGTATCCGATCTCATTAGACAAACAACGTCTGCATCAGTAGACATTATTTTACAAATGATGAGACAATAAGGGCACAATTGTTAAATGGTGCAAAGTGGCTTTGTACTTGGGGACACCCAACCCAGTGTGATAGATGCATGTGTTCGACAGCTAAAGGATTGACATAATATGATTGGTGGGCAGCAGAATAGACAGGGTTATAAGGTCGACAATATAATGTCATTGACAGTATTATTAGGACAACAATTAAAATGTAGACAGTATTTATTAGATTAACAATTCAAATGTAGATAGTTTTATCCCTAACTCTAACCCTGTCCCTATCCATGTCCTTAGACCTAGACTTGTCCCTAACCCTGTCCCTAGACCTGTTACTATCCCTGTCCTTAACCATATCCCTAGCCCTATTCCTATAATAATACTGTCGACGTTTGAATAGTCTACCCAATCATACTGTCCACCATGTGAATTGGCGACCTAATATTACTGTTGATACCTGAATTATCGACTGTTGCACAAGTTGATAAACCAAGGCAAAAATGTAGAATAGTGCAAGATGGAAATGTCCTTGCTTCCACCCCCCACCCCCCCCTCCCCCCAATTGTTAAAGAGGACATGCACATAGTTTAACAAACCAAGCACTTCGGTGACAAGGGCTGCCTTTTTTGTGGCTGAAGTGCTTGATTTGTTTGGGCCCCCACAAAAGAGAGCATTTCCGTGGGAAAGGAGGGGTGATCGTTTTTCCAAACTTTGTTTGGGTGAATCCGCTTGTATCTTTAAACTTGCTACCCTAACTCCATCCGGTTTGAATGAAGCTCTGGACCATCACTGTTTGAACTAAACATCATTAGTGTCCAGAGATCTTCATTTTCTGTAGACAGCCAATTAGAGCCTATGAGAGAGGGTCATGTATGCTCCTATTGTATAGACGTTAACTATACTTTATTGTTACATTTTATGTATACTTCTTTATCTCTTTTATCATTTTGGTTATAAGAATTAGTAACTATATGGGAGACTATATTGAGTACTCTATTGTGGGTATTTCTAGATTTATCGATATATGCCAAATCACATTAGATCGATCCAGTATGACTCTTCATATTAACTTAATAATGAGATCAATGATCAGTTATACTAAAATTGTCTGGATAATTTTATACTTAATGTGGAATGATTCTTTCATTGGGTTATACACTATATATATATATATATATATATATATATATATATATATATATATATATATATATATATATATATATATAGAGTTTTTACAGCTCTTAACATATGTTTTCTTTATATAGCTATTAGATTCCGGGATATTTATCCTGCGGGTGTCTATGTGTCTCTTTGTTCATTATGTGTAGATGTATATGGGCACTTTGTGTTCAATATTTTTATCCTTATGTTTAGCTGTATTTTTATTTGTTTTTTATTATATAAGAGTAAACTACCTCTCTTACGAATTTTTATGATTATTTCGTAGAATTTTGCTGTATGTCAGATATCTACTTTTTTTATTGGAGAAAGATCACTCTGTTCAGGATTTATCTATAAGTATTACATACTCTGAATCTGTCCCCAGCAGATATCTATGACTAAGTCACGTAGGTTTTTGTAAAGACTCTGTGAAGGTGTTCTCATCAACTAATTACTTCACCTGCTGAATGGATGATTATTTAAAGGTGCCTAACCAACCCCCATTAGCTTTGAGAAAGTGCCTTGTTTAGGCACGAAACGCATCAGCGGGGGTTTTTTGAGTTGGATCGGGATGTTTGACTGCCTCAGGACTTGATCTGGATATACTCCTGGTCGATAAGGGACATTTCCAACACTCACCTTTCATCACCGAGTCCGGTACGCTCCGTGTTCCACTGCTGGGGTATATGCCAAACTTGGAAACTATCTGGCTAGACTCGTGTTCCATCGCTGCGTGATTCACGCTAGAGTTAGGATTTAGAGACTGTGGCATCGGTATTATACCATTATTCCTATACCCAGGAAGGAGCTGGTCCGGCTATCTTACAAGGGATTAACAAGTATACAGGTCGGGTGAGTTATACCCTGACGGACATCTACGGATCAGGTGACTGTATGGTTTGTCCTTATTCATTCGATATTTTCTAAAGAGGAGTCTACATCTGCGGACACTAGCATCCTCATATATTTTCTATAACAAGTTGGGATTTTATCGGTTCTATCTCAATTTGGATGCCTTTATGCTTTATGGACCGGATAAATAAGTGATGGCCACACTTTTTTTCTGATCGTGTATTTTAATATCTCATTGATTTTTTCTGTACAGCCGCGGTTGTTTATCATTGTACCACTGGATTCTGTATCCTAGCGGTATCTGCATGTTAGAGAGATCTCTCTCAATGTTTCAATCTATGTGCAGTATGTTTATGTCATAATTTGGTGTTGGATCAATTTTATATATAAAGTTAATTGTGTTTTATAACTGTCTAGTGCCCTGTCTATTTCTCAAGAGAACACCAGTGTTATTAAGGATTAACCCGGTGAACCTCGTGCAGCGCCGCCCTCACTTTTTGTTTGTCTATGTTTATGATCAGCACGGGTGGCTATCAGCAACCACCACGGGCGTGCAGCAGCTGAGGTACATTCAAACCATTTTGATACACTGTCCCTTTTGGTTTACAGCTATAGCTAGAGTCACCCCGGCAGGTTCTCTAGTGTGCGCCAATTAACCCCTAGTGGGTTATCTGTTATTCGTGTATAATAACCTCGTGTATCAGTGTTTTTTTCTATAACTGTAACCCGTTCATGACCATTACATACGAAGGGATTTTACGATTCTTCGGAGCTGTACATTCGTTAGCATATACGGTAAGTTCTTTCTGATTGATACATACATGTGTACTTGCATTGGTGAAATTTACAGCATGGATGGGACTTATGTTTCTTTTTATTATACCCAAACAGATAATCATAATAACATATGAAAGAAATGCTGACCTAATGAAGGATTTTATTGAAACCTACAGGACTCACCCATGTTTGTGGAAAGCCAAATCCAAGGAGTATTCTAACAGAATGATGCGAAACATTGCGATGCAAGAGCTTGTAAAAGCATGTCTGCCATATCACCCTGGAGCAACTGTTGAATGGGCAAAAAGCAAGATCCAGAACCTTAGGACTGTGTATAAAAAATAATTAAATAAAGTTGAAGCATCCAAAAAATCAGGAGCTGCAGCTGAAGACGTGTATGTGCCAAAGCTATGGTACTTTGATATGTTACACTTTGTGAAGGACCAAGAAACACCACGTACGTCCATTAGCAGCATGCCCACAGACAGCAGTTCATCCCCAGAGGTAGAGCAAGCATATGATATACAAGCGTCACAGTAAGTACAGTACATTATGATGTTGTAATGTAACAGATTTATTAATGTTCAAACAATCAACAACACAATAACAATGCATAACATGTTTATAAATATTCATATACAATCATTTTGCCATGGCACGGCACCATCACCGTTGAAATACGAAAGGTAGGCCTCACGATTTAATTTTGCCACTGAACAACTGTTTTTAGAGTGGCCATACTCTAATTGTGTTAAGCCCACTACCTCCATGTCCTCGCCATTACTTTCCACATTGACCTGAGTGGTACGGCCACTATTGCTTTTACGCCGCAGAAAGTTATGCAGAACACAACAGGCCATCACAACTTTGTCGATTTTGTCCAAACGCAGGTTGATTGTCGACTGAAAAACTCTGAACCTGTTGCTTAGAATCCCAAAGGCATTTTCAACGACACGCCGAGCACGTCACAGTCTGTAATTAAATATACGGCTTTCATGGGTCATATTTCTTTGCGGGTAGGGTTTTAATACATTCCCATGCAATGCAAAGGCGTCATCTGCCACAAACACAAAGTTTAATCCATATTTAGTGCTGCTCCGCAATGGAAGGTTTAGGGCATTGTTTTTTCGTTTGTTATGGAAGGCAGTATGCTCCAATGCATCACCATCTGAGACTCTTCCATTTTTCCCAATGTCCACAAATAGGAATTCATAGTTCGCATCCACGATGGCCATTAAAATAATGCTGAAAAACCCTTTGTAGTTGTAGTAGAAAGATCCACTGTTTGATGGTGGCATGATTCGGACATGTTTGCCATCAATAGCACCACCGCAATTTGGGAAATTCCATAGTCTCTCAAAGTCTTCTGCTATCACTTTTCAGTCTGCTTCGCTCGATGGGAATTGAAACATAAAGATGTGTACATAGTTTACATTTGAACATGCATGCAATTGCATTTCCTTCATTCGTTTGCTCTTTTTCAGCCTGCACTACTGTCTGATGGGCTCCTGCTGGAAGTTGAAGACCCAGATGCTACAACAATTCATCCCACTCCACGTGAAAGCCAGCTAACTGCAGACAGGCAAGATGCGACCCAAGGTGATACACCAGCAAAAATAAATCAGAAGCGAAAGAGACGCAGAATACATGAAATAGCAGAAAGTGATGCACTAGCAGAAAGGATGCTTGATTGCGCTAACAGTCTACTAACACCAAGAAAGGAACAGGACACATTTGAGTTACTCGCATCAACATTAGCTAGCAAAATGAGAAGTAGTAGCAAGCGCATACAAACTGAAATGGAGCGGCTGCTGTGCGACGGCATGTGTAGGGCTTCCACTGAAGATTTGTGGTCGGACACATGTCTTTCCTCAACTAACCATAGACACAAACAAGCATACACATTTCAGACCATGGGTGGACAAAGCGGCATGTCTCACCCTTGTATGACATCCATGCCATTACCATCAGTAAGGATGCCACATTACGCTGGGGACACACCTGGTATGGACACAAGCAAAATTTTGCACTTTCAACATTTATAAACTGTTGCGCTGGTCCTAACAATCTATGATTTGCACATTCCAAGTTAAATGTATTTTTACAGCGTTAAATATGTTAATATGTAAAACGATATTTTTACAATAAATACTGTTGCTTTTCACAAACCTTCATATACTGGTCACTGAGAACTTCAATGATAGCATCACAGGTGTCAGGAATTATCATGCCAAGAGCTTGAGGTGAAATAGCCGTGCTGTATTTCAGATCTGCCAGTGTTCTCCCTGTTGCCAAAAAACGTAGGGTTGCCACCAGTCTTTGCTCTGGCAGTATGGGTCTCCTTAAATGGGTGTTCTCCCTCTGGATGAGAGGGGTTACAAGTTGGAGCAGTTTCTGAAAAGTTGAATCATTCATACGAAGAAAATTCTTGAAATCATCGTGGTTGTTGTCCCGTATCTCCTGTAGCAGGGGCATATGGCAGAACGTGTCTCTCCTCTTGAACCACTCTTTGCTCCAACAAGATCTATTCTTTCTCTTTCTTTCTCTTCGGTTCCGTACCAGCAGTCTTCTTGCCACAGGAAGCATGAGAAGTGCAGCTGCTTGTTCTTGTTTTGTAGCCATTGTACGTTTACAAATGGGAATGAATGAAGGGACAGTGTAGACTTCTGTTTTTAAGCTGTTTTGGGAGTTAACTATAGTGCAGAGTCCGCCCCTTTATGCTAATGTCTTCGGTATCTCGTAAATTTCCCCGCAAATGTCGCTGCAGTGTGTACGAAATTAAAATCATTGCTCAAGACAACATGGCTGTAAAAAGTCGCTAAAGGGATGTCCGCTCTTCCCTTTATCGTTCTAAACAAGGCTAGTGTGTATGCAGTCCATGGACCAAGCGATTGGACCATGTAAAATCGCTCGGCATAAAAAGTTGGTCGAAATTTCTGTAGTGTGTACCCAGCTTTAGTGTTATCCTCAAGCACTGATTTGTTTGTTTTGGAGGTGTCAGTAACAGACGTACACTCTGGGCGACAAGGTGGTGCATGTGAAGTTGAGGAAGATGTACTACCACGTTGAGCACTCTGTTTTGGAATGACCACTCTATTGTGTATGCCAGTACCAGCAGTAGCAAGACCCCTACTAGCAAAAAGTGGACATAGCCTTGCCTCGCCACTGTGTGTGTTGTATGGAATGTTATCTATTTAAATTTTTGGGGACAAATCACCACCTTCATCAGAAAATTCCCTCTCATTCCTCCTTACATCAAGAGCTGAATTTGACAAATAGTTTTTGGATTTTGACAACGCTTTCGTCATCTTTCTTCCTGCATTGCCTTTTTTACTAATAGAGTTTGTAACAGTACTACTACTGCCAGTACTGGTACTGGGCTGCTCCTGATCTGTATAGTGATCTATGGTTACCAAGAGGAGCAATACTACTTGAACAGATTTGAGCTACTTGTAGATGCCTTCTACCACCCCAGAGGAACGCCCAATGAGATAGGGAAAGGAAGGAATTTTATCTTACAATTCTTATGAAACTTCTCCACTTCTAACAAACAAGTTTTATATTTTATCAGGGAGATGTGGTGCTCTAAGTCAAAGGCAAGAACACCCTGTTTACTTTTTTTTTTTACCATTTACATCTGGTACCAAATGAAGTCTCTTTTATACTACACATTTCACTAATATGAGACCTACAGTGGAAGATTTTAAAGACACAAGTTTCAGTAGATGGATTATACCTCCCAACCAGTGAGGATATGGCTTTCTTGTATTTTAGACTGATTTGTATATATCTATATTGTTTCTGAAGAAACTCATATACCATTTTGGACTAAGAAGAGTGGATCTACGGTAACGTGGGTAGTAACGGAAGTATATAGATGATTGAACTGCTCACAGAATTTACAGCTACTAATTTTACGGTCTCACTAAGAATTTGATTCTTATTATTTTTATGATGTCTCTATCCTATCTATATGCGTGCATATTGAGTTACCGACTATGTTATTCCTTTTTCTTCTTTTAATGCAAATAAATATACTAGTTAGTTCAGAATGTTATCTATCTATATCAGTCTGTATATACTGCCTAGTACTGTTATATATATGCAATTCAATGCATGAACTACAAATAGTAGCCACTAGTCTGTGTAAAGTGTTTTTAATATTGAAATAAAATGCAAATGATTAGCAAACTATTGTAGCTGACTATTATCTACAGAACTGCTTTACAACAATGACAGGATTCTACTCTACAGTTTTCGTTTGTTCCTGGTTCACCCTTAACACTCTTTTACAAGCAGAGCACACCAGCTAACCTCCTCCCTACATGCTGTGTCTGTTCTAAAATGGCACTGAAGAAAACAAGGGAGGACCACACACATCAGATTTAACACTGATATCTAATCTGTTCCCCCTCCTTTTTATTCCATCAGCTCCCGCAACCCACTATTCTCTTGTGCCACACCTTCTACCCCTCATCTTCCACTTATTCCTTCTTAAAGCCTTTCCTTCTCCCTCTTCTGCTAGAGTTGACGTGGTAGGCAGAACCAGTGCTAGTGGCTGCCGATGTGGCAGAAGTGATGTAAATGAACAGAAGAACAATCATACCCAATATACACATACTTGTGCCTAAGGATGACAGGTAAAATAGTAAACTTTTGTTATATCATGGGTCTTATCATTCTTAATACCCCATTATTGCACGCATTAATGATGTTTTGAGAAACTGCTTGTTAGGGATTCCTCACTGAAGTTTTTATATACACTAAGGGGACGATTTATTAGGTGGAAAGCCATTTAATAAATCAATAGGACTTTTCTCGCTTTAAAGTGTTACTGCCAAGGATAAATATAAATAGGGATAATTATCAGTAATAAATGTAATACAAAGACATTTAATTCCCTGTGAGATTAGTGAGGTTATGGGAATATCAGTTCCAGTAACCCTGCCGCTAGCTATGCATAAAACCTGCGTAAATGCATGTGAGTACCGTAATAACAGTACTCAAGCTCACTGTTTTCAGCAAGAGCTCACTGATTCCATTTCCCCTGCCTCTGATCCACAGGTGGTATAATTATTTCTCTTGTCACCTGGAAAACCTGCACTGTTAATGGTCATGAGGACTGGGTTTGAGAAACACTGGTCTACATAACCTGGCATTGAAAATGCATAAAGAAGACAGAGGAATATGAACACAGAGGCTGGCCAGCCCTGCACTAATTAAGAGAGGGGAGGGGATGGGAGGGTTTGGGGAGGAAGGGGAATGAGTTAAGTAGATCAGGTGCGAAATATAAGGGTATCTGGTGTAGTGGAACAGACACACACAGATGTCTTACATTGTTCAGGAGGATCCAGGTACCATCCGCACAGACAGACCCAACTGCTGTTCGTCTCAGCATAGCCTTTAGTGGAGCCTGACTTCTGGTTCCTACAGGGGAAGATGCTAAAGAGAGAGACAGGTTACATACAAAACAACAATGTGCAGTTTCTTGTATTGCCTACCAGTGACCACCTCATCAATGGTCACTTTTTCTTCTCTGGGATACAGACTGATCCTACTGTTTACCTGCCTTGGACCACCAGTATCCGCCGACACCAAGCTACACGGCAGGCCTCCACCTGCTGCCTGGTACCCCGACCTCTAAGCCTGTCATTTTAGGGACTCAGGACTTTTGGTGCCCTTCCAGACCAGATAGAGGGGCCTCATATGTTACTCTCAACAGCCTAATGCTTAAACTCACTCACAAGGGACCAAATGTTCCACTGTATCAAGGGTCAAGTGCCCTTCTCACCAAACAGGACCTCTTACCTACATAGGACCTAACACCCACTAACCAACTATCAAGGGCCTAGCGCCTTGCTAATCTCAGTGATTTATGCCCCGCTGATCTAAGGGCCTAATACCCAACTGAACCTACCTACTCCCTAATGAGGCTGGGCCTTGTGCCCACCATTTGACCACTGGCCTAGTGCCCGAATTGTGCCACAGGCATTGTGCCCAGTCTAAAAAGGAGTGATTATATTTACCCACTCAGCGCAGGATACTCAACTTGTCCCCAGCGTCTTCGGATCTTCCAGACCCTCCGGTGTCTTCTTGGTAGAGTAGCTCCCGGCCCTTACAAGGGCCCTCTGCCATGCCGGCCTTATTCTTTCCTGTGTTCGTCTTCTCTTCTCTGCCATCTTCTTGTAACAGGGTTGCTTTTAGCCCTTAAAATGGCTTCCTGTCACTGCTGCCGCTGTCATCTTCTTCCAGATGTCCCACGACATCCACCCTCCAGGGCTCCGCCGCCAGACTGAACTCAACATGGCGGTGCGCAGCTGCTTATATAGCCGCTGGTCACATTGCCTCGACAACCTGAATGGCTCACCATGGTGCCAACGATTTAAACGGCTGGAGGGGAGTTATTGGCTCTCCTTCCCGGCTGCTGATTGACTGACAGAGGAAACTGAGCCCTGATTGGCTCAACTACCCACTGTTACTGGCGTTACGGATTATTCTGCCACTGAGAAATATTTTATTCACACTACTTAGTTTCATCTCCTACTATTTTTACATCTATTTCTCTTTCTATTATATTTGTTTCTTGCTGTTTTGCTGATTTTATCTTTTATCTATTATTATTATCCTTTATTTGTTAGGCGCCACAAGGGTTTCACAGCGCCGTACAATGCACAGACAATAGACAGTACAGGGTAAAACATTACTGAGCAGTAAACAAAAATACCAACAATTCAGGAGCTCCAAGCAGGCTAATGCAGAAAAGACGGAGCAGAAGAGTAGGTAAGGACACAGGAGGGAAGAGGGCCCTGCTCAAATGAGCTTACATCCTAAGGGAGGGTGAACAAAACTCAGGTACAAAAGGGGCCAGTTGATGTAAAGGAGAGAAGAGGGGACGGGAGGAGGGAGGGGAGAGCGGGTTAGGTGGAAGGGTGGTAGGCTTTGAGGAACAGGTGGGTTTTTAGTGCCCGTTTGAAGGAGCTTAGAGTGGGAGAGAGACTGACGGAGCGAGGGAGGTCATTTCAGTGAAGGGGGGCTGCCCAGGAGAAGTCTTGGATTCTGGAGTGGGAAGAGGTAAATCAGAGAGGAGGAGAGGCGACGGTCATTGGCTGAGCGCAGGGAGTTGGCAGGAGTGTGAATAATAGAGGAGGTTGGAGATGTAGGGGGCAGTAGAGTGGGAGAGTGCCTTGTATGTGGTGGTCAGGAGTTTGAAGATAATTCTGTAGGGGATGGGGAGCCAGTGTAGAGCAAGGCAGAGAGAGGAAGCGGAGGAGGAGCGGCGAGAGAGGAAGAGGAGTCTGGCAGCCGCGTTCAGAATAGAGCGGAGGTGGGCGAGGTGGGAGAGGGGGAGGCCGGTGAGGAGGAGGTTGCAGTAGTCGAGGAGTGAGATAATGAGAGCGTGGATGATAGTTTTGGTGGCATCCTGAGAGAGAAAAGGCCGGATGCAGGAAATGTTGCAAAGTTGAAAGCGACAGGCTTGGGCAAGGGATTGAATGTGGGGGGTAAAGGAGAGAGAGGAGTCGAAGGTAACGCCCAGGCAGCAAAGTTGGGTGACAGAGGAGATGGAGGTGTTGTTGACAGTGATAGAGAGGTCATGGTGGAAGGGGAGCCCGGGGGGAGGAAAGACAATTATTTCAGTTTTAGAGATGTTAATTTTAAGAAAGCGCGAAGACATCCAGGAGGAGATGGCCGAGAGGCAGTCGGAAACACGAGAGAGAAGGGAGGGGTAGAGATCGGGCCAGGAGATGTAGAGTTGGATGTCGTCAGCGTAAAGGTGATACTGAAGACCGAAGGAGGAGATGAGAGCACCAAGGGAGGAGGTATAGAGCGAAAATAGAAGAGGGCCGAGAACAGAGCCCTGAGGGACTCCAACAGGGAGAGAGGAGGGGGTGGAGGAGGAGCCAGACGTGGATACAGAGAAGGAGCGGTTCGCGAGGTATGAGGTGAACCAGGCGAGGACAGAACCAGATAGGCCAAGAGAGAGAAGAGTTTGTAGCAGGAGGGGGTGGTCAACGGTGTCAAAGGCCGCAGAGGGGTCGAGGAGGATGAGTAGGGAGAAGTGACCCTTGGATTTGGCTAATAAGAGATTGTTGGTAACTTTGGCCAGGGCAGTTTCAGTGGAGGAGGCGGAAGCCTGATTGGAGAGGGTCGAGGGGGAAGTAGTCCGAGAGGTGTTTGGTGAGGCGGCTGTAGACAATCCTTTCAAGTAGTTTGGAGGCGTAGGGGAGAAGTGAGATAGGGTGATAGTTAGCAGGTTAGGTGGGGTCAAGGGTAGGTTTTTTGAGGATAGGAGAGATAAGAGCGTGTTTGAATGAGGTGGGGACTACTCCAGAGGAGAGTAAAAGGTTAAAGAGGTGAGCGGCGTAAGAGCAGGCACCGGAAGAGAGAGAGCGAAGGAGGCAAGAGGGGATAGGGTCGACAGGTGGAGGGTGGAGAGGATAGAATAAGTGAGCGAACTTCTTCACCCGAGGTGGGGCAGAAGGAGCACCAGGGTTGTATGTTGGGGGAGGGGGAGGGAAAAGGGGGGGAAGAGAGGGATGGGAGGAGGAGATGTTAAGTCTGATGGCCTCAATTTTGGAAGTGAAAAAGGTAGTGAGGTCAGAGGCGGAGAGGGAAGGCGGGATGGGAGGGGGGTGGAGAGAGGAGGAAGTTGAAGGTGGCAAAGAGACGGCGAGGAGTGAGAAGAAATGAGGGACTTAAAGAAGGATTGTTTAGCAAGGGAAAGGGCAGAGCAGAATGAGGTGAGGATAAATTTAAAATGGAGGAAGTCGGCCAGGGAGCGAGATTTCCTCCAGAGGCATTCAGCAGTGCGAGAGCACTTTTGGAGGAAGCGGGTAAGGTTGGAGTGCCAGGGTTGAGGAATGAGGCGGCGCTGGTGAATAGAGGAGGCCGGGGCAACAGCATCAAGGGCAGTAGTGAGGGAAAGGTTGTAGAGAGAGGATGCCTGGTCGGGGCAGGTCAGGGAGGGAAGAGGTGAGAGGAGAGTTTTGAGAGAGGAGGAGAAAGCAGTAGGGTCAATAGCATCAAGGTTGCGCCTAGTGAAGGTAGATTTAGGCGAGGTGGGAGCTTGGCAAGAGGAGAGAGTGAAGGAGAGGAGATGGTGGTCAGAGAGTGGGAAGGGAGAGTTAGAGAAGTCGGAGAGGACACAGAGATGAGAGAAGACGAGGTCCAAGGTGTGACCATGAGAGTGGGTGGGAGAAGAGGTCCATTGGGTGAGGCCTAGTGAGGTGGAGAGGGCGAAAAGTTTAATGGTGGCAGGGTCAGAGCAGTTGTCAATGGGGATGTTAAAGTCACCAAGTAGGATGGATGGAAGGTCGGAGGAAAGGTAGTGAGGGAGCCAGGCAGCGAAGTTGTCAAGGAAGAGAGAAGTAGGGTCAGGGGGTCGGTAGATGACAGAGACGCGGAGGTGGATGGGGGAGAAGAGACGGATGGAGTGTACTTCAAAGGAGGAGAAAGAGAGGGAAGGTATGGTGGGAATACCATAAAGGTGCAACTAGGGGATAGGAGGAGTCCCACTCCACCTCCCGGACGCCCATCAGGTCTGGTGGAGTGGGTGAAGGAGAGACCCCCGTAGTAGAGAGCAGCAGGTGAGACGGTGTCAGAGGAGGAGAGCCAAGTTTCAGTGATGGCGAGGAGGTTAAGAGAGTTGGAGATGAAGAGGTCGTGGATGGAGGGGAGTTTGTTGCAGATGGACCTGGAGTTCCAGAGGGCACATGAGAAGGGGAGGGAGGGAAGAGGGGAGATTCGGATAAGTTTGTCAGGGTTGATGGAGTGAGGCGGAGGGTGAGAGAAGGGGCAGTGAGAGCTGGGGCCAGGAAGGTGGCGAGGGGAGAGAATGGGTATAGGAGCCGAGCGGGGCGGCATGGTGAGAGATAGGTTATGGAGGCAGAAGCAGGAGCTCCAGAAGCTCCCAGAAGAGGATGCACGAGGGTAGAGGTTACAATGAAAACGAGGAAAAAACAGTACATGGGGACAGAACAAGTGACCAAATGAACAATAGGGTACAGCAATAGTGAGTGTAGGGCAGGGCACAGCAAGAGGACAATCAGAGAATAAAATGGAGAAGCAGAGCAAAAATAATAATCGTGAGAAGCTAGATAAAATGCAATACAATACAATAAAATAAAATCAGCGTAGATATCAAAGAGGAAAAGGCAGAGTGTTCACCAGTGCAGCCAGAGCATGAGTGTTCACGGGAGCAGGATGTCCAGGACGGGTGTCCACGGGAGCAGGGCTGGGAGTATTTCACTATATTCTATATTAGCTGGTCATTTTCTTCTAGCCTGTTTTGTTTTGCTTTTTGCATTAATTTAGTTATTTATTTTTCCCTCTTCATTTGTTTCAGATCTTTCGGTATTCCTCTGACAATTTATTGTGCATTTTATTGGCCTCTTTCTCTAGCCAAACACCACTAGATCTATGGCTGAATTTTAAATTATTGTTGAATATTATGTTTTCACTTCGGTTTCTTTCTTACCCTGGTATTTTTCCCACATATATTTTATTTGAATTCCTAAATGCCTGTTTTGAGATTTAAATCATACTTGCTAACTCTCCCTGAATGTCAGGGAGACTCCCTGAAATAGGGGTGATCTCGCTTACTCCCTGAAGAGTCTGGCATTCTCCCTGATGCTGAGCCAGTACAAGACATGGTTGGCTTCGCCATCTGTGGCATGATGACACAATTCAGAAATTGTGTCCTATGTCCATGTATTGATGCCTATGGAGGTGGCCATTTTCATGGAGACCAAAATTTAATCAAAGACTGACAGGTAAGACAACATGACTTTAGTAATGGAGACAGAAATGTAAAAGACACTTCAGTCTCTAGAGATTCATCAGCTGCTTTTCTTTAACGCATAGTTGCCTACTCTCCCGGAATGTCCGGGAGACTCCCGCATTTCTGGGAAACATCCCGGCCTCCTGGGAGAGCAGAGTAACCTCCTGGTTCTCACCCCGGCAGAAGATAAGGGGTGGGTCTTAAAGACGTAAATATTGTGTCATCTTAGCCTCGCCCCCTACTGTAATTGGCCAAAATTGTGACAATCGTTTAGGGGGCGGGTCCAAAATGATGCAATTTATCAAGCCCCGCCCCTGCATGCCCACCTCCCCCGTGATCTCTCTGAAGCCAATGAGGAAAACATGGCAAGTATGATTTAAATTTTCTGCTGTATTTTAGTCTTAGTCTTTACCTTTTTTCTTTTTCTTGCAGCCTGTAGTCTGCCAGTTTAACTGCTGTTTAATTTGTTTGTTGTGCTTCTTATTGTTTGAATTGTAGTTTAATACCCCTTTATGGTTTTTTTTAAGAAGCCAGGATAAAGAGGATGGGATCCCCAGCACCTCGAGACGCCAGCGGGCATGATATGGCTGTGATATTTACTGATATGGCTGGACCTGATGGATGCAGTGCTGTTTCCTTTTCCACCTTTCAAAAAGATTGATTTTAAAATTAATCTGTGACCTCTTTTTTGCCAAACAAATTTCATGTCTTTATTTCAAAGAAAAGGGGTTGCGTAGTAAGGAAGGGGGGAATCAGCTGTTAGACAGTTTACTATAGCAAAGGAAGAATAGATTGCAAACTTTCAGTAAGGCTATCTCTACAGCTGAGCAGAAATCCTAACCATATACTACACTAATGAGCCTTAAATTGGGCAAACAACCTGTCATGTGTCACCTTTAAAGGGATTTCATGTTAATGGAGTTCGTAGAATGACTGCTCTTGCAAAAAAAAATAATCAATGAACAAATTAAGTCCAATTCCTTTTGACTTTGATTGAGTAATGAAAAGCTGTCATGTATAATGTGTCAGCTTATGTCTACATTGCAGAGATACATTATAATAATCTCTAATTGTTTTGTACTAAACATGACACCCAAGTCTCACTAGCTCAGCCATGCAAAGCTTTTCATTTTAGTTACTACATACGGTGCCCATACTTGTTAGGACCAGAAGAGCTATGTAGTGTAGGCAATTATATCATAATTTTTCGCTGTATGGCGCCTTGGGAAAAGTAATTTACTAACATTACATTTAGGGGTAACATTTGCATTAAACCATAGCAAAACCTACAGACTTACTTGCACTAAACGCTAATAATGCACCAAAATAAGATCTGACTGTCTGACAATACATACTATACCCAAAAATTACTTATTTTATGGTGTACCCATTATCTAAAGACTATGGTGGCAGCAATTTTATTGGCTGAAGAATGCAAGTTATCATTTCCATAGGAACTAGTAACATCACTGAAGTGCAGGCTGCATTTTCATAAATATATGTGTAGAGCACAAAATGGCTGCCTCCATTGCATGCAGGCTACAGGTACACAGTTAAAGGACCACTAGCCAAAGCTTCAAGTTAATCCAAATCAAAGGCATTTTGTAAATACTTGATAGCTTATTTGTATATTGAAATTTAAAGTTGATATTTGTGTGCTACATGAAAAAACAGTCAGTATTTAACTTATGTGCAAAACAGAATACTAATTTGCACCCCTTGCATTGTAACATGGTTTTGTCCAGGAGACTGAAATAAGAAGTTTCTTAAGTTAAGCAGGCCCGGGGCTCCCATTAGGCAAGGTTAGGCACTTGCCTAGGGCGCCGGGCTCTGGAGGGCGCCACAGAATACTAAAAGACTTTAAAACTGTGCGGCGACCGCTGACCATACCTGTCACGGCCGCCGCACAGCATTCAGATGCACGGGGAGGGGGGAAGAGGCTATTTTGTCACCACCGCCGCCTCTCTGCTCCATCTCCGCCCCTAGTGTCAGTGAGTGGAGGGGAGGAGACGGAGCAGATAGGCGGGGGGGGGGCGCCGCTTTTTTAAAAATGCCTAGGGCACCGTGGACCCTAGCACCGGCCCTGAAGTTAAGATCCTTAATGAATCAGGCCCCTGGTGTGTGCCAATGTTCTCCTTGTTCCTGGCAAGATGTGCTTTTCAATTAGAGATGCTCACTGACCCCCGTGTTTTGGTTTTGGTTTTGGATCTGGATTACAGTCGTGTTTTGGTTTTGGTTATGCCAAACCGTCATTGCGTGTTTTGGTTTTAGTTTTGTTTGGTTTTGTTTTGCCATTTTTGAAAAAAATACAATTTGTTTTGGTCTAAAATAACCTAATTTAGTGCTCCACTAGTTTCTTGGATAAGTGAGGTAATTCTAAAGCTAATAAATTATGAAAAAAAACAGTTTAATCCCTGGTAGGCCTTCCTTAATTCGAACACTTGCCTGCAAATTGTACAGACAAACCTGGTTGTCTACTTCTCCATCTTTGATTATTGGCAGTGTAGCCATCATCTTTGGGTGTATATTACACCCTCCACTTGTAGTTGCATAGAAAAAAAGCAGCCTGCATAGGCTGTAGAATTAGAAAGTAAAAATAAATGGACCAAGGTGGTTTGGTGGCTATCTATGCCACCAAGCCCTCCACTTGTAGTTGAATAGAAAAAAGCAGCCTGCATAGACTGTAGAATTAGAAAGTAAAAATAAATGGACCAAGGTAGTTTGGTAGCTATCTATGCCCCCCCCCCACCCTCCACTTGTAGTTGCATAGAAAAAAAGCAGCCTGCATAGACTGTATAATTAGAATGTAAAAATAAATGGACCAAGGTAGCTTGGTATCGGTCTGCATCAGACCCCCTCTCCACTAGGAGTAAAATAGAAAACTATTCAGCCGTTATAGAGTCTAGAATATAAATAGAAATTGAGAATGGCAATTTGGTATTTGTCTGCATCATAATCATCAACATCATCATTAGTGCCCTCGTCGCCTACACAAATCTCCCCCTCATCCTCTTCTAATTCAAAAGTGGCATCCTCAATTGGTGTATCACCAGCTACACTCGGGCTGTTAAGGCACACATCAGCAGAACTGGTGAAAGGAACCTTCTTTATGGGTACATTGTCACTAACAGAATGCTCACGATTAGACATACCACTGGTGGATGGACTCTCCACAGGGATTGGTATCATTTCTGATTCAGAGCATACATTATCGTCTAATGCCTTACTGTTTTCTTGCAGCTCGGCTTTCACACGTAACAGTACTTGTGCACCACTTTTAGACTCCAAATTACTTGGTTTTGCTTGGTCACCAGTGTCCGTACAAGAAGAAGGCTCAGTAACATTTTTGGATCTGCCACTAATAGAGAAAGCCAAAGGCCTCATTCTTTCTTTGCCACTGCGTGTGTAGAATGGCATGTTGGCAATTTTTTTTTTCATTCGCACTTAACTTTTCCTCAGTTACATTTCTTTTTCGCTTCAACACAGTAATTTTTTTTTGGGTGTGTGTTTTTTTTTTCCAGATTTAAAAAGGCTATGTACTTTTACATCGCCTTTCCCAGATGACGTACTGGGAATACTACCATCAGGACTGGTGACAGAACCTGGTTGCTGATTCTGCTCATATGTGGACGGCTTTGAATCCATTTTAATGAGCCCAAACCACTTGTAGTGCAAAAAAATTGTAGAAATACTGCTGTCAAATAGGACTTTAGTTTTGGCAGCCAAAAAAATTAATGCAAAAGAATGGGGCACACCCCCAAAAGCACTTGGGAGTGCTAAATATATTTTTTTGACACTGCTTCCAAATAGGACTTTAGTTTTGACAGCCAGAAAAATTAATGCAAAAGAATGGAGGACACCCCAAAAGCACTTGGGAGTGCTAAATATATTTTTTGGACACTGCTGCCAAATAGGACTTTAGTTTTGACAGCCAGAAAAATTAGAGCAAAAGAATGGGGGACACCCCAAAAGCACTTGGAGTGCCAGAAACTGGAAAAAAAAAAACCTCCTCTATCCTCCTCTTACTGCTGTAACAACTGGTATTAAGATTACAATGGTATTGAATAGAAACAATATAGTGTCCAATTACTGCTCTGTCCCTGCGCTGATATAGCCAGTGTGACCTAACCCTGCTTTGTCCCTCTGTCAAATGGCGATGGATTGTTGTGGAGGCTGGTATTTATGCTTTTCAAATCTCGCTCGGTACTCGGATAGGCTGTATTCGGATGAATTCGGATCTCGGGGAACCAAGCCTGTCCATCTCTATTTTTAATACAAGTAGCTTGTTGTCAATCGAACCTGTCAGGCGTGAGGAGAGTGGGACTGCAACAAACATTGGGGGATCTGCAATATCAAGGGGAATTTCACCCAAGACTGAATTTTAAGATTTGTGTGGCATTATCATTTCAAATGGTTGCCACTCTATGTAACCTTGTTATGCATGTCAGAGGATAGAGAGAGAGATTGTAAATATAAAAGACATAGACTAGTAATGAAGTTTAATGGTTGTCACGCCACCACTACTTTTTTCAAATGCAGCAGGACATATTTAGCATAACTATTATAGGTTAAATATATTTTGCTCTGGTATAGTCTACAAACGGCATTGTACATTACATTTAAAGGGCAGGGTATGGCGCTAATTGGTGCCCATAAGTTGTATTGCAGGTTATTGTTTTCTCTTGCTTTAGCTTATATTTCATGCAATATTTCTTGACCTCAGACTTATTAGTGATATGTTTTTTATCTGGCAGAGGGGGGAGGTAGTGCCACTGCCTGACGACTTGGTTGAATGTTCTCTTCATTCCTTGACAGTGACGGTCACGGAGAGCGCAGGCCATGGAACAGTGTTAAATTATTGCAATTAATAGTGAAAAATAATTGGAAACTAATATTAAAAAATAATAATAATAAATAAGTCTATGCCTTTGAATTATACACAATAATATGGTTTATTATCCATGTAGATAAAACAACATTTCAGCCTATTACAGTGCAATGCTCCTATATAGAAAATGTAGCTATGGCTATATATAATCAAATATTACTGATGTATTTTATAAGCACCATTTGATACTAAAGAGCTATATATAGTTAAATTTAATCAAGATTTGTATATGTGTAGGATCCTAATAGGAGTATACAAATCTCTAGTTCCCACAGAGTTCCAACAGAAAGACCCATGGCTCCTTAGGCAAGAAGGACCCAATGATCCTTTTAATGGGGTTTACTATCTTATCACAATAATGAGAAGTAGCCGGGCAAATCCACCAGCTATGGAGGAAGGGAACCTTATGTCTCCAGGTATTGGGGGAGGAGGTGCTATTTTATGAAGCCTATCCGTGGTAAAGTACCACCCACAAAATATGTGTTTAGTTTATTCTAGTTCATTGGAAACTGTGCTATAAACCACTCACTCTTCTTGCCAGTAGTCTTCCTCAGAAGTAAAGTCAAAATTTCTCTCCCATTCACACTCATGGCAGTTCAGAGTGCTTTCATCAGTATCATGTTCTAGGCTTTTAAATGAGACCTTTTTGCATAGGAGTTTTTGGACAAATTTTCTCAAATGTGGTGGGTGTGCATAAGGCACTTGCCTCAGAAAGGGTACATGAAAAAGGGATACATTTAGAAGCACTCCTAGAAATGGCCATCCAGGATGGCATATCTGAAGAGGAATAGTCACAAACTCAGCCCCGTTGCCTTTCTCTACAATATCAGCAGCAGCAATATTTTGTTGTCAAGACTGAAATTGAAATGTGTCTTATTCATGCGGAAAGGTTGAGTGGAGCAGCTAGGCTGGCACCTAAAACTAAGGGTGTGCACCGGGCACTTTTAGTGTTTTGGGTTTTGGGTTCTGATTAGCTTGAGGTTTTGGGTTCTGATTTGTTTTGCCAAAAGACCTGACGAAAGGTTTTGGTTCTGATTTCGGGTTTTGGGTTCTGATTTATATATAAAAAAGCATAAAAAGCACTAAAATCCAATTTTTTGGGTTTTTTTCCACTCCTACGCTATTAGTAACCTCAATAACATTCAATAACAATCATTTCCACTAATTTCTAGTCTATTCTGAACACCTCTCACCTCACAATATTGTTTTTAGTCCAAAACTTTGCACCGAGGTAGCTTTCTGGACTGCGTAGTAGAGTGGCCCCGGTACCCAATTTGGTACTGGAGCCACAATACCTCCTCCAAATGGTCTAAATTCCACTGCACATATGGCTGTTCCTACATCCTCTGCAGCATATAGACTGAGGGTGTAGTTCGAGCGCGTCACTACCTCTTGTTTTCGACGACCATGGTACAGAGCATTCATCATTGAGATCCCATCAAGTATGTCAAAGACAGACAGCGTCGAAGTGTTATTTGTTGACTTTGGGAACAAAAAAACTGTCCCTGTTGCAAATCTTCGTGCAATGAAGAGTGACTTTTTCATTTAAAGGCTCAAGCTTTCAAGTGTAGTGTTTATAACATCATTACACCAACGGGTAAAAATCCTTTTAATTGGGATAATGGAGCCACAAAGGAAAATGCCCATATGTAATGCCCGCACAATGTTACTGGCGTTGTCTGACACCACAAATCCCCAGGAGAGTCTAAGTGGGGTAAGCCATCAACCGTCTAAATCCCACTCCACTGATGGTGGACACCGGACGCACGTCTAACACCAACATAGCTGTTAAGGCCGCAGTTATCCGCTTTGCCATAGGATGACTACTGTCGTACTTTGTGCTCATGGCAAACAACTGTTGGACGGTCACATAATGCCAAAAAAATATTTGCAAGATGGAATTGTCCTTGGGCCCTCCCACCCACCCTTATGTTGTTGAAATAGGACATGCGCACTTTAACAAACCAATCATTTCAGCGACAGGGCCTACCAAACAACTGTGGCTGAAATGATTGGTTTGTTTGGAGCCCCCACACCAAAAAAGCTATTCATCTCTCCCTGTACAAACTAAACAGGCTCTACTGAGGCAAGATGTCGTCCTCATCCTCATCCTCTGATTCCTCTCCCCCTTCAGTGTGTACTTCCTCATCCTCACACATTATCAATTTGTCCCTGCTGGACTCCACAACCACAGGTCCCTCTGTAGGATCTGGAGGCCAGTGCTGTATTTGATTGAGGAATTGATAATTCATTTTTATGAACATCATTTTTTCAACGTTCTGCGGAAGCAACCTCCTTCGCCGCTCACTGACCAGGTTCCCCGCTGCACTAAAAACTCTTTCCGAGTACACACTGGAGGGGGCACAACTCAGGTAAAATAGAGCCAGTTTGTACAGGGGCTTCCAAACTGCCTTTTTTTCCTTCCAGTAACAATATGGACTGTCTGACATGTCTATTTGGATGGTGTCAGAAAAATAATCCTCCAACATTTTTCCTATTGTGACAGCATCCAATGCAGCGACAGTATGTCTGCAATGGTTGGCAGGTCCTTCAGTCCGGACCAGATGTTGTCTGAATCCCCGCTAGTGGGTCTTTTAGGAAAACTGAGCTTTTTCCTCGCAGCCTTAGGTGTGGAAGAAAATGAAGGTGGAGCTGTTGGCATGTCACGGTCCTCTTCAGAGGACAATTTCCTGACCAGCAGGTCTTTGCACCTCTGTAGACTTGTGTCCGCCGGAAACAGAGACACAACATACGCTTTAAATCGAGGATCGAGCACGATGGCCAGAATGTATTCCTCTGACTTTAAAAGAGTGACCACCCTCAGATCCTGGCAAAGCCTACGAAGGGCTTCATCCACAAGAGCTACATGCTTGGTGGAATCGCAATGGTTTACCAGCTCCTCCCTCACTTTCTCTTATAATATAGATTGCAGTACCTATTCTCTTGCACTGCTTAAAAATTGAACGTAGTAAATGTAATATAGATTGCAGTACCTATTCTCTTGCACTGCTTAAAAAAATCAACGAAGTAAATGTAATATAGATTGCAGTACCTATTATCTGGAACTGCTTAAAAATTGAACGTATTAAATGTAATATAGATTGCAGTACCTATTCTCTGGAACTGCTTAAACAATGAACGTAGTAAATGTAATATAGATTGCAGTACCTATTCTTTAGAACTGCTTAAATATTTTTCTTTTTATTAATTTTGTATAATTTTTAAAATATTTTTTTTTAGTAATTTTTAAGAGATTTTAATAATTATAAAATTTGTATGGACTTAGCACAACAAAGCACAGGACTAAAGCAACACTGGACTCAGCAGGACAGACACTGACCAAAGCACCACTGGACTCAGCAGCAGGGCCATCTTAACAACATTATGGGCCCCCGGGCAAAGCAGTGCACCTTTGGTGTAGATATAGATATAGATATATAGATGTATACAGATACAGATATAGATATAGATATATAGAGATAGAGATAGATAGATGTACTTGCTCAGTGACCCTTGTAGGTTTTTTTGCAGGTTTTTTTCTTTTGCAGGATTATTTATTCTCATTAAGAGCCATGCCTATGGGGCCCCCTTGCCCGTGGGGCCCCCGGGCAGCTGCCCATCGTGCCCAATGGAAAAGATGGCCCTGCTCAGCAGGACAGAGCACAGGACAAAAGCACCACTGGACTCAGCAGGACAGAGCACAGGACAAAAGCACCACTGGACTCAGCAAGGACAGAGCACTAGACACAGGCATAAAGCACCACTGGACTCAGCAAGGACAGAGCACTGATCACGCAGGAGCACCACTACCCTACACACCCTCCCTCTTCCCTGATGTCAGGCAAAATGAAGATGGCGGCCGCAAGGTGAGTATTTATGACATCCGAGTATCGCGAGATCCAACGCGAGATTTGGATGTCATAGCCTCGTTTCGGATTCCTTTGGCCGCCGGAAGTACCCGAACAGTGCTCGGATCCCGTCGGATCCGCACTGTTCGGGTGGGTTCGGATTAGCGGAATCCGAGCCCGCTCATCCTTACCTAAAACACTGAATGAGTGGCATAATTTGACTGCAGCACCCCGACACTGAGCACATGGAGGAGCAACAGACAGCGGGTTATTACCAGTGAAGCTGCTGTTCCTCCATGTCAGTGATGGACCGCAAGTGTGGTGCTGAGCTATGATGTCACAGTCCAGCCCACACTTCCAATCTGACAGGAGCAGAAGATATGGTCCTCATCCCTCCCTCCTGCTATGTTAAGAAGCGGGGGTAAATGTGCTACATCTGAGGCAGGGTGCCTACAGACCTTCAATCAGCCCTTGCTCATTCTGGTTCTAAACAAATCCCAGAACTGGATTGTTGTAAAGCATAAGGAGATGGGGATATAAGAACAATCCAGGCAAACCAATTAAGCAGGAAATGCTGGACCAAAAAGAGTAGTTTCTATCTAGTAAGAGAAGTAGGAGAGCACTAAGTCACTTAGATCAGCTGACAGGTAGTACAGCTGCACATTTGAATAGCTCCTACAACCCCTTCAGGGTTGGTCTCTTCAATATCTCACTTTTAATTCTGGGAGTCTTACACTTCCAGACAAAATCTGCAAACCATTTGTGCAGATCTGCAATATAATGGGGGGATTTTAAATAAAAGGTTTTAGAAATAATATAGGAGCCTTGAAACAATGTCCATTTTAATAGATATCCTGCCAAAATACAAAAAGGTCACTTTGAAATCAGCAAAAATCTTAAGGAAGTTTTCTGCCAATAGTGTAGTGTTGTCCCAAATAATATTCATCCCCAGTGATTTAACTTGGCAATGTTTCCAATTAAAATTACTAGCTAATAGCTATTTAGCACTTTAGGCAATGCACAATGGGAGGCCCTCTTACTTGGAATAGTTTTTTTACGCAGATAGGTAGCCATAATTAACAATAAATTGGTAAGGGAAACAAGGTGTGAAGACATGGTAAGGAGAATGCCATCTGCTAAACAGAGAGAATATGTATTCCTGTGTTCCTGCCTCAGTACCCCAGACATTCTTGCAAGCCCAAAATAGTTTCTACCAGCGGCTCTATAACCTTTGCGATCAGGGCCGGATTTACCGCTAGACAACCTAGGCAACTGCCTAGGGCCTAGCGGTCCCCAGAGGGCCAAGTCAGGACTGGTGGTGAGCGGGGTAGGCAAGGCGGAGGAGCGCTCCCCTCCGCCTGCCATCCCTCTCTGTCCGCCAACATACTAAAATATACTGCGGCCGGAAACAGACTTAAAAAAAAAAATGAGGAAGAGAGACTGCCGGGACCTGAGACTGCCGGGACCTGAGACTTCCTTATTGTTAAGTGCTTGTAATCTCTATTCAACGAGAGGATCGCAAGGACAATTATAGCTCCTGTGCACTAAGCTATCACTTAACTTTGCTTACAAGAGGAACCATCTTCATTGGGAGTGATTTTCTGTCTGGACAGATTAGTTTGGTGCGCACCCAAAGGAACAGCTGATTTCAAGAGCCGCTGGTGCGGTAATGAGGCGAGAACTATTCTTCTCTTGTCCCAGAGTCGGGTAAGCCTTTTATGCTTAAATATATAGTGGGCTATTACCGCTAGGACTGCTGAACAAGTGGTACTCCATATACCTCTTATACGGAGGAATGCTGTTTGTATTAATTGACTCACACTGAGTGTCACATTGCCGGATACAAAGTATATAATGACTGTGGAGTTATTTAAACCTCTCATTTTCTAAGGAGATCTACTGATGTTATATATATTCATACCAACATAATTTCATCATGCTTGGTCATATGAAATGAGAAAGCTTTCCTACATATCATGATATGAAGTCAAGGTCTTAAAGTCTGCTAATTGCAGTTTTTCAAGGAGCTCTCATTGGTTGCTACTGTATTTTAAATTTCTCAAGAGGATATACTAGGATATTTGTGTATTTTTTACTTGTGTATATGTGAGATCATTATGGTCTAATATTTTATTACTATTAAACTTTAATTATATGTTTAATAAGAAGTGAATTTGCGCATTCTTCTCTTTGATATTGTGATGGGGCAAAAGTAGCAATAAATGGGCATAGTGTGATGATTGAGGGACAAAAGTAACAAGGGCACATCCTTGGATTTATGGTATTATTTTTGCAAACAACTTAAGTATTTTTGTCCTGACTGAATACTTATTAGGTTGTTTTGACCCAACTACTTAAAAAACGGGACTGCTCGGTAATTAGTTAGGGGTGCCTTTTTCTGCAGCAGGGTGGCCTTGCTCTTTTCACATGTTAGGTACGCCCCAAAGATGCAAGCCACGCCCCCACCTCCTTTGGTGGCAGCGGCGGCACATGCTTTCACTTCTACTTAACTATAGGGGTATATGGTAGTCTGCAAAAATATAGTACCATGGATTGTTTCAGGGAGGGGGCCCAAAACCAGTATCCTGCCTAGGTCCCTATGAGGTCTAAATCCGGCTCTGATTGCGATACAAGTGGAGAAAGAGAACACTATTATTAATGCTAACAACCTCAGAGGGGCATCATTGATCACTATACTACACAGAGGGGAAGCATATAGCTTATAAACACCTAACAAGTACTCACCTCTTATTCCATAAATGGCCACAAAATTCTGTCCTATTTCTTCTCTCTACTCTTGAGAGAGAATTAAGGAAAGATCTTTTTGGTCATTAGCTATGTTGGTGAGATCAATGGTGCACCCCATATTATCCATACTATGAATCAAAATGGAAAAGACTCTATTCAAGTTTAATATCATTATTGACTAGAGAGATAGGCCTATAGCTGATGCTTTCAGGATCCTTCCCTCACTTGTAGATGACAATTATCATTGTTTCCTTAGAGAAGGAGCTGCCTTTTAAGATATTATTGAATTGCAAATGGAGGAAGATGGTTAAGATATTATTAAAGGTCTTGCAATAAGCAGTGGTGAATCCATCTGGTTCCAGGGCTTTTCCTGATTTGTGAATCTTGATGGTTTGATCAATCTCAACTTTGGTAATATCACTAATCAGACCTGTCAGGTTTGGCATCAGCCTTTGGTGAGTTGCTGCTAGTAAGGAAGCTATTAATCCCCTCCTGAAAGACAAGGACTGTGTCAGACTTAATATTTTATACATTTCTTAGATTATCTTGGCATCATGTGAATTATGTCCAGAGAGTCTGTTTTTAGTGACATTAGGTTACAACTAGCCTGTTTTGTCTCTACAAGGTGATCTAGGAGATCTTGAAGGATCACTCTGGATCGTCACATTTGAGCGTTCGAGGTAGACAAATATATCTCAATTTGCAAGATATGAAGGGCCTCATCGTGTGTGCGTACTGTGTAGTCTGTTATCATAGGTAAAGAGGAGCTTAAATGGGAAGCCACACTTATTAATGTAGCTTATTAATTATAATTAATTAATTATTAACTTATTAATTAACTCTTTCCCTCAAAACCACAGTGACTTTCCACATGTTACATTATCTAGCAAGGGTAAAGGGGGACACTTGGATGGCCACCCCTTTATAATCAATAGGGGTAATGTAATAGATTTGAGAGAAGGAGGGGGGAACCACTTGCAGTGCATTCAAAAAAACAGTGGTCAGTTTCATGCCTAGAACAGTGAATATTCAGGACATAAATATATCTTTAATGCTCAAGTTTCAATATCTGGTTGAGTGATGGGTCATGAACTTCCTACACTTGAAGAGGAGGGAGATAAGAACAAAGAAGACTAAGAAAACTAGGAGTTGGCAGAGATCCAGCTCCTATCTTGCACTTACTAAGCTGTTTGTTCTGATTTATTGTCCTCATTTGTCTCGTCCAAACATTTCATGTGCTACAATCCTGTAAAATAGTTTTTCCTTGCTGATTTATAAAACAGTACTCTGTTGGTTATGAGGTTGTCCAGCAGACACAAATGGTGTTGCTGAAAAAAGAATGCATGCTATGGATTTCTATAATATATACATATATATATATTAAATGTATATAGTTTCCACCCAGCTGAAAAATCGTGTGATGTATTGTTGCTCTATATTTATAGCATAACTACTGCATATGTAACATTTAAAAACGCTAATGAGAAAATGCCTACTCTACCTCCCCACTCCAATATTAAAGCAAATGCTGCAACAGGGTTTGGGTTGGGTGTATTGAATAGAAGATTCTTTAGCTCTTAATATAACTAGACTTTTTTAACAACAGATGGGTTGGGTACGAAATGTTGACAATGAACACGTTGACATTCAGAATGTTGACACCATAATATTGACGCAGTTAAAAGGTCAATATTCAGAATGTCAATATTTTCATTAGGTCGATAAAGTTAAAACGTTCACATTTTAAATGTCAACATGTCGACAGTCACAATGTTGACATAATTAGATTTAAAGAGACAATGCCGTCGCTGACACTCATATTGGCAGTATACAATTAAAACAAAAATGGAACTCAATGTTAAGTAAACAAATATTGTGTGTGCACCCTCCTAACACAGCTTAACCAACTCTAGTGCTGCAAACTTAGGCTGGTACAAACAAAATCGGGGTGCCAAAAAGCAATTTTATCAGTACCAGTACTAGGTTTTCCAGCCGGAGCTGGTGGCACTATAGCAGGGAAATCTGCAGCATGGGGTCCACCTGCCAAACCAGACCCAGCATGGGGCTGAATCTCCAAGAAAGATTTGGTCCACTATCAAAAATGTAGGTGGTGGGTGTGGGGTAATAATAAAAACAATATAGTAATAAACCAATCTGTCCCTGTAGCTTACCGATGGCTGCAAGGGCATGCTGGCACTTGGAGACCCACTCCAAATAAAACATAAACAACGTTTTCAACATGACTCTAATTGAAATAAATATAAACACCCTCTGTATTACTCACCTTCATTAAGGGTCTTCATCTGTAATCCATCCAATGATCCCTGCTTGGCAAAAAAAATACATCCAAGGGATCCTTGATTGGCATAAAAAAAACACCTGGTGGGCGACGCTAATCTTGAAGAGCTCCCGGTGTCATGTTTAAAACAGTGTTTGTGTTTTATTTACATTTTTTCTTGGTGCTCTACAGGTCCCAGTGTGCCCTGTGTGCCAGGGCATGCTGACAGTTGTGGTTTCCCAAGTCCCAGCTTGCCATTACAGCCATGGATATAATATAATAAATGCAGCCCACCCCCTCCCTAGGAGTACTCACTCCTGTTTTAAAAGTGGTGGGTGTGGGCAACAGTAAAATTTTATTGTAATAAACCACTTTATTCCTGGTGCACTATAGGTCTCAGCATGCTCAGACTGCCATTAGCAATCTGGCCATGCTGGTGCTTGTCATACACATGTAGCACACAAATATTTGATAGCTTATTTGTACACTGACATTTAAAGTTGATATTTGTGTGCTACATGAAAAAAACAGTCAGTATTTAACTTGTGTGCAAAACAGAATACTAATTTGCACCCCTTGCATTGTAACATGGTTTTGTCCAGGAGACTGAAATAAGAAGTTTCTCAAGTTAAGATCCTTAATGAATTAGGTCCTGAGTTCCTTTGTATTGTACTGCATTGCCTGTGGCAAGGCCACTTTAAATCTAGTGCTTTAAATCAACATTTTGAATGTCAACAGGTTGTAACTGTTTCGAGATTTTGACTGTCAATAATATGGTGTCAATAATTTTAATATCAACATGTTCACTGTCAACATTTCGGCTACATCCCCAACAGATTAAAGACTTAATTATGAGAAATGTCTTTTTATCAATATCCACACAATTTTTAAAGGAGACATCCAACCAACAATTTTCATTTTATAGACAAACCTCCTTCCTCTAAAACAGCATTTTAACAATGGTTTCATGTTAGGGACATTCACAGTTCTGGAGATTATCTCCGCTAGAGACGTGGTTATTGTTCACTCCTCCAGGGCTGGACTCCCTGTAGAGATTTGAATGAATGCAGATATGTTACTCAGCAATCAACTTTATTGATAAAATACACTGTGTGCTGTATTTATTAAATTTTTTCCAAGTTGCCATTTTTGACAAAGTAACCATTGTCACCTTCATGGGGTATGTTTCAACTGTCTTTTCTAACCAGACAACCAGACCTACCTTCAGCTAATGGAACAATACTGAGAAACTTATATATGGTGTACTTTCATGTAAACAAGAATATGACACTGTAACAGGCACCAAGGAAAAACCTACCTCCGTAATGTAAATCTCAAGGGGTCATCTCTAAACTGTCGCACAATGTCTTCAATATAACCTTAGACTTGCCTAGACATATACCTCCCAAAACTCTGGATACAGTAATAAAAGGATGTGGCTGAGTAATGGGGGTTTGGTTACCTCTTGCAGGGAGAGCACCTAGCACCTCTGAAGTGCAAGTCCAATCGCAACCCCATCGTCTCCCTTAAAAACAATTTTGCACTGCTGCCATGCACATCAAAGGGCACCTACTGATCTCTTTGATTGGGACATATACCCCATGTATGCCATAAATAAATTTGGACATGTGATTTGCATCACTGCGTCCCATAGCAAAATTTGGGCAATGTCATTCTCATCTGTTGGGTCCCCAGCTCCACTCACAATACAGCAGAGCTGGGGGTCTCTTCCGGGCATGCACGGTACGATGTATATGCCAAATGCACATGTGCCACTCAGCAGAGGCCTCCTTTCTAATTATAGGCTCTGTAGTCACCACACCCCCTATTGTTATGACCCTGAGAAGAGACACCAAATCGGATCACCTTTGTGATCAGACATATCTTCTATGTATGCAATACATCATTTTGACAATCAATTAGGCTACTTTCAAATAGCAGCATGTATGTCCCATAATATCTGCTTATAGCAACCAAATTTTTATTGGAATCTATCCAGGGTTGATCGGGAGAGACGCTAAGTTGGATCTGACTGAATTTCTGATTTACCCCGGGTATTGACTGCACTGACGATGTCCGTCAGATCTGACCAATTGGCCTGAGCATAGAACTACTGGTTTGTCTAGATTTTGTCCCATCCACATATGGCAAAGTGACAGAGATATGGCTACTATGGGCAACACCACATTTTCTGCAGTTACTCTCTGAGAGTGTTCATAAAATGCCCCCCCCCCCCCCCCCATGTCCCACATAGGGTCTATGCACCAAACAAATTTTCCACTTAAAAGATGTGGAAATGGCTGTTTCCACATTTGCTATGTATTACATGCCTAACGAAGGAGATTTCACAGAAGCAAATATTTTGCAGCATCACATTCCCCATAGATTACTATGGGGACTGCAATGTTCTGCAATGCATCAAGCTTTGAATAAGCTTTGTGCAGACAGGTAACGCCATCTCAGGATGTTATTACCTGTCATTTCCTATGGGATTCTGCTGAAGCCTCTCCGCATGCACACAGCACTTTCTCCTATCACCGGCAGCGCTAAGTTGCCGGTGAATAGAAAAGTCTAATTAGAGCATAGGGGTCACTTCGCTGGGGCTCCTAGGATTTGATGCATTGAAGCAGTACTTAAATATGCAGCACTGCGATTTGCAGCGATGCATATTTACTGGTACCACATATTGTTAATGCATAGACCCCATAATGTTATACATTTTGGCGTAACACATAATATATATATATACTGTAAGAAGGTTATTTTACAGCAAGATTGAAGTCTTTTGAAGGTTGATAAATCTCTCCAATATTATGCCTCTTATGATAATGTACTCAGCCCAGAAAATAATGGTTATTATATCAGAATTCACCTTCAAACTAGGCACTTCAATGATAAAGATAATCTGGCTTTTTTGCTACCTTCCCCTGGAGAAGAACTGCTTTATCATTGATTTCAAAAGTGTCAGTAAAAATGTTTTGTTTTGTTTTTTTGGAAGCCTCTTGTTCCTGGGCCCCCTGATGGGATTTGCTAAGTTCCTTTCCAGCAAAAGCAGTTCATGCTGTTTGACTTTATTAATCAGCTCTGCACGGCTCACAGTACCCAGCAAGGTCTGGAAAATAACTGCAGGTTTAAGGGCCTTCAAAGAGCAAAAGCTGGAATGCGAGACAGCAAAGTAGACCCTTCGTTTGCATTGGCGACTTCCACGAGCTGCCCCCTCTGTACCTCTTCACCCCAAGAGTATTCTTTTCCTGCCAGTCACTGCATGCTGCTGAATTATGTTAGCATTTTACCAATAAATGTTTAGAATGTAAATTAATTTTGGATGGGAATAGGGGAAGCTGAAAACATGAAATATATATTATCAGTAACTTATTGGGACATATCTTTTCCTGAGCAGCTGGTAAAAATACAAATGTCTAAATGCACTTTTTTCTCTGACAGCTAAACTCTGGGCTGTTATCTTAATATTTAGGGTACATACACATGTGTGCTTATAATGCACCTGTGGTCCACCGTGCTGCTATGCGGCCCAAGGGAAAACTGCTTAAACGTTTGTAAAAATAAGATCGTTGGTTACTATAGTGCACAGAAACTTTTGGACTTACCGATGGACCAAAAAAACAAGCAAACAAGCAACATACCTAGTATGTCCTCTATTATGAAAAAAAAAACAAAGATACACCCTCAGTGGAGTTAAAATTGCAAAAATATAACTTGATATGTTGTAAGAGTGAACTATACAGTCTTTTAGTTCCTTGTAAATCAGAAATAATCGGTTTACCCAGAAAAAAGGTTAGAAAAGGCAACACAAAAAAGCATAAAGTCGGTGAGTAATCATTAGATTCCCCCCCATAATTCTAGATACCCCATGTACTTTAATCCTTAACGTGCATATGTAGTAGATATAGAGAGGAGGCAGCCATTTTGTGGGCTGAGAATATAGTCCATCAATTCACAAGGAACCAGTGATATCACTGTAGCACTTCAATGATGATGTATGTTATGTATGTTCTTGTCCTAAGACTTTCCTGGTAGGTTGTCCTGCTCTATTCTCTGTAAGTGTAGTGCCCCAGAGTATTATATACGTGTGTATGGTCCCTTTAAAAAAGTTCTGTGCTAGTTCAGGAAGCAGGGCCGCCATCAGAAATCGTGGGGCCCAGTACAATGAACCCCCCCCCCAATAACCCCATGAACCAGGGCCATCTTTTCGACTGGGCATTATGGGCAGGTGCCTGGGGGCCCAGGGGGAAAGGGGACCTAAGGCAATGAAAACAAAATCCTGTAGAAAAAAAAAACGAAAAAAAAAACTTACCTTTTGTGGTCACGATCCAGCTCCCTCCCTGGTCCTCTCTTCCATGAAGGGGGTCAGACTTAGGCGATTGAAAAGTAAGTTAAGGGGGGCCCTAATATATATATAGAAGGTGTGGTGATAATCAGGTATAGTGTCATAAGGGGAGGAACAGAGAAATAGGTTAAAAAAAGGGAAGGAGTTGGAATAGCCAGGTATCCCCTGCAGGCGGATGCCAAGTTTCTAGATTCAGGTTTTCGATCTTGGTTTCTTTTGCAGATAGAGGGATCAATGGAGATCTCTCAGGTTACAGTCAGCTTTCATTTTTCCCGAGATTTTGGCAGAAAAAGTGGGTAAGGAGGTAGTCCTGGGCCGTATGTGTGGCCCTTTCACAGACGACCCGATAAAGGACATGGTGATCTCTCCGATTGGTGTGGTGCCTAAAAAGGTGCCGGGGAAGTTTTATCTTATTCAGCAGTTATCCTTTCCATCTGGTGCGTCGGCTATCCACGAGCATTACTGCAGCGTAGCCTATCAGTCCTTCGAAGCTGCACTAGGCCTGGTGCGTAGTTTTGGTAATGGGGCCCTATTGGTGAAGGTGGATATTGAGTCTGCATTCCGACTGCTCCCCTTGCACCCTGACTCCTTTCCCTTCATGGGATTTAATATGGAGGACGGGTTCTATGTGGACAAATGCCTCCCCATGGGATGCACATTCTCTTGCTCCTTTTTCAAGCGCTTTAGTACTTTCCTACACTGGTGTGTGACTGTGGGTATCGGGCACAATGGAGTCGCCCACTATTTGGATGACTTCCTGGTTATGGGCCCGGGTCAGGCCACAACCTGTGGAGAGATGTTATTCTCCCTGGTAGCCCTTTTCTACTTTATGGGTGTCCTAATGGCTCATGATAAGACAGAGGGTCTAACGACCTGATTATCTTATCTGGGGATCAAAATTGACACAGAGTTGGGCCTGTGTAGGTTGCCGGCCAATAAAATCACGAAGATACTGTCACTGATTAACGAGGCAATGGAATTCCTGAGGGTTCGATTGAAGAAGGCGCAATTGCTGCTTAGCATGTTCAACTTAACCTGCAGGGTAATACCGATGGGCAGATACGTGCCCGGGGTGGAGAATAACCTAGCGGACGCTTGTCTAGAGGTAATTGGGACAAATTCGAGCCCTGGCGCCTCAGGCGTCCCTCACCGGTTACCCATATTCCACTTATGTCAGGCAGATTGCAAAGGTGGAGTGAGGAGTCTTGCAGAGTCCTCTTTAGCGCTGGCTGCTCTGAGGAGGTATTGGTTCACCTGGCGGGAGTGGCTGTCGTTTCAGAATGAAGATCCTAGTGGGAGTGGATATGGGCAGGCCTGGACTTTGTATGGGCTGGCTATAACGCCGGTATAACAGAGTCAGTGATGTCTTCCTCCCTCGTAGGTATTTCCTTTTTTCTCCCAATTGTACGGTTTGGCTGATGTGACAAAAGGTTTCTTAATTACTAGGGCACTGTGTGTTTTACAAGAGAGTCCCTATAGACAAACGCACTTAAATAGTGACAGTGTTGCACTCGAGCTTACACTTACCTGAAAAAGTTAACCTGTTGGAAAGCCCAACCAATGATTGTAGATGGGAGGGTCTTGGGTTCTTCTATAGGGTGTCTCATTTCCTGGTTGCCTCATTCTGCTTTGCAAGATCCCACCCACCCACGCCTGGTGTTGGTTGATAGTTTAGGCTGGTTTTAATTCCGTTTACATTGCCTCGGTAAAGCACAATGGGAGGAAGGCACTGCGATCAGCGGCTGATAATATGGCACTATCGTGATTGGCCGCAGGTATCTGTCCCCTTTGATGCAACATTAACTCTTGGCCCTTCAGTGGGGGGGGGGTTCCTTGTCCGGCTCAGTGAGGGATGGCAAGTGAATTTAGAGGGGGTGCAGTTTACTCTGACGCCAGGTTAGGGCCGACCAAGCAGTTAAGGGTTATGTGAAGTGTGGGTGGACTTAAGGTGGTACGCCATGTCCATGCTTGGTTTTGGGTATCAGCTGGTAGCTGTCCTGCAGTGCTTTTTCTCCGCCAAAAAAGTTAGTTAATAAAATTGAGTTTTTTTAATTTATTTTTTGCCACCTTACTCATGTCTCGATGTCTTTATTTTATATAAATTAGTTAATGTATTTAAGGGTCTTGTGAAGGTGATGAAAGTCATACACAGTGAACTATTTATGGGTGTGAAGCACCCCGTCCTCCCTGATGGCAGGAGACCTGTAAGTCACAAGCTTTTAAGGGATTTGCTAGCTTCTCTTTCGCGAGTGGCGCGTGACCCATACAAGCCTATTCAGCTCAGCGTTTGTTATGTTGTTCTTCGGCGCATTCCGGGTGAGTGACTTGGTAGCCTCCCGGCGGTCGGCTCCACTCTCTGGGATGTTAGCCGTGAATGTGGTTGTGTCCCCTCACACAATCTCGTGCAAGGTATAGTGGTCAAAGACAGATCAGCTTGGTAGGGGACAATGGGATACTCTGTCGCCCCAATGCACTTGCAAGGTTTGCCCTGTGAAGGTAGTCACCAAATTTGCAGTGCTTAGGCCGAGTAATACGTTACCTTAGCTAGTGCATAGGGACAAGTCACCCCTCACACGGTACGAGTTCACTGTGGTGTTTAAATGTGCGCTTGACACCCTGGGCCTGAATAGAGTGGAATTTGGCACAAATTCATTCCGTATAGGTGCGGCTACGATCTGGATGGGGAGTTTGGCCCATATATTCAGGAGTTGGGCAGATGGAAGTCCACTGCATATCGACAGTACGTGAGACCCTCTCTTCTCTCTTGAGCCCTTCTTCCTCTCAATTTCCAGGGTGAACACTGGACCCGGTTGCTTGCTGCTTTTGGGGCAGGGGCGCAAAGGGATTTCTCTGGATTTTCCACAAGGTTTGGATGGTTTTTACCTTTGCCTGTGTTGCCCTTTCGTATTCTCCTTTTCATTCACCCTTTTTCTTACCTTTTTCTCTTTCTACGTGAGTGGGTCTCATGGGTCCTGGCATGCAGTGGGCTTCAAGGCAGGAGGGCCTATGTGATTTCTGTTTTGCTGCGTGGTGCTTTAACCCTTTTGTTTTTGCTGCCTTACAGTTCATTGGAATCCGTTGACGATCTGGGTCCTTGGTCACTTGTTTGTCCATTGGGTTGCTTTGCGCCAGGCAGCTGCTGATACAGCTGCATTCCCCTGCCCTAGTGGTTTCTTGTATAGGTCAATCGAGAAAGAAGAGGCCGAGTTTCAGAGGACTATTGTCGCAAGAGGCAGCAAAGCATGGGGTTCCCCATATTCTAGTGATCCATATTCTAGTGATCCATTTGGGGGAATGATGTCAGGGCAAGGTAAATCTATCGGCTATATTGTCCGACCTGGAACGGGTGCATGACTCCTGGCCTGAACTTTTTCTGTGCTGGTCCGACATAGTTCCCCGGTTACACTGGAGATCCTTTTCAGACGGGAGGAAGGCAGACAGGGTTCGTGAAAAAATTAATGCTCTCGCAGCAAACTATATCCAGTCCATGGGAAGTATTAGAATCGAACACCCAGGTATTCGCTTTCAGGACCCAGCCGTACATAGACCCGATTGGGTGCATTTGACAGACAGTGGCCTTAGTGTTTTCATAGCAGAAATATATTCAGTTTTGAGCGAGTAAGTTAGGGGTTAGGATGGTGATGCGTTTAGGTTCGGGAGGGATCCTGGCAATGCAGGGGAACACTGTACAGGATAAACAATGTGGCTGAAGCGCATATTCATAGTAGCAGGCTATTGGAACCCATTCCCTTCAAAGAGTTAGCTTAGGTTTGATGCAAGTACAGCTCTTTTGGGCCCTTGCTGTCCGGGAAATATAGGATAGGAATTATTGGTCTCTTCCACTTTCTTTACACAGATATGGATGTTACAGAACTGTGAGTAAAGTTGCCTATGGTGCACAAATGTGACTTGATTTATACAGTGTCCTTACTTGTTCTCTGATCTGTCTATACCAGGGTTGTCCAACCCGCGGCACACCTGTAAATGTGGCCCAGCAGGAGTTTTGGTTGTGGCAAGGGAGCAGCGCTGTTAATGAAAAAAAAAATCCTGCAAAAAAAAAAAAAAATACTTACCTTGCGGTCACGTCAGCTGGCGCTCCAGCTCCCTCCCTGGTCTCCTCCTCTGTGCAGCGCTTGCAGTGAATGTCGGGGGTGACGTCATCAATCCCCGACATCCATTGCGTAGCGCAGCACAGAGGAGTCGCCCGCTCGAACTATCAGCAGCCGTGAAAGTTTATCCAGTATCTTATTGTTGTTACTCTGAATTTGGACTTTCTGCACCATGCAATTATGAACTAGCTGTGTTCTCTGTATGTATCTAATATAAATATTAAGAGATGATTGTATTTTTAATATTTTAAACCATTTTAAATGTGCAGTGCTGAGTAGGGTGAAAATATCACCCACTGTTACCCTCATCGGAGGCTGCTCCATGAGCCATTTTTCCCGCCACCCTATCTTTAAATCTCTGTAGATTTCTATTAGTCCTCCTGATGCTACCTATATCGGTGACCATTTCAAACCGGTCAATAAAAAAAATTATTCATGGGTGCAGAAAGAGAGGAAAAAAAAGTTTCCCCGAACCCCACTAAGGGGCAGATGCAGGTAAGTTAATTGTAGCTGGTAATGGGACTACTGCTTTAATCATGATTCTGCAACAGGTTTCCCAACTCTTACTAACTTCATTTCCAAGTAAGTTTAATATGTTAACTATGTTTTCTATGGTTTTTTGGATTATCAGCTAGTGTTAGTGTTAGTGTATTTTATGTGCAGCCCAAACCAACTCGTCGTCTTCCAATGTGGCCCAGGGAAGCTAAAAGGTTGGACACCCCTGGTCTATACCATGTAGAATAGGGGCTGGTCACAGCTGAAGTGAAGTGCAAATATGAGAATAAAAAAAGATAAACAGGTGTTTTACTTCAGACACCACTGCAGACTGTCCTGGGAGCAATAGATCTTTCCCTCTTAATCATCAATCACAATAGCCTTGTAGAAACTTGTGATTGTCAGACACCAGTGAGTTCTTTTTACTGATGTGACTCTGTTTCCATCCTGTTCTCTCTCTTTTCTGTCTCTAGCACTTGTTAGACTGTCTCCTGTCAGCATACAGCTCCTGCAGCTCAGCAGCTCCCTTGCAGTCTTTCTTTTTCCTGTACTTTTAACACACACTCCCTCAGAGATCTCTTCCATCTCTACTCCAATCAGTTTTCTTCCAGTGCATTCTGGGGAATTTTGTTACTATAAAGACTCACTCACTCGCGGCCAGTTCTACACATGGGCTACTTTAAGATGGCCATGCACCAATGAACTGACAGTCTGAATTATAGGTGACTAAGACTCTGCATGAGCAGGGTATCACACATGTATCTTCTTCACATGCTAACAACAAAGCCATACTTGCCAACTCTCCCGAAATGTCCGGGAGACTCCCGAAATTCGGTTCAGCCTCCCGGGCTCCCGGGGTCGTTGGCATTTCTCCCGCCTCCTGGATTTCACCAAGAATCGCGTCAAATGACGCGATTCTCGGTGATTGACGCCATTTTGGAGGGCGGGAGGGGGCGGGACGAGGCCAATCGCATCATTTTGGCCCCGCCCCCCGCAACGTAAATTACGTTTTCGTGGGGGGGCGGGACCAAAATGACACGTTTGGCCTCGTCTCGCCCCCTCCTGCCCTCCAGTCACGCCCCCTCTCCCGGAAACTTGTTTCCGAGAGTTGGCAAGTATGAACAAAGCCAAGTGTCATGGCCCCATGCAGAACTGCTAATCGATGAACATTTTTATAGTGTGATTGTCTAGTCAATATAGCCTGGTGCTCTTTTGCAAGTACAACTATTGCAGCAACTCTTGATAAATAGTCTTCCCTATGTAAAAGCGTGGGAGGGACCATCGCTGTTAGGGGTGGAAACATATGCAAATCTGATTTTTGCAGATTAAAACACCTGTTTTTGCCATTAAAAGGACTTTTTATCCTTTGATAAATATGCCCAATGGGTTGTTATCTACATCTCATGGTTTCAGGGCCCATAGGCAAACTCTCAGGACCAGAGTAGTGGTACGTGAGGCTGAGCTCCACCTGCCTTACTTGATGACATGTATCAGAGTTCTTGTATGAGACAGATGAGAAACATCTAACCACATAGCACACTATCCCAAATTCATCATCCTGACTCAGCCATGAGAGAACCCAACATCAGACAACATTCACAATCAGTCTGTTTAAAGTGTTCTATGAAATTCACCACAAAAGCATGAAAGATTTTGCTAGTTAATACCGATTTAAAGCCACATGGTGCTGTCACCCACAGTCATCCCGTCTCCTGACACTTAATCTACCGTGACAGTATCACTCAGAAATGACAGTTTACATTACACGGATAACCACTGACACGTCTATCTTGGTGACACAGTGTTCTAGGCTTTCACAGCCCACCCCTCCTCCGTTATTTACGGGAAGAGGAAAGAGAGACTTTCCCTGCTGACTACTCTGTGGCTTGAATGAGACATGCAGACATAAGTCACAAAGACTGCCAGATAAACTCCATTCTAGAGCCCCACTGAATAAATCAGGCGAGTTATATAAACCTATGTTAATGTATTGAAGTACAAATCTCCTATTATCCAAAACTAATGGAGTGGTAAGAAGTCACTTAAGCCACAAGTTACAGGGAAAAATTTACCTTAGCAGCAAACCACAAGAAGTAGATGATTTCTTTACAAAATTCCATTTCATTAGTGGGCAATGTAAAGCATACAGACCAAAAACCCAGATTTTCACTGGACAGTCCAGTATTTCTGACGTCAAAAATATTGTGGCCTTCCGAGAAATGGAAATGGCTTCTAATGTTTCTCTGTTGTCTGATGTTGTCCCAATTTTCCAGAAATGTCAGGGGGTATGATTAAGGTTTGGCCACAAAAAAAAGAATGTCAATTCTCGAAATAACAGACGAAATTTGTATTGATAGTCATAGAAGGCAAATATTGTTATATGCAAAGCTGAAATATATCCCAAAATATAGCAAGATTTAATATCCCCCTTTTTCGTTCATGGTAATACTTCACACACAAAAAGCAAGGAATTTTTAGCTACACCTTATTAAATTTTTGCCCAATTATTATTGCCCTATATATAGGCCAACTGCAAAAAGACCTATTCAATTCATTGCAGACATAACTTTCTAAAGTGAGGGTGGAAAGTATATTCAGGGACAGCTGGATTCAGGCACATATGTGCTTGAATACCACACTAATATACGTATAGAAAGATGTGGTGTATCTATGTGTTTCGAAGTGACTATTTAATTTACATAGACATATTCTGCAGCTATTTTCTGCAACCCTGCTCCCCTGTCACCAATTAATCAAATTGCCTATTTGGATGATGCCAGTCATTATGCCCATCTGGTGCCATGACACAAAGAATTTCTATATTTATTGAAACAGCTTGGCAGCAGCTAGGCGGGCTCTCCATTAGCCACTAACTAATCATAAGTGGTCTCCCACTCTGGCTGCTTACGACTAGTTGAGCAGTGACTGTGAGCTCCATTTAGCACAGCCATTTAGCGATGGGCACTCATAGCGAGCTGTTAGATTGTTTTTTTCCCTAGATTCCCAAACCCCCAATGTACTACAACGGATCAAAGCAAAAGATGTTTTTTTATTTCCCATTGGAATGTGGCAGATGGTATAAAGCGGTCCATTATGCTGGAACCATTGGGGTGGCAAAGTCATGACCCTCCTATAGAGGCACAGCCCTGTACTAACTAGAATGAGGCTGGTTTTCACTATGAGACGGGAACCTCATGCTCATGATCTCCCTGGGAACTAGCCCAGCCTAAGTGCCACTGAGAATTTTGGGAGTGGGGGGATATGCTGCCTCTTTTTTATTTATCAGCAGGACTTTCCCACTCAATTAAATGGCCCATCATTTCAATAAAGTTTCCAGTGAGTGTGCTAAATGGATAGGCTACATTTTACTAAATTACTTGCCAGCACCTAGCGCACCTTTTCAACATATCCCTCTCTACTAGCATGTTTCCTTCTGCCTTCAAACACGTGCTCATCACTCCCTTTGTCAATAAATCACCCCTCAGCGCTAAAAAAAGGGTGCCTGTGAATATATGTATGAGAAAGAGGGAAAATGTACTCATGTAGCATAAACAGGGGACTTCTTTATTAAACAAATGGAGACACATAAAATGCGATTCTGGCCAGAATATGACAATAACAATGTAATGGACCAATAGTGCAGGATGTATCACGACAGCCTGGGCTAGCAATTTTGTGTATGACGTGTGGATCAACCAAGCCCATTAAAACATTTCAATCTTTTGTGACTAAAAGGAATATACCATTAAAGAAAAAATCACATGTGACACGGTAGGAGTCATATACATGTTCAAGTGTCCATGTGGACTCCAATATGTGGGCAGAACCATACGAAGTCTGCAGATGAGGGTCTCAGAACATATCAGAAATATTAGAAAACAATTAGAAACACACAGCATTTCAGAACAATATTCTGTTCACCATAATCATGACCCCACAACCCTCAAGTTCGTGGGTATGAAAAAAGTTCCCAGATATTGGAGGGGAGGGGATTATATCAAGAGCATATCTAGGAAAGAGGCGAGGTGGATCTACGACTTACACAATCTCCACCCCAAAGGCCTTAAGTTAGACTTTGATCTGGGGACCTTCCTGGAGAATGAATAACCACTCTTTTGATATTTCTGGTGTTACTACCTAATCAGACCCAGACAACCATACCAGTCATCAGTAGAGAAATTCATTTATTTTAGTGTGGAAGGGATAGACGAAAAGCACCCACCACTCCAATTACAGTTTTACATAAAGCTCCATCATACAGCAGTACAGATTACACACAATATCTATCTATTAAGTCTGTTCTTGCTGTACTTTATGTTCACGAATTAAAGGCGGGATCTACTCCCATTTGTTGTAATTAACATTAAGGCAAAAGGTCCAATTTATTAACTATTATTTTTTATAACAATTGATATTGCCTGTATTCCTTCAGACATCTATGTATGCTACTGTTATGTCTGCATATACAGTTGATGTTATATGTCATTCTTTTATGATTATCTACGTTCACCACTGATGCAGTCATTTACCACTTACTATGCATCTATATAGTAAGGTTCATCTTAAGCCACACCTCTCCTTGTGATTGACTACAGACTCAAGCCTCCTGTTAGAAAAGTTGAAATAGGAGGAACATCTGTTTCATTCATAATTTATCCCTGATGAAGCCTGCACGTTGTGGGGGAAACGTGTTGGATATTACACCACCACTTAACTTTATTTGCCATCTACAACTGGCCCCTTTAATCACTGCAGCTGAGCGGGAAGAAGATTTCACATAGTTATTCCCCGCTCGCCAGATTCCAAGCCTGCCATGTCAGCCGAATAGGAGAGTAGCTGGGACTACTATCTACCCTATGCGCATACACGCACCACTGGAGACGCTGCACTTCTACTTCATTCACGGCTAAACTTCACGCCGCCACCCATCCACTAGGGGAGGTGAGAATGAAGACTGGAATCAAGGCTCCAACAAGCACCTCCTTTTTCTGCAGCATTGCATGTGCAAGCTGCTTTGTATTGGCAGCTCCTGCCTCTTGGACTACATAGGACTTGTTACATTTAATGTATTATCCAACAGTACCTCTTATCCACCAGAGGTACTGCTATTGTGCCTCGCTTCTTCTTACTACTAGGGGTTAACCTGCTGCACTAATTAAGCACCTGCACCTGTTGACTCCCTATTTATATCTGCCTCTCCCATTTACTTGTGCTGGTCATTGTTGTTATGTTTCTATTTCTTATTGTTGTCCTCTCCTGCAGCATCTCCTGTTCTCTTGGACTTCTACATGCTGCTGCTGACATCTCTATACCGAATTTCTCTCCACTCAGTCATTCTACCTTCATCATCTGTATTCCTTATTGCTACCAGTTTTCAGCTTCACTCAGAAATCCTTGTTCAGCATCTGCAATACTTGGTTCGTACCATTTCCTGTATTCTCTGGTTTATACCTGTTCAATAAACATCTTCATCATCATCATCATCACCATTTACTTACATAGCGCCACTGATTCCGCAGCGCTGTACAGAGAACTCACTCACATCAGTCCCTGCCCCATTGGGGCTTACAGTCTAAATTGCCTAACATACACTCAGACACAGACAGACACAGAGAGACTAGGGTCAATTTTGATAGCAGCCAATTAACCTACCAGTATGTTTTTTGGAGTGTGGGAGGAAACCGGAGCACCCGGAGGAAACCCACCCAAACATGGGAAGAACATATAAACTCCACACAGATAAGGCCATGGTCGGGAATTGAACATCTTATACTTTCATCATATTCCGGGCTCCATAGCTGTGATTTCCACTTTTCTGAATTGAAGCGTAACTATACAAAGATTTGGCCCTAATTGATATTGGCCCTACCTGGTCAAAAACACTGACCATGTGAGAAAAAAATGTATCTAACACACAAGCTCATTAGTAGACCACTTTGATTTCGCAATTAAAACCCTAACCTCAGTCAGTTTACAGGAAGTGCACTTAACAACAACGAATAGGGCATATGTATCACAAAATCAACTCAAACATATGGTTGAGAGTGAAACTGGTCATTGCTCAAAGTGCACACATTATGAAACATTATAAAATTTCTAAGTTCTAGAACAAAATAATGGTGCTCATAAATAATAGCTTCAAAATTACTTTACAGAAAGACCAAGAGGCTCACATTTAAAAAAAAAAAAGGTCATCAGATCTACCCACCACCAATCTATAGTTGCCATTGCAAAAAAAAAGCTAAATTGCGACAATGGATATCTACCTATTGGCCCTTTGCTCACCATAGAATACTTGCATGAAAATACACAATCCACAATTATAAAGATTTTGCAACCAACAAATTTGTATCCAATTAGAGAGTTATAGAACTAGCCCTTCTGGATTCTTGTGTTAACTTTAATTATATTTCCCTCCCCTACATCACTCAGCGTACACACAAATGCAATAACGGTCCTAACAGACGCGTATCCTAAGATTGGCATGATAATTAATCAAGAAACCTGTAGTGTGTATCCAGGGCCAGTGCTAGCATGTCTGGCGCTCCCCTGCAAAAAAAAAATTTGCGCCCTCCTCTTTTACAAATTATTTGTTTATTCACTAGTGCTTTTCTTCTTTTAATACAAATCATATTATAAACTTTCATAAAGAAAGTAATACAAATAAGTACATTAAACAGCGTACTATTTATCGTTATTAGTATTTGTTATATGAATAATCTAAATGAAGAATATGTATTCTTTGCAATAAAGTGTAACATTTTTAGCAAATTTGTTGGGAAGTATAAATGAGAAAAAAATGCCCCCTTCATCAGACTGTGACCTCCTTCGGCACACTGCGTCCCCTCTAGCATTATCACAATGTTCTCTCCCTGCATTTTTACACTATTTCTCCCCTCCCTTGCATTTTCACACTATCCCCCCTGCATTTTCACACTATTTCCCCTTCCCCTTCATTTTCACACTGCCCCCCCCCCTGCATTTTCACACTGCCCGCCCCCTGCATTTTCACACTGCCCCCCCCCCGCCTTTTCGCACTGTTTCCCCCCCTGCCTTTCCGCACTGTTTCCCCCCCCTTGCCTTTTCGCACTGTTTCCCCCCCCCCTTCCTTTTCGCACTGTTTCCCCCCCTGCCTTTTCGCACTGTTTCCCCCCCTGCCTTTTCGCACTGTTTCCCCCTGCCTTTTTGCACTGTCCCCCCCCTGCCTTTTTGCACTGTTCCCCCCCTGCCTTTTTACACTGTCCCCCCCCCCCCTGCCTTTTTGCACTGTTTCCCCCCTGCCTTTTTGCACTGTTTCCCCCCTGCCTTTTTGCACTGTTCCCCCCCCCCTGGCCTTTTCGCACTGTGTCCCCCCCCCCCTGCCTTTTCGCACAGGGTCGTCCCCCTCGTCCCGCCTTTTCGCACAGTGTCGTTCTCCCCGCCTTTTCGCAGTGTCGTTCCCCCCGCCTTTTCGCACAGTGTCCGTCCCCCCCCCGACTTTTCGCACAGTGTCGTCCCCCCCGCCTTTTCGCACAGTGTCACCCCCCCCTGCCTTTTCACATTGCTCTGCCCCCCTGCTGCATTTTCACAATGTGTCCCTCCCCCATGCATTTTCACACTGCTCTGCCCCGCTGCTGCATTTTCACACTGCTCTGCCCCCCTGCTGCATTTTCACAATGTGTCCCTCCCCCCCCCCCACATTTTCACTCTGTCACCCCCACTGCATTTTCACACTGTTCCCCCACCTTGCATTTTCAAACTGTTTCCCCTCCTGCATTTTCACACTCTGTCTCCCCACCCCTGCAATTTCATGCTGTCTCCCTCCCTCTGCAATTTCACACTGCATACTATATTCAAAAAATAAGTCTTTTTTTAAATTGTGTTAAACTGTAATCTTCGTTATGATTAACGGAAGGTTCCTATATAATTCATTTTGTTGTACAGTAGTAAGCAATACACTCATATTCTGTATACTGCCTGGTACAAAGAGGAACAACTCTCTGATATACAAGTTTTCAGTCTATTGAGCTGCAAATATTCACCAATTAGATTTAAGATGATTTATTTTTTGTTTTGTTTTTTGCTATATGCACTTCCAAGAGCTCTAGTCTTTGGACCCACTCCTGCCCACTCCATACAAAATTGCAGCCATCCGAAGGAGGGCGTGTTTTATATACATGTTGTACAGTCCAAAGCTTTGGAGATTCAGATGTCACGTGAATGTAACATTGGGCCTCGTTTTTGATCAGAGGTGAGCGAGAAATTCAGAGTCAATGTGATTTCTGACATGGACTGGTAGAACTCATAAACGTCAGATTCTGAACTGCTCATCTTTACTCCGAATGGTTCTATGACACATCTTGAAAATGTTTATCTGGGAGTTGTGAGAAAGTGTGGCCTTTTAAATCCTTGAATCACAGAAAGTACACAGCATTTCCATATCAGACATGCCAAATCTGCTTTGCTCCTGGCCAAGTGTTTCATCTGGAATGGGTTTAGTTTTAATATACACACTCCCCATAATTTACCCTGCTCTACGCTGCCAAACCAAACACATTTAAAGCTGAATATACTAGGAAAAACTTTAATCATGAGTGCTTCATGCCTCAGTGTTGTTAATACTTCATAGTGCATTGATAACCTGAATGCTGATTAAGACTACAAAATGGTTAAAACACCTGTCATACATTTCAGATTATAGAAAACCGAGATTATTATTTTCATTTTACCACTAAGATTTGCCAATTAAGAAAGTTGCACAATGCAAAACTTCCAGACCCAAATACACTTGCTTTTGCTCACCATTTCTCTGTCTGGTATGGCTTCATGGAGACTGCAGGACTCTTTTAGGAGTCCAGGAAGTCACCCACTTCTCATGCACCAGAAGTTCTGCTGTACTTACAACAGTCTGACTGCACAACTCCGCTCTTCTTCAGGGTCTGGGGCTCATTTCAAGTAACGGGTGCCATCTTGGATTGCGGGTGTACGTCCATCTTTTATGATCTCTCCTTTTGCAGTATTGGCTACTAGGCTCCTGCCCCCTTAGCTCCCAGTCAATTTACTCTGATCTGCCAATATGGTACCATAGTTTCATGTCTTGTTAGTGTTTTGCTACTAGACACTTTGAGCCTGATTCATCTAGGAACGCAATACAAACGTAATTTGCATATTTCTCAAAATTCACATAGCTCGTGCATCCATATTCAAAGACAAGCGCACGTGAGGAATATGTTCCTATAGCCTCTGCTCTGCCCTCCTGTTGGCAGTGACAACTGTTGGAATAAATATAACACATTAGTCTTTCATTGCAATATTATCTATAAACGAGATAGAGATATAACAAGATCTAATCTATGAATTCAGTGTTAATGATTAAACGCTACACATGGAGCATTCCTTTTGTCCTTGACTAGCCAAATACAAACAGCTCTACACCACTTGCATGTGGACTAGACCTAGGAGGTTTATGAAAACTTCAGTATCCTTAAGTGAATGTAATCACATACATTTTCTTGTATGTTTTGGTTAAGCATTGCATTTTAAATAACACAAAAGATACTTACACGTAAAGTAGGTCGAAATTACATAAATCTTAAAGGCCAAATATCATGAATCTGGAAGACTCGGATCAACGTCATCTTCCTCCTGGCTTGCAACTCCTGCCTCTTACACCCATGGAACCCCACTCTGGACAGCAATATTATGAAATATCACACACAGACCTCACAATATCCAGCGCATACATAAATGCTCCACCAGATCGGTCAAGGCAACGGAATCTGGCCTTTGAAAGGCCAAAAGTCTGTTCTGTTGCCAATCTGGTAGAGGTATGTGCGGAATTGTATACAACCTCTTGCTCCGTGTGTGGATTTAAAATGGGAATAAAGAGCCAAGGATGGAAAGGGTAAGCATTGTCTCCTACAAAGTTAAAAAAAATACATATGCTATTATGCTAACACTATTATACAAACCTTTATGGAGACATTTTTACATGATATGGCACTATTACACAATTGTTTATAATTACTACATAATGCAAAGAGCGTTACAATTTTGGAAAGGTGCTATACCTACCAATTACAAAGCCCAAAAACAACAAACATGTTTTTAGTTTCTAAGGATATTTGAATGAATTTTCAGAATTTTGTGGTTGCTGAATTAAAAAATGAAAGCGTTTTTTTTATAAATTAGCTATAGTTCTTGAGATAATGGATAGTCTCAATTAATAGGGAACTTAGCCATAACGCATGCATATGGGAATCTTCCAGAACATTCAAGAATGTGAGACACACGAATATTGTAGGTGTTCACTCTGTGATTAATCTAGAATATTCCCCCTCAGTACATAAGTGATCGATCACCAAACCAGCAATCAGTTGACAGTTGGCAGTTGAGCAGTTCGCGTTGGCTATTGTGGTTTTTCTTGTTTTTCGTCTGTGTAAATATTTGTACACATGTAATTAGTGTAAATAAGTTAAGTTGTATACTGAGTGGTTGTAGTAACAATTTGTATATACAGAGTATTTCAAGTAAGAGTAAAAGTCAGTTAACGATAAAATGTGTATTATCTACAACGCCCACGTGACAATATCATATTAAATAAACTTTACTCTTATTAGTGCTTTTTTTCAGGGAAATATAAGTTATTGACGAAGAGGCTGTTTAAACAATCATAATGCAATCTGCTACATTTCTGGCGAATATTCTCTATAGAAACAAAGAAAAAATCACAGTGTTGGAATTTACATGAGGTATGCAAAACCTGTGTAGAATGATTATGACAGTAGAAATATCGAGAAAGATAAAGTTTAAACTTCGGTGTGCCTATAGTGTGGCGAGAGCTGAAAACCCACCACGGCAATTCTTATTTTGTGTGGTTAATATGAAAGGTTTCAAACGATACAGAAATTCAAATGGGAACATCCTGATTTGGAATCGGCAAGGTGACCTGTGATACACAGCGAATACATTCCCATACCAATGTTTACCACTCTGCCTGACGTTGCGAGATGTAGAAAAAATTCAGGTCTTAAGTGGTAGCAGTAGAAAGTGAATATGAAAGAAGCATTTCAACACCTCAGCAGTTCTCCAAAGAAGAACTCAATGCATGTATCTGAACTTTTAGCATCCAGACTAAAAAAAAAAAAAAGAACAATCTACAGACAGAAACTAAAATAAAAGCTTATCGGACAAGAAAGGAGGGACTTCTTCTTTACTTCAGTCAAAATGAAGTTCTTATATACTGCAATAACATCCCTGGACAACTTTTTCAAATAGGAATGGAATATCGACCAGGAGAGTGGCAGCTTTGTAAAGAAATGCATCTCTTTCAATTACTCACTCAATAAAACTTAAAGAATAATATGAAAATATCAAAATAGTCTTTGCAGAAGCCCTGCTACTATGAGCACCACTTGTCTATTTGTGTTGATCTAAAGGTGGTAAACATCTTGCTAGGGCAGCAAAGTGGATATACAAAGTACCATTGTTTCATTTACTTGTGGGATAGTAGGGTGAAGCAAGATCATTGCAAAAAAAAGTGACATAGCCTTCAAGAGAAAACATGACTGTAGGTGCTGCAAACATCAATAACAAACCATGAATCCCAGTGCATTCACGAAGAGCAACGGAAGTGTAAGGCAAAGTGTCTTTATTCAGGTAAATATATTAACAAAGATAACTTAAATCCAAATAGCCAGGCAGAGATCAAGCAAATAGGCGAGGTCCAGAAGTCTGTCCAAAAGGTCAGGGCAACAGGCAAAACAGCATTGTCCAAGCTACAGGCAAATGATTCGGGGTCTCAGGCAAGCAGGCAAGGTCCAAGGTACAGGCAGGTGTCATACACAGAAATACAATCCAGCAGGTATATACCAAACAGAACAGGAGCAGGTTAGCAGCAGCCAGGAACAACGGATGAACTGCACAGAGCACAGCTAGAGGCAGGTACTTAAAGCAGTGCAACAGGTGCAGTTCTAATTAGCATCAGACAAGGAGATTAACTCCTTCAGGCATATTGCAGAGTTCAGGAGCAGGACAGCAGCACATCTGATGGATTATAGGTACTGCTGCCAGATACAAAACAAAGGCAGTCATAACATTGACAGGGAAAAAAACATTCTATCACCAATCCATCTCAAAGTGAGACTAATGTAACAATTTAAGACAAAGATGGCGATTGTTTTAAATATATTTGTAGATCGTTCCCTGGACAAAGTATGGAAAAACTAAAGTCTAACATCTTTGATGGCCCTCAAATTCGTAAACTTATTAAGGATTCTAATTTCACATAATTTATGAATGGTGTTGAAGCTTTTGCCTGGTGCAGTTATGTCTCAGTTGTCATGAATTTCTTGGGTAACCACAAAGCAGACAAGTATGAAGAACTGGTGCAAAACATGCTCACAAACTTTAAAAATGTGGGTACTTATATGAGCATAAATGTACACTTTCCCCCTAGCCAGCTACACAGATATCTGCATAATCTTGGTGATTTTAGTGAGGAACAAGGGGAGAGGTTTCATCAAGATATAAAGGTGAGGGAGGAAAGGTATCAAGGTAGATGGGACAAACACATGATGACAGACTATTGCTGGAGCCTCCAACATGATTGTCCTGATAACCCACATAAAAGAGAATCATACAGTGTTTTACTATGCTTTATTTATAATAATCTGAATTAGCTTACTATGTTAAGTTGAAGTTTAATATGTGGATAAGGGTGATAATCAGTAATTTCTGTACACTAATACCTTTTGCGATGCGATTAGCACGCAATCGAACAATTATCTTAGCAAATAACAACATGAGAATAAGATTGATTTATTTCTTATAGCAATAGTTTTCTATAGTTAAATAATTATATAGTTATAGTTTTCTAATGTTTCCAACATATTAATTACACCGAGTTTGGTCTCATTCTGTTCGCATTCATATGAGGATGTTTCCGGCATTATTTCTGTAGTGTTCGCACATATTACTTTTCATACACCAAATAGCAACTCCAGAGATGTCATAAAAGAACCAGTTTATACAGGTCTAGAGGCGGGAGCCTGAGGAAGGACCCCTGGCCACATATAGAAAGATGACCCTCACCTGAAGGAACAATGACCAGAGGAATCAGCCAAAGGGGCGTCGAGTTGGACCTTAATAATGTATCTGTGTATCTTTGTAATGTAACTGCTTTTTATTACTGTAAAGTGTATAAATTGTTCATCTCTGGGTTTGGAAACCAGAGCATTCTGATAGAAGCTTGTTGTCGGTGATGACCGCACAGGCGTGTGCATGCGATACTTTGCTCTGTAATATATTTTGCGAATAAAACTCTTGTGCTTTGGAACCACAACGATTGCATTGGAAAATCTTTTATTTCATACGTTACAACGGACATATCAGTTTATCCGTTATTATACCGAACAAATTTCCATTATTTATTTAATGTGTTTTCTTTTGTATGATTTGAGACAATTTCAGTATTTTTTTTTGCATTTTTATGTTTTTCAATGGAGTATCAATTATCTAAATAAATTAGAGCCAATCTAGCAAAACCAATGTCATATTTGGAATTAGCACCACAAAGTTACCCCAAAATCACTCTATTATGATTAGCAATACAATGAGTATTGACCAGTGTTATTATTACAATGCATACAAATCTATGACAAAAAAGACCTAATCATAAATAATTGAAAAAGTATCTAATAACAATGCGTCTCCATGTGGCCAGGCTCATCCTTATTTCTGTTCTAATCTGGACTAAATGCCTGACTGTCTTAAGGCAAATGAATCATGGGTACTCCCAGGCTATTTAACAACCAGGCATTGAATCTGGAGAGATGCATCACATATAGTCTGGACATTTACAAAGTGAAAATGCTTTTCGTTGGCAAAAATAGAAGCATTCCCACCTCAAGGAACCAGGGCTATATGTGTACCATCTACTGCCCCTATAACATGCGGAAAGCCAGCTATTGTGGCACAAAGCCATTTTTTGGGCACAAGGGACTCCTCATCAAGTGGCAGATGGATAATGTGATGTATGCAAGACAAGAAATCTCGAAGCACAACCTTCAGCACACAACTGAAGGTGACCTGGGGCAATCCTGTTGCAGCGCTCACTGTGGTCTGGAATGACCCAGATGCACAGAAGTGCAATACCGCCAAGAGTTTGGTCAGCAGCAGTATTGCTGTCGAGATGTTGTGCAGAGGCTCAAGGTTACAATGCACAATTCATAGGGTGTCTAAAATGACATGAGGTGGAAACCAAAAGCAACGTACCACCTCAGCATCTGACATCCCAAAGAGGATGACACATGGCCCGATGTTCCCTGGGCTGGCGATTGCATTTCAGTTGCTGGTTTCATAGGGGACAAAATTTGTCGTTCTCCAGATTCATTGCTTCTGCAATGATTGGCTATATGTGAGAAAGGCAGAGGGAAAAATAATAAAAATATTCCCTTATGCATTGTACATTGTTGGGTCGGTAATTTTGTAAACATTAAAATAAGAAAATAATGACATAGGCAACATGCTCACAACATTTAAAAGAAACAAATACATTGCTATTGTCTGAATCATGTCAAAAACTATACTGCAATGCAGTAAATGCTTTGAAAGGGTCAGTAAGGCAATCTCAAATATCCACACATACAAACGTATGCTTTTTAATTAGGATAAAATACCTTTGTTGCTACTGAAAATCACATGTGAAAGTTTAATCTACCTTTTTTATATAAGCAGTCAGCAGATTTTTTTATATTCCTTTTTTGGTAAATGAAATGTGTAAGATGATGCCCACCTGCATGCGGAGCCCGAGAAGAGGGTAAAGAAGAGAAAAGAATGGCACTCACCCAACCAGCGATCCAGTGCAGGTAAGTGCTTCTTTCCTGCAGCACACCATTGGTGATAGCGAATTGTTTCCAATTCGCTGTCAGCCAATCAGTTTGCAGGACAGTGAACCAATCAGGGCTCGCCTCTGGCCATCTGAATTGTTGGCGCCACATTGAGCCAATTGGTGCTCATTACATCATCTCCCAATGCTCACAAAACTGCTATTATTTAGCTGTCACGATCGGCGTGAGTCCAGTCCAATGGCAGAGAGAAGCCTGCGTGACCAAACCAAAAGAGTCAGCATGATCAAGCAAGAAGAGTTTTTGTGGAACATTGAAGATGGCAACAGATAGCAGAGAGCCAGAGAACTGTGGGCTCAATAAAGAAGACTACTGGGGAACATCCATAGAAGAAGCAGCAGGAGTATGGAATTGAGCTATCACAGTTCTCCCCTGCTGCCAACGAAAGATGCTGGAGGCAGGTAAGACCCTCAGGCAACCCTCATCCAGGCCCACTCCAGCACTCTCTTTTCCAGTACACTTTAGGTACAAGGCCCATGACACAAACAAGGGCACTAGGACAATGCAGCATCAGTGGGCATAATGTCCAGGGTGCTTAGGTATTGTAAGTGTCTGTTATTTCCTCTTTGGGGCACATTCAGGACTAGTCTGTGGCACCATTAATTCATTACTAGCCTGTGGGCACAATTAATTCAGGACAAGCCTGTGGAGCAAAGGAGCAAAGTTTATTCGGGCACTAGGCATATGGAGACCAGCTTGGCACTAGGCCTGTCAACAGTTAGCAGGTAGCTGTCATTGTGAGATCATGTCCAGTCTACCCCATTTGCACATCTTATCCAAGGTGGCCATTGTGTGGTGGCCCCTTATAGACCTGTGTAAATACCTTTAGTGTGCTCAGGCCCCCATTTAAGGTAGGCTTTTGGTCTCTGTTATTGTACTTGTTGTCTGTGTTCTGTAATTGGTGTATTGGAACTGTTGGGATTGTAGATAGGGTATTAGACTACACCTACTGCTAGGAGTTAAAGTTGTGCAGCTTTCTGGTCACGTAATACGTTGTTAGGATGAGGGTGCTGCTGTTGTATTGCTGTTGTAACTAGCACTAGAGTGGGTGGTACATACTAGCCCAATAGATAGCTCTCTGGGTGTGCTTTTTTCCTAGGCGCTAATCCTGGGAGTTACAGAACCCAATCAAGAGGAGACGGTGACTATCCGGTGAGTATTATTGTTCGGTTTCTTCTTCACTTGGTGGGGCCCTCACGAGTACATAATAATCGGGAAAATTGAATACCAAAAGCTATAGTAAACCTACTGATTCAAACTCCTTCATCTCAGTAAATAGTAATCACTATGAGAAATGGCTTGAAAACATTCCTGTGGTACAATTTCAGAGAATGAGACGAAATTGTACCCAAGTGGGGATATATAAAGAACAGGCACAAGAACTTAAAAAGCAATTTATGGAGAAAGGGTATAAAGAAACTAATCTGGAATATACGATGGATAGAGTTCAAAAAATGGATAAGGGAAGTTTACTTATACCTAAATCTAGTCGGGAGACTGTAGAAGAAAAGTATGTGGGAAAAGAAATTGGTATCCCTTTTTTATTACCAGATATAACACACATCATAGGGATGTAGAAAAGATTATCAAGAAACATTGGTCCCTTTTGAGGTGTGATACAGATTTAAAAGAGTTTATTCCCAAACGTCCACGTTTCATATATAGGAAAGCTACTACTTTGAAAGGCATTCTAGTAAAAAGTGTAAGTTCTAAACCTATGAAGGAATATGTAAAGTCGAAAGGCTTTCATAGATGTGGATCATGTATAGCATGTAAAAATGTTAAATCTAAGATTACCAAACAGGTGGAAATCAAATCCAACACCACAGGTTTGGTGTATAGAATAGAGGATTTTATCACCTGTAACACAAAGAAATGTGTATACTTAGTGGAATGCGGATGTGGGAAGCAATACATCGGCAAAACGGGACGTAGATTGAAAGATCGATAGGGAGAGCATGTTTGGAATATTAAAAAAGAATTCGAACTGCATTCATTATCATCACATTGTAAAATCGAACATGAATGCGAGATTTCTTCCATAAAATATTTTTGTGGCCTAAAAAAGGTGTGGGGAGATTGGAGGAAAAAAGCAGAGATTAAATTAATTTACTCAATGGGAACTCTAACACCTAATGGTCTGAATTCGGATTTCGAAGTTAAATGGTTTTTATGATCAATGAGGCAGATATTCTGAAACCCCTTAACGATTGTATTTAAATAGAGGCGGTATATGGATATGAACTTTCTCCATATTTACCATTTTACTAAGAGAATAAGATAATATTGTAGAATGGGGTATTGTTGTTAAACCTCAGTAAGAATATGTGATAAGAGGTAGAAATTATCAGGCTTTTTCAGGATTGGTACCTAATTATTATATATATGTATATTATATATACATCTATGATGTGTGACGTGGAGATTTGACTGCCAGCCCTGATTATCTGTATATTCTTTAATCTGTAATATGGTATTTTATTTGAAGTTATTTTTTTGGGATCAATATAATTGAATATTAAGTAAAGAACACTTACCTTGCAATAACATCAAATGCAAGAAAGAAAGAATTCAATCCGTTTTATATGGAGTGTTTTGTGTAGGTTTAATTTGCTACAGGTATGCAGTGGTTTAAGTATATCTGGTTGTATGTCCCGTACATCTAGATATTTTTTGCCTCGATAGGGGAACTTGAATGTGAATATTCTATATCTATAGTGGTTTCTTAGGGCACCAGTAGAAAAACGTGAGTGATCAGAAGGAAGTAGAAGGAGGTGAATCTAGGAGGGATATTAAGAAAACGAACATGTTCATTCAGAAAAGGAATATTTATGATTCGCATGTCACCTTCTATAAAAAAGTGGAACGAGATGTTTTGTTTTAATCAGTTTAATGTATTGTGCAGTTTTTAAGGGTACTATTTATAATGTGTTATTTCATATCCGGAGTTGTCTCCGTAGCGACAATATGCTAATTTGTGGGCAGCACAGTGGCGTAGTGGTTAGCATGTCTGCCTCACAGCACTGGGGTCATGAGTTAAATTCCCGACCATGGCCCTATCTGTGTGGAGTTTGTATGTTCTCCCTGTGTTGGCGTGGGTTTCCTCCGGGTGCTCCGGTTTCCTCCCACACTCTAAAAACATACTGGTAGGTTAATTGGCTGCAATAAAAAAAAAAAAAAAAAAAAATTGACCCTAGTCTCTCTCTCTGTCTGTCTGTCTGTGTGTGAGTGCGTGTCTATAGTAGGGAATTTAGACTGTAAGCTCCAATGGGGCAGGGACTGATGTGAATGAGTTCTCTGTACAGCGCTGCGGAATTAGTGGCGCTATATAAATAAATGATGATGATGATGATGATGATAATTTGAACACTCCGATTGGTTGGATGAAGTTGAAAACAACGGAGGTGTGATTGTGACCGCAATGCCTTGATAAAGATTTGTAATATTGAAACGCGTTGGCAGGGGGCGGTTACCAACGGAGAAACACTTACTCGAGAGTGTTTGGACTCGGTCAGAGTATCGGCGGTGTGTGGACATATCCAGCTGGCTCCTGATTGTTTGGGATAGAGTTGAAGTTTATTTCTACGTGCCTGTTTATATTCTGAATGGGGTAAGAGTCCAACCTCAGAGAGGAGGTGACCCGCTATTTGTTTTTATGTGGAGAAGAAGCAATCTCTTTATGTTTTTATGTTTTACTAACTACGAATAAATTTACGTTTTTTTACTGGGATAATGCACTATATTGCCTTAATTTCTTCTGTTCGGCATTTATGACAAGACGATATAATGAGAGGAGAAATATGTCATGGCAGCACGGTGGCTTAGTGGTTAGCACTTCTTCCTCACAGCACTGGGGTCATGAGTTCAATTCCTGACCATGGTCTTATTTGTGTGGAGTTTGTATGTTCTCCCTGTGTTTGCGTGGGTTTCCTCCGGGTGGTCCGGTTTCCTCCCACACTCCAAAAACATACTGGTAGGTTAATTGGCTGCTATCAAAATTGACCCTAGTGTCTATGTGTCTGTGTGTGTGTGTGTGTGTGTTAGGGAATTTAGACTGTAAGCTCCAATGGGACAGGGACTGATGTGAGTGAGTTCTCTGTAAAGCGCTGTGGAATCAGGGGCGTTATATAAATAAATGGTGATGATGATGATCTATAAGTCTAGTGTATCCCAGATGCTGACATCGGCTACTTTCGGGAATCCCTTTATGTAAGTGTATATTCGGAGTGGTTATTACTCACGTGGTGATTACATTAACCATAGAACCACTTACTTTGATACCTATTGGTGCAGGGAGTTCCCGTATGTTAAACAGATTACACTATGATGTGTTTTTTATGATTTCTTTTTTATGTGCATGGAATCCTACGAATAAGCCTTTTGATATATTCCTCTGAATAATTGGAAGAAAGAAAGGACGTATTATCATATGTACTTTAGAATATCAACATTCAACGTACCATTCTAAACCATTCCCAAGGAGAGGATCATTATTCAAATTTGGGACTTATGGACTACATGTTATAAACATCTACTGAGGTCCATTTATCTGTTATAAGAAAATTGATTGGTATTTTTGTTATAGCTAGCACCGTTCCTATTTTCCATATTGTGTGTGGTCAAAAATAATATAGTTCAAAGAGGCAGTGCTGAGATGCCAGATAAACCACGGGTGTCAGGATACATGCCCTACGCTGGAGGCACAAGGCACCAGATGAGTTGCGGATTTCAGCACTGCAGGTTACTCGGGAGCACAAGGCACCAGGTGAGTTATGGGTAGCAGGACTCGAAGTAACTCGGGAGGCACGAGGTACCGGATGATCAGCAAGCAGAGAAAGTGTGGCAGTCTGCAGGACGGAGTACTTGTGGGTCCAGGTAGGCAGACAACCAGGAGACTGGATTAGACACAGAGGTGTAACAACTGCAGACACAGGAGCTATATAGTTGGATAGCTCGATATACCACAGACTGTAGGTGCTTTGTTGCTAGTGGTGAAATGGAATGCAGACACAGGAGCTACATAAGGAATTTCTATCTTCTTTGCTTGGCACAGTATTTCGAGGTCCGCCTTAGACATTGCACTCAGCTTAGACATCCGGTGCGTTCTCCTGGCTGCAGTTATTCCTCTCCTGAATATCTCGTCTCTCTTGACTGGTGCACAAAAAGCCACCTGGCGATATCCCACCACTTGCCACCAGAAATCTGTGACAGGATGGACCGCCAATGCCACTCTGTCTGTTGTTGCCACCATTCCCTTTCTTTATCCCAATTGCACCCTCTAACTGCAGTAAGGGCTTAAACTGCTGCCATCACTGGACTACTTCACAACATCCAGAACCACGTTTCTTCTGGGTAACTGTCGCCGCTAGCGTACACTCTTGCTGGTGCACCAGGGCTGGTACCCCTGACCTCTTCCAGGAAGAGTCTTCCTATAGATCAAGTTTGCTGTGGATGGATGTCCCCTGGCCTATCACCTCAGAGTGGTGGTACTGGAAAGCTGGGTCCAAACCTCAGAACAGCTGGAAATGGATTAGATTTGGGTCTAATCTGTAGGTCATAGGAGATTACAGAAGGGAAGAAGTTGTCAAAGCAGGATCTTGAAGCAAGTGATGTTTATTTGCTCATGTATCCTGATAAGGACCGTTTACACTGGTTGAAGGTACCAGCGATCAGAAAGTCAGATGGAACAATAAAGATACATTTCAGTAAAAACCAGTGCTGTTTTATACAGTTTTGGACACAGCATAGCAGGGAGTAAGCCAGTCCCCTGAACTCTTTGCTGGCCCCAAGAGTTATTTTAAGTATCAGGATGCATTATGTTTCCCTAAACGTGTATTTAAATGCAATTTACACTGAACAAAATGTCCACTTATCTCTGATATCCTACATCACGTGCTGTTTACAGTGTTCAGACAGGCTCCTTTCCCTTCCTTTCCCTTTATTCAGGTAGGATACAGGTAATGACTCCCTGTTGTGTATTCAAGTGTTAAACCAGGCAGATTGCTTTGAATCTTAAAGATCCTGTGCCATTCCTGACACCAGTCACGCATTCCGGGAGTATCCCAGACATTCCGAGTTAGTTGGAAAATATGAGTTAAAACCTCACTTAATGACATAAAACTTACAGCATCAACATGACCAAACTCATTTTATTTTTAATATCATGATGCAAGTTAGAGTAATGAAAGCTGTGCTGGTTGCTATGGCAGGGAACTACACTGGTTTTACAACTGTTTGTTTAACCTGGTAGGGGAAGGCCACATACCCCTAGGCTGCCTGCGCAGAACCAGTCATTGGCAGAGGCTTTGCACACAGCCTTTGGAGGGCCCAAGCAGCAGTCATGTCACGGCCAGAGATTCCTCTTAGCACTATTGATAAGTGGTCATATAACTTTTAATCAGACACCAAATCGAGGCAAGCAAAAAAGAACAGAGAATTTCAAAACAAAAGGAAAAACAATGTAAATCTAAAAACCATGGGCCTGATTCATTAAGGATCTTAACTGAAGAAACTTCTTATTTCAGTCTCCTGGACAAAACCATGTTACAATGCAAGGGGTGCAAATTAGCATTCTGTTTTGCACATAAGTTAAATACTGACTGTTTTTTCATGTAGCACACAAATATCAACTTTAAATTTCAGTGTACAAATAAGCTATCAAGTATTTGTGTGCTACATGAAAAAACAGTCAGTATTTAACTTATGTGCAAAACAGAATGCTAATTTGCACCCCTTGCATTGTAACATGGTTTTGTCCAGGAGACTGAAATAAGAAGCTTCTTCAGTTAAGATCCTTAATGAATCAGGCCCCATCAGGGACGGATTAAAGGAATGGAGGCCCCTGGGCTAAGGTAGCCTCCATATCCCCGTGAGGCCCCCCTGTGAGCCGCTGCCCCCCCCCTGTGATCTGCCCCCCGCCCCAAGCGCTTATCTCTTTCTGTCTCCTGTCACTGTAGTCTTTCCGCAGCGCGCTGTAAGCTCCTTACTGAGGAGATCTCGTGAGAGTGAGACTCATGAGATCTCCTCAGTAAGGAGACTACTAAGCGCCGTGGAAAGACTACAGTGTCACTCACCGGACTGTGAGTGCTTCTTCCCGGACATTTAGGAACCGTGGCCGTCCTCCATCCTGAGGGACTGCGCATGCGCAGCCCTTTCTATACCTCCAGTGTATGTTCCTTTAACTTAATTGGCAGATCAGGCAACCTCCCTATATTAAGCACCTGTGGTCATCACCACATTGCCTGATCTTGGAGTCTCATTTCCCATGAGTCTCTGAAGGTGTTCCTGTGTTTCCTTGTTTATTCAGCCCAGCTGATTCCTGTGGTTTCCAAACCACTTCTACCTCTGTGGTTTCCAAACCACTTCTACTACTGTGGTTCCCATACCACTTCTACCATCTACTGTATCATCGTGACTGTGAGCTGATTCCTATCCGCTGCCTCCGTGCACTACAGTCTTCTAATCACTTCAACTCTACCATGTATCATTGGGACTGTTAGCTGATGCCTATCCGCTGCCTCCGTGCACTACAGGCTTCAACCACATCCACTCACCTGTTCATGATTGTGACTGCCAGCTGATTCCTATCCGCTGCCTCCGTGCACTACAGTCTTCAACCTGCAACTCGTCTGTGTTTCATCATCGTGACTGCTAGCTGATTCCTATCCGCTGCCTCCGTGCACTACAGTCTTCAACCTGCAACCCGTCTGTGTTTCATCGTGACTGTTTAGCTGATTCCTATCCGCTGCCTCTGTGCGCTTCAGTCTTCAGTCCTTGTCAACTCTACCGGGTTTCCTTGAGTCTGCTGCCACTATTGCTACCCGCTACTCTCCGTGATCATCTGTTCCAGTTCAACTCTGCTCCGGTGTCCCATCGTTACTGCACCTGCTGGTTGCTATTGGTTACCTCCGTGTTCCCGCAGAGACCCGCTGCTGTTACTTCTCAGCGCTACTCATCCATCTACTGCTGATCCGCTCTCCACGCCTTCCTGTGTTCCCTGCTGGTCTACCTACCTGTGCGCTGCACCTGCTAGACCCCCGCTTCACCCATCCAGGGACTTGTATCCTGCTGGCCTCCTGCCCTTCAGGTATCTCTGCACTCCTGTCTGACTGCCTTCTCCTGAACCACGGTATGCATACTTCCCATTGACTGTGCTGTGTATTGCATACCTTGCTGGACTGTGTTGGTTCTCCTCTGGAGTGTACTATCCGCTGAGTCTATTGCCATCATTGACTGTGTTGGTTCTCCTCTGGAGTGTACTATCTGCTGACTCTACTGCCATCATTGACTGTGTTATCTCATGCCGGATTACTTCAAGAGACTTTCTATATTGGCAGTGTTGTTCAGTCATTTATACATTTATATTGTGCATATTACTGTGGATCAAAGTCAAGGTGCCCGTGTATATATTGTGTTGCAGTCTCTTCCCGTGCACCTCCTCACATATATATTCAGTGGTACAACTTGCTAGTGGCAGACCACTGACTCCTGTTTACAGTTTCACCTGTTCCAGTATCCTCTCACATAGCAGTGGTACAACTTGCTATCGCAGACCACTGACTACCTTCACGTGTCCTTTGTCCATACAGTTCCTCGTGTATTATTACCTCCATATTGCCAGTGCTGCTAGTCATAGACTGTCCTGAGCATCTCATCATCTGCTATTTCCTGTTCCGTGATCACCCTGCTACCAGAGTACCATATTACCACCTATACTGCTCTGGTAAGCCTATCACCTGGTGATCCCTGGGTAAAGACTCCTAGTGCCCGTGACAGTAAGATCAGGCCATGACAGACCCAGATACGGAACCTACTGCTAAAGAGATGCTGCAGCATCTGGTCAGCCGTGTGGAGCAACAGGATGCTCGCCAACAGCTGTTACTTCAATGTTACCAATCGTTAACCTCCCAAGGAACATCTGGACAGACTGTTACAGCTAGTATTGAAGCTCCTGTGCTTTCCTCCGTTTCCCCAGTGCCATCCCAGGTGTCTACAGCTCCTACGCTTTACCTGCCTACTCCGTCAAAATATGACGGGGACCCCAAAACTTGTAGAGGTTTCCTTAACCAATGTTCAGTCCATTTTGAACTCCAACCTCAAAATTTTTCTACCCATCGTTCCAGAGTGGCCTATCTTATCTCATTGTTTTCTGGACAAGCCCTGGCTTGGGCCTCCCCTCTGTGGGAAAGAAACGATCCAATTCTACAAGATAGTGCCAAATTCATTTCCACGTTCCGAAGTGTGTTCGATGAACCAGGTCGTGTGACCTCCGCTGCTTCCAGCATTCTTCGTTTGCGACAAGGCTCCCATACAGTAGGACAGTATGTCATTCAATTTAGGATCTTAGCCTCTGAACTTCAGTGGAACACTGAAGCATTAGTTGCCGCCTTCTGGCAGGGGCTCTCCGATAAAATTAAAGATGCACTGACTACCCAAGAGCTTCCTTCGTCATTAGAAGATTTGATCTCTCTTTGCCATCGTGTAGACATGAGATTTCGTGAAAGAGAATCTGAGAAAACAACTTCTGCTAAAGCACCTCTTCGTTTAAACCCTCAATTTCGTCCAGTTTCACCTTCTGTGATTCCCATGGAGATAGGACGTTCCAAATTATCTTTAGAAGAGAGGAAACGAAGAGTAAAGAATAGACTCTGTATCTATTGTGCTGATTCCACACATATGCTCAGTTCTTGCCCTAAGAAATCGGGAAATGCCAGGCCCTAACTAGTTCTGGAGAGGTGAAGTTAGGGTCCCTGGAGTCCTCTCCATTGTCTATGAAATCTAAAGTCTGCGCTTTCGATGTTACGATTTCCTTTGCTACCAAATCCTTTGAGTCACAGGCATTGATTGATTCCGGAGCAGCAGGAAATTTCATTTCTAAATCACTAGTGAATCAATGGTCCCTACCAGTGATCACTTTAAAAACACCCATTACTGTGACGGCTATAGATGGATCACGTCTCATCAATGGTCTCATCACCCAGAGTACGTCTCCAGTAACCCTTCAGATTGGTGTACTACACCATGAAGAAATTTCGTTTTTAATTCTTCCAGTTACGACAAGTCCGATTGTCTTAGGCCTTCCTTGGCTTCAATGTCACTCTCCCCAGATTGACTGGCGCACCCCTCAAGTTACGTCTTGGGGGTCTGAATGTCACCATCGTTGTCTCTCTCAAGTTATTCCTCTTAAAGTACAGCAATCTTCCATCTCATCTTCCTCCCCGGGACTCCCTCCTCAGTATGCTTCATTTGCCGATGTGTTTGATAAAGCTCAGTCTGAACGTCTTCCTCCTCATCGTTCTTGGGATTGTCCGATCGACCTTCTACCTGGCAAGACTCCTCCCAGGGGTCGGGTCTATCCTCTCTCGTTACCTGAAACTCAAGCCACATCTGAGTACATACAGGAGAATCTCCAGCGTGGGTTCATTCGACCTTCCACCTCTCCCGCTGGAGCTGGGTTCTTCTTCGTCAAAAAGAAGGATGGATCATTACGCCCTTGTATAGATTTTCGTGGACTCAACGCCATTACTATCAAGAATCGGTATCCCATTCCGCTGATCACTGAGCTATTTGATCGCATCAAGGGAGCTCGGATATTTACTAAGTTGGATCTTCGTGGTGCCTACAATTTAATTAGAATCCGTTCCGGTGACGAATGGAAGACCGCGTTTAACACCAGAGATGGGCATTACGAATATTTAGTAATGCCCTTCGGGCTGTGTAATGCCCCCGCGGTTTTCCAGGGTTTCATCAATGAGATCTTTCGGGACTTATTATATGTATGTGTCGTTGTCTACCTGGACGACATATTGATCTTCTCACAGGACCGGCCTTCTCATCACCAACATGTGGCAGAGGTCCTCTCCAGACTACGGAAAAACTCGTTGTTCTGTAAATTGGAAAAATGTTCATTCGAGTTACCCCAGATTCCATTCTTGGGGTATATAGTTTCCGGAGTTGGCCTGAAGATGGATCCAGACAAAGTAAATGCTGTACTACATTGGCCTCAGCCAACTACTCTTCGTGCCATCCAGCGTTTTTTAGGTTTTGCCAATTACTATAGACGCTTCATTCAAGACTTTTCATCCATTGCATCTCCCATTGTGGCCTTAACTCGGAAAGGGGCTAATACTAAGCAATGGTCATCTGAGGCTCTCCAAGCCTTTCAAATCCTCAAAGAGTCCTTCTCGTCTGCTCCCATTCTGCGACAACCTGATGTGACACTCCCCTTCTTCCTAGAAGTAGATGCCTCTAATGTGGGCTTAGGAGCTATTCTCTCCCAACGCTCGGAGCAACAAAAATTACATCCTTGTGCCTTCTACTCTCGGGGTCTTCTGCCCGCAGAGAAAAACTATACTATCGGGGACAAGGAGTTGCTGGCCATCAAAGCTGCATTAGAGGAATGGAGATACTTGTTGGAAGGAGCTCGCCATCCGGTGACGATCTTCACGGATCATAAGAACTTGTCATATTTGCAATCTGCTCAATGCTTGAACCCTCGTCAAGCAAGATGGTCTCTTTTCTTTTCCCGTTTTGAATTAATTATAACCTTCAAACCAGCTGCTAAGAACAAGAAAGCTGACGCTCTATCTCGAGCTTTTGTGACGTCCTCTGATGTAGAAGAGGTTCCCAACCATGCTATACTAGACCCCAAATGTATTTCTCTGGCTGCTTCATCCACCAAAATGCTACCATTTGGGAAAACCCTTGTGCCTCCTACTCTGAGGAGGAAAATCCTTTCGTGGTTCCATGCCTCTCGTTTTTCTGGACACGCCGGTGAACACAAGACCTTTGAGATTCTTTCTCGTAGTTACTGGTGGCCTTCAATGAGGAGAGACGTCAAAGAGTTTGTTGCTTCCTGTGATTTATGTTCTCAGTTCAAATCCTCCCGCAGAACTCCAGCAGGGTTGCTGCGACCACTACCCATTCCGTCCAAGCCTTGGACCCATATTAGTATGGATTTCGTTACTGATTTGCCACCAAGTAAGAATCACAATACTATTTGGGTAGTGGTAGACAGATTTTCGAAGATGGCTCATTTCGTCCCTCTGTCCGGTTTACCTTCCTCGTCTACTCTGGCTGAACATTTCATTAAAGAAATCTTCCGCATCCATGGATGTCCGTCTGAGATTGTGTCAGATAGAGGAGTACAATTCGTTTCCAGATTCTGGCGGGCCCTTTGTAAAACCTTGGGCATACGATTAGCACTCTCATCGTCTTACCATCCGCAATCTAACGGACAAACGGAACGAGTCAATCAAGATCTTGAGACGTTTATTAGGATGTTCTCTTCAGCCAACCAAGACAACTGGGTAGAATTGCTCCCTTGGGCTGAATTCGCCCATAACAACATGTACCATGAGTCATCATCTAAAACTCCATTCTTTGTGGTCTACGGTCACCATCCGTCTTTTCCGGAATTTCCTGCCCTCCCGCCCACCCAAGTTCCTGCTGTGGAGACTGCTTGTCAGACCTTCAAAAATATCTGGTCTCAGGTCAAAACCTGTTTAAAGAAGACATCTAACAAATATAAGTCTTTCGCAGATAAGAAGAGGCGGGCTATTCCACCACTAAAAATTGGAGATCGTGTCTGGTTATCTACCAAAAATATTCGTTTGAAGGTTCCATCTATGAAATTCGCCCCTCGTTTTATTGGTCCATATAGGATCATTCAAGTTATCAATCCAGTATGTGTTAAACTTCTTCTTCCTAAGAATCTTCGGATCTCCAATGCCTTCCATGTGTCCTTGCTCAAACCTCTCATCATCAACCGTTTCTCGACTCCTTCCTCAGCACCGCAGCCAGTTCAAGTTCATCAGGAGGAGGATTTCGAGATTACTGAGGTATTGGATGCAAAAATTTCGCGAGGAGTCCTCCGTTTCCTCGTTCATTGGAAGGGCTTTGGTCCTGAGGAGCGTTCATGGATCAAAGCTGAAGATCTTAATGCTCCTGCCCTTCTGAAGAAGTTTTATTCCAAAAATCCGGACAAGCCCGGTTCCAGGCGTTCTGTGCCCACCTTTAAAAGGGGGGGTACTGTCACTCACCGGACTGTGAGTGCTTCTTCCCGGACATTTAGGAACCGTGGCCGTCCTCCATCCTGAGGGACTGCGCATGCGCAGCCCTTTCTATACCTCCAGTGTATGTTCCTTTAACTTAATTGGCAGATCAGGCAACCTCCCTATATTAAGCACCTGTGGTCATCACCACATTGCCTGATCTTGGAGTCTCATTTCCCATGAGTCTCTGAAGGTGTTCCTGTGTTTCCTTGTTTATTCAGCCCAGCTGATTCCTGTGGTTTCCAAACCACTTCTACCTCTGTGGTTTCCAAACCACTTCTACTACTGTGGTTCCCATACCACTTCTACCATCTACTGTATCATCGTGACTGTGAGCTGATTCCTATCCGCTGCCTCCGTGCACTACAGTCTTCTAATCACTTCAACTCTACCATGTATCATTGGGACTGTTAGCTGATGCCTATCCGCTGCCTCCGTGCACTACAGGCTTCAACCACATCCACTCACCTGTTCATGATTGTGACTGCCAGCTGATTCCTATCCGCTGCCTCCGTGCACTACAGTCTTCAACCTGCAACTCGTCTGTGTTTCATCATCGTGACTGCTAGCTGATTCCTATCCGCTGCCTCCGTGCACTACAGTCTTCAACCTGCAACCCGTCTGTGTTTCATCGTGACTGTTTAGCTGATTCCTATCCGCTGCCTCTGTGCGCTTCAGTCTTCAGTCCTTGTCAACTCTACCGGGTTTCCTTGAGTCTGCTGCCACTATTGCTACCCGCTACTCTCCGTGATCATCTGTTCCAGTTCAACTCTGCTCCGGTGTCCCATCGTTACTGCACCTGCTGGTTGCTATTGGTTACCTCCGTGTTCCCGCAGAGACCCGCTGCTGTTACTTCTCAGCGCTACTCATCCATCTACTGCTGATCCGCTCTCCACGCCTTCCTGTGTTCCCTGCTGGTCTACCTACCTGTGCGCTGCACCTGCTAGACCCCCGCTTCACCCATCCAGGGACTTGTATCCTGCTGGCCTCCTGCCCTTCAGGTATCTCTGCACTCCTGTCTGACTGCCTTCTCCTGAACCACGGTATGCATACTTCCCATTGACTGTGCTGTGTATTGCATACCTTGCTGGACTGTGTTGGTTCTCCTCTGGAGTGTACTATCCGCTGAGTCTATTGCCATCATTGACTGTGTTGGTTCTCCTCTGGAGTGTACTATCTGCTGACTCTACTGCCATCATTGACTGTGTTATCTCATGCCGGATTACTTCAAGAGACTTTCTATATTGGCAGTGTTGTTCAGTCATTTATACATTTATATTGTGCATATTACTGTGGATCAAAGTCAAGGTGCCCGTGTATATATTGTGTTGCAGTCTCTTCCCGTGCACCTCCTCACATATATATTCAGTGGTACAACTTGCTAGTGGCAGACCACTGACTCCTGTTTACAGTTTCACCTGTTCCAGTATCCTCTCACATAGCAGTGGTACAACTTGCTATCGCAGACCACTGACTACCTTCACGTGTCCTTTGTCCATACAGTTCCTCGTGTATTATTACCTCCATATTGCCAGTGCTGCTAGTCATAGACTGTCCTGAGCATCTCATCATCTGCTATTTCCTGTTCCGTGATCACCCTGCTACCAGAGTACCATATTACCACCTATACTGCTCTGGTAAGCCTATCACCTGGTGATCCCTGGGTAAAGACTCCTAGTGCCCGTGACATACAGTGACAGGCTCAGCAGCATTGATCGGGCCGGGGGCGCCCGCCGTGCCGATAAATAATGCCGCTGAACACTGTCAAGGGCCCCCTAGATGCCCGAGGCCCCTGGGCTGTAGCCCAGTTAGACCTCAGGTTAATCCGGCCCTGGGCCCCATATCTTATTCTTTTGATTAATTAATTTGTACAGAAGATATAAAAAAATCTTTCATACTTTCCATTTTAAGAGATATTTTACTTTTCATATCTCCTTCTAAATGTCCCAGCAGGAGAGGAGTTAGGTCTCAGACACACTGAACCACAAGCAGTGAGTCAGGGTGCCAAATGCTAGCAGGAGGGTACAGGCAGCTTGTTATTCTGTCATGAGCTGTTCTGTACTCATACCCAAAAAAAAATTACTGTACATCTGAGTTTTCAGAAACACATCTGCTGTCTGGAAACGAGAAGGTGTTATTCTGCCGCCAGCCGGCATGTTTGATCCCTATTTGTATGTAGACAAAAGTCCTTTGAGTGTTCGTCTTTTTAATAAAAATATAATCTGTTTTGTGCTGGCTCAGTACATCGATTCCATGATTGTGCTGCAGATAAGTAGGAAAGAGGCCTAGCAGCTAGACTTGTGAAATCTAGGACATGGGAACCTGAGAAGTTGTACAATGCTGATTAGTAAATGAAAACCACAATGCAGCAGGCAGGGATTGTAAACACTGGGATGCATACACTCTGTATTTTATGGATACTCACAGCTCTGTTTCCTGTTCCCTCATATGAGGCAAAGCAAGAAACACGTGTTGACCTCTATGGAGAGTGTGAACTGAATCTATTCATCAAGCAGTGAAAAGCTTCTCTTTTCACCACCAACACTAAAAACTTAACACCATCCTGAGATGACATGACTTAACTTTCCCAACGTAGGGCTGTCCTGCTGGAGAGGATCCAGTTCATTGGCTGCATACTCCCCCACTCCTTAGTCCAAAGATGACCCTTCTGCGCATGTGCAACGAAACATCAGTTCGTGCGCAGTAAATCAACTCTGTCATTTCAATGTTTCAAAAAGAGTTTTTATAGGTTTGATATGTTTATTAGCTTTCCCAGTCTCCAGCCAGTAAAAAAAAATCACTTATCACCTGCATTTACCAAAGAAAACTTACCAAGTCGTCAGGCCAGTCTCTGCCTCCTGCCAGCTCACGCAAATATGGTCTTTCAGTTTCACTAATTTAATAAATAAAGTGTAAGAAAAAACAGACAGCAGATTATATAACTCATATGATGTTTTTCTACACATATTCACAAACATTAGCTTAATAATTAGTTTTAACATTAAACATTGCTATATTAAAAAATGCTTTATTCTTGAGATGAATGCATTAACCCCTTTAATATATAGGGTTAAGTTGCCTGTTTTCGCTGGCAATAGGGGTCTTAAACCTTTCACAAACAGACCCCTAAGTCGACAAAGTTCATCTATTCACCGTTTTCAGGAAAAATTCAAAAGTAAGAAGAATATAATAAATACAATTGCCGCCACTGAGAAAACAGTCCTTTCTGACTCCAATATAGCAATCAGATTGCTATATGGATCAATGGCCCAGTATGGTTGAATAACTATATACAGTATATTGCATTCAGTTATTCAAGCTGCATCTAGCTATGTAACACCACCTTTGCAATCATAGATTTTTTGTATTTTCTGAAACCTTTACTTCCATCCTGTGTAAAGAATAAGACAAATGGTACTGAACAATTAGGTAATGTACGGAGAAAAATAATTATCAATAAACACATTACACATTGGGCAATATTGAGGGAGATATCATGAACCATTTCACTGCCCAATCTTTGGGGGTTGTGCTAGACATAACTTCCAAGGCAGTATTTGTGAATTAAATTTCCCTTCACTTAAAGAACTTTATTAGGCCTCTCTTCATGGGGACCTCTAGAGGATTGCCTCAGAGTAACAAGGTTTTGATCAGTCAGACTGGAGGACTAAGAACTAAAGGCAGAGGATTCAGGGCTGGATTAATAATGGGCCTGATAGGACTGCAGTCCCAGGTCTAAACATTGAAACAGGCCCATGAGATCAGTGGCTATTTTTTTTATTTTTCTTAGCCACTGTTCTGTGTAAGAATTACATACTGGCTGGGGCCAAGACCTGTAGAGCTTCTCTCAGTTGGACCCTTTAGTGATGACTCTGAGTCATAATTATGACCCTCCTGACTAGGCTGGCTTCACTTACAAATTAATCAGCAGCCCCAGCAGGGGAGGGCCCTCTCACACTCACTGATGACTTCACAAGCAACTTCCCGCCACTCACTGTGTGTCAGTGAGTGGGAAGAGAAGGAGGATCATGGTTTCATCACCGTTAGTGTGGTGTGCAGGACTCTCTTTCAGCAAGTGGCAGGAGGACTTAATTTCATCAAGACTGATGTCTTTAATAATTTTACTGATTATCACTAAAGTCTCTTTCAGTGCCTTTTAAATAGTGTGCACCAGATAGAAAGTGTTCAGTGCAGAGTGAATAGACGCAAGAATGATGAAGACACTTTTTACATTAGTCTTAGTAGTTGACTTTCATTGAAGAAGAATATGTTTTATTTTATGTTACTGGATATCCATGATACACATTGAACTACTGTAGTCAATGGCACCTCCACATGGTCAGCTAAATTATGGAATGATTCTTGTGTTTTGACGGATGACCATTTGCAAGGGGTCTCTTGAATGAAATAGCTCTGCCCAAGCCCAGAAATGGATATTACATCAATGCAATTGCACACAATTGTTATCTAAAAGCAAATTACATTTATGACACCATATGACTTCAGAGGCAGAATGGGGGAGGGAAGGGACGGACTAACATAGGTCATGTACAGTAAGAGCGTTGCAAAGCAGGTTCAGCCATTTCAAATCCTGTGTTTGTCGTAAGTACGCTTGTTTTCACTCGTATCTTTTGCACATGCTACAGGGCAGGTGTAAATGCCGACTGACAGTGATTGCTGACACAGCATAGTCTTTGAATTCAAAACTACACATATGCGTACCACTAGCTATTACAGACCAACCCTATGTAACTGAGATAGACTATAATAACGCTTTGTATGTACAGTATATATTAAAATTGTATATGTAATGTAAAAAAATAATATATATATATATATATATATATATATATACATACATACACACACACACTATTTCTATAAATGATTCTACTGTTAAGAGCTGTTATTTTATTTTATGTTAAAAAAAATTGTATGCATTCTGATATAACCTTTTATTGTGTTTACGCACAGTGGGCGATTTTAGAAGTGGCAGTATGGAAATTTAGAAGTGGTGGTATGAAAAATGTAATGGGAATGTAAGTGAGTGTAATTTGATAGCTTAGCTTTACAATGAAGGCAGTAGGAGAAGTGGCGGTATGGCATACCACTGTATACACCCCCACTTTGACCACTGCTTACGCATGTGCGTATACTGCAGTCTCTTCTGTATATCTATTTATGGCAAGTACTGTTTAGCCAGAACGTACCTCCATCCAGATTCATATCGAAACATATCTAGAGATACGCTTGGATTTGAATTCAGCCAGAACTACGCTTAAGTTCCACGCTCTTTTTTCAAAACGCAACTTACATACAAGTTGCATTCAGACATGAATCAGGCCCTTAGAGTGCAAATATCGCTACTAGCAACAAAGTTAAGTACTAATACATGATCAATTTACATACCCAGTGTAGCTGCCATCAAACAGAATCACAATACTCCAGGACCCATACCAGAAACCAACAGCAGCTTGCAAAAGCTCCAATAACATGTAGAAGAGATCAACACAGTCCATCAACAGCCTCATCCATTAGCCCTCATAATTTTGTTTACAGACCTCTCTTGCTCTCTATTTTGCTTTTTTTCTCTCCCCCACTTCCTTCCTGTTCTCTGTCTCTCACCTTCCTAAGATAACTTTTTATGTATCATGTAACAGTCATGAGAAAAAACTTTTACATTTCCTTTATTCTCTGTATATGCCACAGCCTACCCCTTTGAGACATATCATGACAAGTTCTACTTAGTAAGAAGCAGCAATATAGAAAGGATAAGTCTTTATAAAACATCCATGTATAATTTTTAAAGTCATGAATATTTGATGTCTCTAACATAGAGTTTGAAACTCCCCAAAGTACACACTTTTCTGATTCTCCAACTAAAGAATGTTTTTTATAACTGTGTTTTTATGGAAATGAAAATAAAAAATAGAATCACAAGTCAATAGCGAGCGGAACAATTACTGAGCATATAAACAGCGGCATCAGTAAAACTAGTTTATATTCATTTGAGATCTGTCTCCTGCCTATTAAATATTAAAGAGCAAAGTCTTTTCAGCTCATAGGAGAAGTCATTTCATTAGGAATAATTAATTTCAAATGACATGATACATGCTTCACTCAAAAAAAATGTTGTGACTTGGTTTTTGTAATTGATACAGCGGTATCACAAGGATGTAATCGAGTACAATAGGAAAAGGTCATTCTACATTTTAGAAAAGCCACTTTGAAACCATAACATATTGGAAGGGTTATTTCAAGTCTGTTAAATAGGTCATCACTTCACTGATTTCAGCTCTCAGAGCTCATTCACATTTTGTGGTTTTGCCAAGCTCAAGTGAGAATGTACATTGCGGTTTTAACACAGAAGTCATAGTGATTAATGAGTTCTATCTTCCCCTGTTATTTTATTGACTCACCTGCAATACAGGTTAACTGCCATGTGCAACCAAAATCTTTTTCTAAACAGTTAATTTGCTCCCAACTTTCAGCTCAAGTTTTTAAGGTTTGTTTAAATAAGGTTAGGGTACCTTTTTGTTCTCAATCCACAAATCCTATATTCCCATGTGTCTCCAGTTTTGGAAGGGTTGGGGAAAGAACAACCTGTAGCATTCGAAACATAGGAATGCTCATAGTAGCACATAGTATCTCAAGAGAGGACTGTACTGGTACTTGTGTGATTGTGTTAGCGAGGACAGCGATGCATGTGAAAGGGTCAAGCCTCACTTAAGTATATGTGACTTGTAAGTGTGGTAGTGTTAGTCAAGCCAAAACCACTTGTTCTATCTAAAAATTACTAATCCCCCCTCAAAAAATATCACATTCACTAGTAAAGAGCAAATTCTGCCACCACTAAGATTTATTTCAAGAGTTGATACTGTTCAGGAAGTTTTCAGTTACTCCCTGAATTACCTCAATAAACAATCACAACTTAATTTAATCAGAATTTATGCTAAGCCAAAAATGATCTGCTAAAGTGTAGCTTTCTAACCACCAAGCCTCACTGACATGTGAATTTGTTAAGAACACAAAGAAAGCATCTTATTAATAAATAATTGAAGTTTAATATGACAAAGAAAGTCGCATACTATCTAAAAAAAGATAACAATACAATGTACAGAAATACAACTGCAAACAGAAACAGTCATAATACACTCACAAATTCTGACCCCTGGAGAACGCTAGAAGGACTGGACAGTTCACAAGTAGAAAGACTGAGCCACAAGAACGGACAATTTTCTATCAGGTTAGCAATTTCAAACATTTTCTTCTTGACCCAAAATTGTCTTTCACTGCTGTGGTAGTCAGTTTCACGGTACTGATTACCCCGACAGAAAAGACAACGACATGAGAATTGTGATTCAATAGTACACTGACCTTCCATAAAAAGAATACTAACCGGAACGCAGATTACTTCATATCACGACTCGCTCTCTTGCCGACTGGAGAAAATGACGTCATCGCCCACGACATGCCTCTATGCCTTTATCACGTTGCATGGAAGTGTACAGAGACTGTACGTCTATTGGTGGTTATGACATTAACAGAGTATGACATTTTTTATCTATGTGAATTTCATATATATATATATATATATATATATATATATACACATACAAAGAGAATAGAGGGCCCTCCTCATGAGAGAGCTTACATTATATTTGGAAGAGGGCTCAGCTGATAATCTCTAACAAATTAGAGCTCGGACAAGCTCTAACAAAGAGATTGGTTCTCAGAGAGTGTCTAAAGATATGACTTGGGGAGTTCTGATTGGGCATCTCAGGGAATTAAGTGTATAGTGGCATGGGAGGAGGAGACTTGTAGGCAGCAGTGAGAGGTGGTTGCCAGAGATGAGGCAAGGTAAAGATCAGAGGTAGATGTAAGAGGGCCAGAGGGAGAGTATTTTGAAATGAAATTTGATATGTATAAAAGGGAAGTGCTGTTGAGTAGGAAAGGGTGAATAATTTCAATTGGATTCTAGAGCACACAGCCAGTGTTGGGATTTGCAAAGTGGTGCAGCCGATGAACAGCAGTAAGGGAGGAAGATCAGTTTAGCTGCATCATTTAATATGAATTTAAATGGGGGTAGAGAAGTAGAGAGGTAAGGTGGATGCCAGATAGCAAGAAGTTGTTATAGTCAAGGCAACAGATGATGATAGAATGGATAAAAGTTTTAGTAGCATCTTGGACATGAAAAGGGTGTATTCTGGCAATATTTCTAAGTTGGGGATAACAGGACTGGGAGAGAAATGTAGAACTCCTAATCCTAACTCTAAACGCAAGCTTAATTGTAAACCTAACCGTAACCCTAACCCTAAAGCTAACTGTTAGATTAGATTATAGATGAGCCGGGTCCTGCCCCCTTAAAACCAGCAATCTCAGTGTGGCCATTTTAACTAATGAGAATCCCACAGCCGGCTTGTTGTGTAGACGCAATCAACATCAGCCATCTTTCCCCACAATTTCCTCTACATGCTAGATATGTGTTTTGCTACATCTTGATTTCTGCTAGAGCAGCTTTGGCTCAGAACTGGAAATCCCCAAATTTGCCCGTGTTAAATAAAGTGATTGCTAAAGTACAGTTTAGCTTTGAGATGGAGACAATGGGGATGCCATATCCCTCCTCCCCTTCATCACCCCTAATGAAGTGGTTTGACTGGCATGTGTATACTACAGAGGGTGAGGGGGCAACCAGGGCCCAAGCTGACTCGTTGTTCCCCCTTTCACAGTTCTCCTTGAATGAGCCCTTATCAGGATCCACATAGGTTTTTAGAGGTGGATGACCCATTGAGAGTTTGACCTTCACGTTTTTATTGTATAATTGACCTACAGAGCGGATTGCTTTTAATGTACTATGTACTGTAAATTTAGTGCTGTGTAATGTGTTTCACCCTACTATGTACCCCCCCCTTCCCCCTCTTTTTTTTTGGCCTTACCTTTCCCTCCCCTTTTCTATTTTTCTGTATCCCTTAAATTTGGGAGAAAAATAAAAAATACTATTGAAGTTAAAACATCAGCCATCTTTAGGCTTTTTGGTTTATATGCCGTCGGCATTATTTCAGTTGGAAAAAGGTACCCCACCCGTGTGAACACATTCCGAAGCATGGTCTCCTCCTGTTCTCCATCGACCTGCCCACTCCACCTAATCAGCTCTCGCCAGAAACAAAGCAGTGCCACACAACACTCCAGGATCCTAGTATGTGTAATAATCTATCAGACCGTTTTTTTCCCTCCTTCTCAAATGAAGTAGTCCAGTCTGCTTTTGTCACAGGGGCAAACTGTTGCAACTCAAGTCCATTAATAATCTCCTTGACACATTTTGGTACACCTAGTACTTTCCTCAGAAGAATGGTCTCCCCCATTCTTAAGAAACCTTCTTTTGTCCCTTTATCTCTAATTACAGCCAAATCTCCCTCCTCCCTTTAGCCTCCTATCTTCTTGAGTTCATTGTACAAGCGCCTCACCACGTTCATCTCTTCCCACTCCCTCCTTGACCTTTTTCAATCTGGTTAACTAGACCTCCACTCCACCAAAACTGCCCTCACCAAGGTCATTAGCGATCTCCTTCTTGCCAAATCCAAGGGTCATTTTTCCTTATTTATCCTTCTTGACCTCCCTGTGGCAGTCAACATTATTGCCCACTATCTCTTTCTGCAAGCCCTCCACTCCATCGGCCTCCATAACACTGCCCTCTCATAGTTTATCTATCTTGCCAACTGCTCCTTCTCTGTCTTCACTCCAGCTTCCACCTCCTGTCATTTCCACAACCTGTCAGTGTACCCCGAGGATCAGGCCCTGCACTGTTCCCCCTCTTCCCTCAATGACCTTATCAGTTCCTTTGGTCTCCAATACTACCTCTATGCCAACAACACCAAACTGTAACAATCCTCCAAGACATCTCCCCTCCCAACCTCTCTTGCATCTACAGTTGTTTATTACCATCTCCTCTTGGATGTCCCAATGCTTTCTTAAGCTGAACATGTATAAAACGGAAATTATTTTCTAACCCCTCCAATGTCCACTCACCTCCATTCCTCTAGCTTTTTGACAATAATATCACCTTTTCCTCTGTTCCTCAAGCCTGATGGCTGGTTGTCATCCTTGAATCCAACCTTTCCTTCTCCCCCCACATTCAGTCCCTCTCCCAATCCTGCTGCTTCCACCTTAATAATCATAATATCTCTTGGAACACACCCTTTCCCACACTGGAAGTAAAACTCCCATCCACTCTCATTATCTTTCATCTTGACTACTGTAACCTTCATCTCTCTGGCCTCCCTTTCACACATCTCTCCCTTATTCAATCCATCCTGCTGCTGCCAAACTCATTTTCCTCTCTTGCCACCCTACTCTGCCATTCGCTATACTGACTCCCTGTCCTTTACACAATCCAGTTAAAATTTTTCACTTTCACCTTCAAAGCCCTCAATCACTCCTCTCCCCCTACATCTCCAACCTCATTTCTACATACACTCTCTCTTACCTACTCTGCACTGAAAATGACTGCTGCCTAATCTCCTCACTGATTACCTCTTCCCCCTCCCACTTCCAGGATTTCATAATCACTGAACCCAACCTTTAATATATACTCCTATACCCAACTAGTCTATCCATCAGTCTCCAAATCTTCAAGTGTGCCCAAAAATTCATCTCTTTATTCAAGCCTACCAGTCCCCATCTTCTGCCTCTGCAATTCCTAACTCTGTTCCCCCACTCAGTCTCATCCTCTTTGTGCCCGCACCTCCATTTCAGAATGTAATCTCTCATAAGAAGGGCCCTGTTTGCTAGTGTTTTCTTTATATGATTATGGAATTTTGTGGGTCATAATTAGGTAATTTTGGTCTTTGGATTTATGTAATTTTTGTTGCTTTGTACTTATGTAACTTTGCTGTCTGTCAAACTTATATGTACCCCTTGGTGCGCCTTATAAATAAGTGATAATAATAATTTTGCTACCACAGGAAAACATACACCTGGGTCAATTAAATTTGAAGCCCATTAACCTAGCATGCCTTTGGACTGTTGAAGGAAATAAGGCCACCTAGAGTAAACCCACATGAAATAGAGAGAGTATACAATACAGATAGCACGCCAGTGGCAAATAAACACATGACCCCAGCACTGTGAGACAACAATGCTAACCACTGCGCCACAGTGTGCTCAATACATTCACATACCTCCTAATATTTTATCAGTGCAACAGTGGTACAAAATAAGTTCTTGTTTAAACCCCACCCTATAATCCAGGCACTCCTACATGATTGATGCCCCACTCCCTATCCATGAGGCCAAAAACATTGCATGATCCACAAATCGGGACTATTGGGAGGTATGCATTCAGCAACTTTCCTAATAGTTGGTTAAATTTACCATCTGGTGCTCATATCGTGGTCCAAACTTAAACAGTCTTGTGTCTTCATTGTCAGCTACAGAACACTTCTGAATCTACATTTTCACAGAGTACACAGCAAGTGAGCAACCCTCAGTGCCAGCAACAGTATCTCTCCAATTTCATAAACATATATAGCAAGCTCGTACAGTACCCTACTGGCGCTGCACGCAACACTTTCTTAGGGTGCCAGGATGTAGTGGGGTACCGCACCCGCTGTTGCTCTGCTGTTCAACTTTGGCTATGCCGTAGGCGTTGCATCAACGACCAAAGAATCCTTCGAATACACAGGTGCTTAGCTCATGTTGTGTGGAGTAGACACTAGTGGTGGTGCAGCACATAGGTATTATACAGAAATAATGGGTGCCAGTCCATCTCATGATAAATAAAACACAACTTTATTTACACTTATCCTCCTGTATAAGTAAGGACACCGAAATGCCAAATTCCTCCAGAACATAGCATAATGGTTACACTCAGGCTTCTCCACAAGCTTCCAGTGCACTACTTCAGCAAATGTCAATGCTATATAAACTCCTCACACTCTTACACAGTCTCGTACCACCATAAGCTTACATGCCGCTGATGAGAACAGAAGTGCCACAACTGCCCACATTCCAAAGCCTTTCCCTGTGTTTCACATTTTCAGGCAAACAGGTTTCTCACATGTTTCCACCATAAACTGTCCCCAATATCCAGGAACTCAGACTCTCCAGAGCCCCACGAATGGCGTTATTCCAAGCTGATTTTCTTATCCCAGTGTCCAGGAACTTTCTTTTGGTAGCCACGTTGCCTGAACACAGCGGCCCTACCCCTTTTTCAGCTCCCTCAGTATAGCTATGTTGTCCTAATGCAGCGATTTACCCTCTCGTTAATGGAGCACTTGTAACAGGTCTTACCTGATTACACTAGTATCACCCTACAGTCATGCTACCCTTTCAGCTACGATCACTCCCACACCACTTCAGTCTAGGAAAGAAACCAATGCAATTACTGAGGGCAAGAAACTGTAGTAGAAGGACTGGGGTGTCTGAGGTGACAGCCAAAAGTAGAGACACTGGACTCTACTCTTATTGCCGATACCTCAATTTGGTCTGGGCCTGGGAGTGGGGCTTCAGATATTACACCTGAAGATCTTACTCACCGATGTACTGGTGAGGGCCTCATCAAGTGAAAGGAGAAACCGCACGAGAATACTCACCGGGTATTTGACACCTCCTCCTGATGGTCGTCTGCAACTCCGAGGGTTGCACCTAGGAAAAGGGGAGACACAAAACAGCACACCCACAGAGCTATCTACCAGATAATATGTACCTCCCACACTTGTACTAGCTACAATAACAACAAAGCAACAGCGTCCTGGTCCTAACAACCGTACTATGTGACCAAATGCTGCACAGCTATAAATTCCTAGCACTAGTTGTAATGCACTGCCCTAACTCAATCCCCACAGTTCAAAGACACCAATCACAGAATACAGATAACAGGGAATAACGGATACCAAAAGCCTACCTTTAAAGGGGACTTGACTTCTGGTTCCTATAAGGGAAAATACCTCAAACAAAAATATACAATACAGTAAAGGGACCATCCACAATGGCCACCAGGTTTGACTGTGCAAAAGAGACAGATCGGGCGCAGCCTAAGAATATAAACCTACCTCCTAACTGTGCTCACAGGTTAATCCTGTCATTTAATGGGGCCACAGGCTAAGCCTGAAATTAAATGGTGCCCAAATAGAAAAATACAATGAACCTCAAAACACCTAAGTAACAAGAGCCTTATACCCACCATTGGTGTACCAGCCCAGTGCCCGATATGTGCCAAGGGCCTTGTGCCCAAAGTATACAAGATAGAGTGTAGGTGTGGGCCTGAAAAGGGTTGCCCGAAGACTTACTAGCCCTAACAGTCTCTGATAATCTCCTCACCGTTTCTGTTGCTTCCCATCGACTGCCGCAGTCCTCACTGTCCCATCGCTGTCCTTCTTCCTGGGTTCGCAGTCTGTCTTGAACCTGATGTCTTCCTTCCTCTCTGTCCGAGGTCTTTTTTCTTTTATATCAAAGAAAGTTGGAACGCTCTCACTAGAACTGTATTTTGCAGCACCTCATACATATTATACAAATAAGAAAGATGAGAGGGTGCATTGTGAAAATTAAATGCGTCTATAAATGAGCTGTGTGGTGATATATAAGATGATGTGAGGATGCAGTGCTAGTAAGTTTATGAATGGGCTGTGTAATAATGCAAATAAGATAGTATGATCATATACAGTCAGAAAAACTGAAATGAGAGAATGGTGATATATAAAGAATAATAAAAATAAAACACAGCTTGCAGATGAAAATCAAATAACTAAAAATAAAATCAAAACAAATGCAGACACACAACACAATGTTATAGCTCATCTTTGATTATGAGCGTATTTGGAGTCACTCAGACTCTGGCACCAATGCTGGATCAATAGAACAGTCTTACCCTAGAAATCCCTAGCTTGACCTTCCTGGCCTTTAGTGTGCAGCCTTCCGATTTTCAGCGGCTGGATCCCCCATGTGCAAGTGTCTTCACCGCATGTGGAATGCGGAAGTGAGTCACTGAACTGCAGTGGCAGCGATGTATCAAAATTTTGTATGCAACAACGCGTTTCATCCGACTTGCAGACTTTGTCAAGGTGGACGCAGTGACTACTTTATTAGTATATATTTAAAAAAATGTTTACTATAAAAGCTAGGAGCTAGTGAATTAATTGAGGCAATAAAATGAGGGGAGACTATTTTGAATGGGAGTCAATGACATTTAGCCGAGACGGCAACCTCATTAGTAAACTAAGCAAAAGGACTCTTCAGTAAATATACCTCCTTGGCTTTTCATATAAGATTAACTGAAACTTTATAGCTAAGGTCCCTTTAAAGTTGATATAGATAATGAACAAAAAAATCAAAGTGGGCAATAAGTGCAACAGCAGTTCAGCAACTGGCGTTTCCAAGACATTAACCCTTGCCCTGCCAGACAGCCATTGTTGACACAAAGCTGCCGCAGGCTGCCTCTGAAATAACAATGCAGCTTTTGTTGTTACATTGTAGTTAAGCTCTTTTGTTTCCACTAATTATAACTCTGTGCTAAAGCGGCTCAAGGAGCTGATGTCATTTTTATGCTTTGTGTCTACCAGGAGTAAAATAACAGGTCTTTGTGGCGGCGTTTGTGCTTTTGTCTAACTGGTTACAGAACACAATCTGGCTGAATAATGCCGCCTGTTGCTCTATTATCCAACTGGTACATTTCAGCTGCTGCCGGCCTTTGAAGCTGCTGCAACAATTATCCACAGTCACAGGACTTTTTGCTATAGTTATTCTGGAAAGGGTAAAACAATTATATTTATGCCACTAGTTCCCAATCGAGTCAAGAAATTCATATATATGACTTATGCCGGTACACACACCTGTATATTTCACCCATGCCTAATATAAGGGATAAGTTAAACCCTACTTTATATTATAGGGATATAGAAACATCACAGAGTGGTTCTGTCACCATATAAGAGAACAAGTATTCCTTATAATAAAGACATTGCCATAATGTACAATGGCGTAATGCCATTGGAACTCACTGTTTATACATACATGTTTAATATAGATATATATATATCTATATATATATGTGTATATATATATATATATATATATATGTATATGTATATATATGTGGAACTAACATTCCCTGTTTTTAATATAGAACAGTACTTGATATAGCATTAATTATGTGTTTGGAGAGTGCAGAGTATCCCTGTTTTCTTGTCTATACAATGTGGGCAACCCCCTCTTGCACCCCAGTCTGTACATGGTGAGTGCAGAGGACCTATGTCTGTTTTTGTTTTTATATATATATATATATATATATATATATATACTATAAACCAATAACCCAGCTAGAGCAACAAGCCATCTTTACAGATAATACACAGAAGACATAAAAGTACTACTTATTGAAAATAAATCAGATTTCACAGCTGTCTTCTTTTCATTGCAAGTTCTTAAGTCTGATGTACAGACCCCCCTTTGACTACTAAAAGTTTCAATTTAGTCGCTTAATTTGTAACAGAATCTATTCTGCAAAGTCCTTGTCATGACTAATACTCTGAGAAAAAAACCTGTTAGCTTTTAAAATACTCTCGTTTTCTAGCACATCTTTGTTTGACCATTGGAACTCTGTACTATGGGCTTGTATGGTCTATGGGTTTATGAAATATTCTACCTAACAGTAGAACAAAAAACAAAATATAGGTTGTCTGATATAAAAGACCTGGTGGAGGAAGATTGTTTTCCTTTGCATGGCAGTATTTTTGATGGTCATAGGTTGTTTTTTTGTGTTGCCCTATATATTAAGGCAGTTATCACCATACGTTTGCAAGGGGGAGCCTATTTATCAAGCATCACAGCAGTACTTTTCTTTTATGAGCATACACACTGTGTTGAAGGCTTTAATATGTAGAGAGACCCGAGCAAGATAGCTGGAGCTTAATTGGTGTAGGCAACAGCCAATGATGAGAAGTGTTTCCCCATCAGCTAATAACTGACTGAGAGAGTTAGATTAGTATATAAATGATGGCTTGTAAGTGCTTGTAAACCTTGTGTATAAGTCTTCCTCTGCTTACTGGCTGTGCTGCAGTGAGAGCACAATACTCCTGGGATTGCTAGAGGCTTGGTTAGTGGCAGTATCCACAAGCTTTTTCCCAGCATTGAAATTGAGCAGCATGGCCTTGTGTTGGAGAAGAATTCCTGTATTTGACAATAGAACCAACTTAGGTCCTAATCATATCAGAAATATAAATCTCCAAATTACAGAAACAGCACGTAAAGAGCCAGAGGGAAAGTTTCAGTGACCCACACACTTCAGAGTAAAGGTGAAAACAAAAAAATAACCAGTAGATGGTAGTAATGGGATGAAAATTGTAGATGACAGAGTGTAAATGTTACTTATGGCTTGGAATTTGGAATAAAATGCTGGAGATATTGGATGCAGTGACATTATAAAAGATGTTCATGACTGGAGTCATTTACATGTTGCATTTGCTGAGTCAGTAAAACCACCCAGTAGAATAGACATCACCGTTACTTCCAGCTGCTGTCTGGTGTAATGAGTAAGCGCCTTGGGCCAGGCTGAGCGTGCATCCTAATTAGACTGACTGGGAATTATTGTGAGACAAACATATGCTGATCAAAACAACAGTGACACAGAGCTGCCTTAAATATTCAAACTTTCACTAAATAGTCAAGCATAAAAAGTTAGGCTTCAATACCCCCAATGGATCTCTTACTATGATTTAAATGGGTTTGCACCTTCAGATAATTTTAATTAATTTGTGCCCAACATGCCTGCTGCAACTGTAGCTTCCTTCTCTTCTTCTCACTCATGTATATAAATATATCACCAGGCAGAGCCGTTCATTTCCATTGCCCCGGGATATGATCAAGCACTGCTGTGCTCTCTACATTAGGTGTCATTGCAGCCAGAGAGCAGCTTTGCAGCATATCCCTGGACAATGAGAATAAATAATTCCCTTTGATGGTATAAAGACAAGGCTGAAAAGGACATAAGAAAGTAAAAGTGAAGCATTTAGTAAAAGTCACAGGGCAAATGCAAGTCTATAAATCAAAGTCATTGGAAGATGTAAAATTGCTAATATTTCCAGGTGCAATGGAAATGTGTATCATTCTTGCTTTTAGTTTAATCTCTTTAATTTGTAAGAAAAGAATCCCAGCGCACACTACAGTTGAGATGCAGTGTTAGTTTGTGACTAATTGATATTGTGTGGTTATATTCTATACAAGTTAACCTGTGCATGATACTCATGCATTCTAGTCAAATCAAGCTACTTAAGGTGTTAAAAAGGTTCTTGTCATGCATTTGGGCCATAGCCCAGGCCTCCTCAGGGGAAGAGCATTACTTCCCGACGTAAGCGCATTTTTTTTAACGTGGTTTTGTCCACATGTCACCACCTCATCATTCTTCTCCATCACCTCATCCTTCATTTTCATCGCCACATCTATCCAGATGTCTATCCAGACACAGGGATCTCTCTCAGGGGTCCTGAGTATCACACTCCTCTCACTCTGTCACCCCCGGCAACCACCAACCACTCCCCGCTGTCACCCCCGGCAACCACCAACCACTCCCAAATGTCACTTCGCCTTCAAGAAATATATATGTATTTTTTTTAAAATCTTTATAAACACTTTTAACAATTAACAAATTAAATTAACAAATTAAAAACATCTTAGTATACCAAATTTCAGCCCTTTCTGAATTTTTTTTTACACACACACTAAGAATTTAGTAGGTCAGTGTATAACTCCGCCCAGCAGGTGGCGCTGCAGCTTAGTTTTATTTTTTCCACACACACACACACAGACAGACTAACACACGCCACTAAGCATTTATATTATAGATAGATATAGAATATATATGGTATAGGTTAATGTAAGCTATTTTGTGAGTCATCTTTAATGGTTATGGTAGAGGTTCTCTAAATTGATCTAGCACAAATGTTGACCCACAATTATAAATGTCAAAATACTTGTGGGTCAACATTTGTGCTAGATTAATTGACATTAACCTATACCATTCCATATCAATAGTTTCTCACATCACACTGTCACGCCGCACTGTTATCATGACAAAATATCATCTTCATGGTTCCCATGAAGATGATATTTAAGGAAATGATATGAGCATTCCACATGTTGTGATAACACAGCAGGGGATAGAGATTCTTACTTTACTATATTCCACTGCATATAACAACTCCCCACCCACTGTCCCTTCCACATAGAAGTGTCCAGTTTGAATTGTAATCTAATTACAGAACAAGTTGCCACTCTAGAAGACAGTACAAGTTGTGTTTCGTTCAGACAAACACCGATAAAGTAAAAAGGATGCGTAATTTGAATTTGATTCTGGAGGACACAGGAAGCCAGTGTTGGGATTTGCAAAGTGTTGCAGCAGATGTGCAGTGGTGAGAGAGGAAGATCAGTCTTGCAGCAGCATTCAGGACGGATTGAAGTGTGGATATATGTGTGTCAGGAATGCCAGATAGCAGGAGGTTGCAATAGTTAAGACGGGAGATGATGAGAGAATGGATAAGTCTTTTGGTAGCATATTGAGAAAGGAAAGGGCATATTCTTGCAATGTTTTTAAGGTGGAGTTGACAGGACTGGGAGAGAGTCTGGAAGTGAGGAATAAAGCAGAGGTCAGAGTCAAGTGTGACAGGGAAGAGATATAGATTTGTGTGTAATCAACTTAGATGTGGTATTGGTGGCCGATTGAGTGAAATAGTGCCTCAAGAGAAGATGTGTAAAATGAAGAAAGTAAAGGACCAAGAACAGAGCCTTCTGGGATCCCAACAGACAGTGGGAGTGAAGGGGAGGATGTGCCAGAAGTAGAAACACTAAAAGAGCGGTTTGATAGCTAGGAAGTGAACCAGGAAAGAACTGTGTCAGGAAAGCCAATGGAGTGAAGGGTGTATAGAAGTGGGTGATCAACATTGTCAAAAGTAGCAGAGAGGTCCACGAGAATGAGTATGGAGAAATGACCCTTAGGGGTATAGTTACTAAACTACGGGTTTGAAAAAGTGGAGATGTTACCTATAGCAATCAGAGTCTAGTTATCATTTATTTAGTACATTCTACAAAATGACAGCTAGAATCTGATTGGTTGCTATAGGGAACATCTCCACTTTTTCAAAGCCACAGTTTAGTAAATATACCCCTAAGACTTTGCAGTATGTAGATCATTGATCACTTTTGTGAGAGCAGTTTTAGTGGAATGTCGGGGGTGGAAGCCTGATTGCAGAGAGTCATCATCATCACCATCTATTTATTTATATAGCACCACTAATTCCACAGCGCTGTACAGAGAACTCACATCAGTCCCTGCCCCAATAGAGATTACAGTCTAAATTTACTAACACACACACACACACACACACACACACACAATTGAATAGAAGCCAATTAACCTACTAGTATGTTTTTGGAGTGTGGAAGGGAACTGGAGCACCTGGAGAAATCCCACAAGCCAAGAATGGAATCAGAGGAGAGAAAGTGAGATAGGCGTTTGTACATGAATCGCTCAAGAAGTTTGGAGGCAAAGGGGAGGAGAAAAATAGGGCGGTAGTTGGAGAGAGAGGCTGGATCGAGAGATGGTCTCTTTAGAATTGGTTAGATGAGTGCATGCTTAAAGGAGGATGGAATTGTGCCAATGGAGAGAGACAGGTTGAAGAGGTGAGATAGAGATGGACATGCAGTGGAGGAGAGGGAGCAGAGAAGTTAGGAGGGACTAGGGTTGAGGGGACAGGTTGTAGGTTGAGAAGATGAGATGACTGCAGAGATTTCATCTTCAGTAACTACAGAGAATGAATTAAGGGTGGATTGGGGGAGTGTAGATAAAGATGGGTAGAGTGGGTGGAGTGAGTGGAATTTGGCATGAGGAAATATCTTGTTGAATGGTGTTGATTTTATCTTTGAAATAGGTGGCAAAATCATGGTCTGTGAGGGAGGAAGGGGGAGGAGGTGCAGGTGGGCAGAAAAGCAAGTTTAGGGAGGCAAAGAGGCAACATGTTTTAGATGACTGGTGGGTATTAAAGATTTAAAGAATGTCTGTATGGCAATTGAAAGGTCAGTGCTGTAAGATGGACAGATTCATTTATAGTGGAGGTAATCAGGATAGGAATGAGATTTTCTCCAGTGGCGCTCTGCAGTGCGGGAGCACTTTTGTAGGTAAAGGGTCTGTTTGGTGTGCCATGGTTGGGGTTTGAATCATCGGAGACTATATGTAGTAGCGGTAGCTGCATTGTCTAGGGCTGAAATGAGTGTTTTGTTATAGAAAGAGGCAGCCTGATTACTACAGGATAATGCAGTCATTCAAGAAAATAGAAGTTTTAGTGAAAATGAGAAGGAAACTGGGTTAAGAGTACTTAGGTTTCATTGTGTATGTGTGGATTTGGGTGCAGTGGGGAGGGCATGAGGTAAGATGAGGATGAAGGAAAAGAGACAGTGGGATTATCAATAGGAATGTCTATGGGAATGTTGAAATAGCCTAGTACGAGAGTAGGCAGGTCAAAGGATAGGAAATAAGTGAGCCAGGCCGCAAAGTTGCAGAATCAGTGTATTTACATAATTAAACTGTTCTTTACAAATAAATAAATATCAATATCCATAGTTCAAAGGTCTCATTCATTAATTTGTAGCTATATGTAGAATATTACCACACAATATCAACTGGACATGAACCAACAGTAATCCACATGGAGAATATTGGGTAGCGCTTTTTCCCAAGCTGCAGACACAGTGACAAAGCCAGTCGGTGCACTCTGATAATTTCCTTATCATAATCTGTTTACTCTTTCTCCACCCTGTACTTCTCTTGCAGTCTAATGCCAGTGTCACTTGATGTAAATTACAGGGGGTAGACAGGTTCATCTCCATCTGGATAAGGTCAATGTGCATTGGGAGGAGAATAAAGAGCAAAATTACAAAAGTACCTTGACGTTTTTAAACACACTGTAACCTAGTCAAATGTTTATCTTATAATTTGGGGGTAAAGGGGCTGAAGACCTCAATGCAGTTTTATGTGCATGTACATGTTATGCTGCTGTACTCCTTAGGAACCCAGTGGCGGAACTACCATTGGTGGAGCAGGTGCGGTGCACAGGCACCATGGAGATAATGGGGCCTGCTGCACGGTAGATGCAGCGAGCTGTGGGCCCGGTTACCTTCCTCACCTCCTCAGACCCATCTTAACAACATTATGGGCCCCCGGACAAAGCAGTGCACCGGGGCTCCTAGATATGGATATAGATATAGATATAGATATATATAGATATATACAGATACAGATACAGATATAGATATATAGAGATACAGATAGATGTACTTGCTCAGTGACCCTTGAAGGGTTTTTTTGCAGGTTTTTTTCTTTTGCAATATTATTTATTCTCATTAAGAGCCATGCCTATGGGGCCCCCTTACCCGTGGGGCCCCCGGGCAGCTGCCCATCATGCCCAATGGAAAAGATGGCCCTGCCCCTCCTCCCTGCACCGGGACCCACAGCTTGCTAGTTCCAAACCTGTAGGAACCCATCCAAAGGTCGTGGAGTGCAAGACATACCTCACAACATTCCTGAGTGGAAAATCTGGACAATTAAGGCCACGATCCCCATCCATCTAAACAACACCCAGATCTGCCTAGGTCATGTCCACCATGTCAACCATTATTAAATTGGATATCGTATTTTAGGTGCATTTGTCTAGGGTCAGAGGACCTATTATGCTCATTCTTTGAAACTGGTCACACACAGCTGCACAGGCAATGAATTTGTCAGGTCTAGAACATGCTGCAGCCAATCAGTCAGTTAGAATTTTGATCGCGGCATCTCCTCTGTGTTCCGATATAGGCAATTTTCAAGTGGGAGGAGCTAGGTCAATATGCAGCATCCAAGTACAAATTAATTATTATACATGTCTATAGGAAAATTCATAGACCAGGCTCCTATCTAAATTATATAGATAGCATGGTAAGATTTAAATGATTGTATATATGGATTGGCTTATGCTAATAAAAGACCCACACTATTTACAGTGTAAGTGTATGTAACTGCTTTACTTCCATATACGAATTATTGAACCAAGATTGCAATTAAGTTGTTTTCCAAAGGCTTTTTTAAAAAAACAGGCCCATCAGTTAAAATAATGGTAAGTACATAATAATATTTTTGCATGGTAAAAATACACACCATTCATATAAATATTAGTGACAGACCACAGTTAATGCCTTCACGTTGTGCTCTCTTTGAAGATCTCAGAATGTAATAAGGTGCAGATAGGAGCAGCAAACTCTCTTAATAAACAGCTCAAATGGCCCATTTCAGATTACCTACTGAAAAAAAGATTACGCTTTTATTTTATGGCTAATAAACCTAAAAGGCATCCAATGTATTTAGGTTTTACCAATTGCTACTCTTATTTTAGGCACATAGGCTGAACGCTAACATAAAAATGCCAATATTTAAAATGTACTATCTATCCGGCCTAATCCTGCCTTGGTGCTATCTTGTATTTTATTTTCCTTTTAACTAACTGAGAAGAGCGGAGCTCCCAGACATTGCAAATCAACCATGATTAATTTGTGAAGTGTCCTCAGAACTGTTAACCATTCTATTGCCTCTGAATAAAAGGTGTTTGTGCTAAAGAATAAATGATTCTGTCTGAACAGTGGCATCGCTGAAGAGTTATACTGCTAAAATAGCCTGCAATGCACTGCCTGGTGATAGAAATGATTTTCGGAGAAGAGTAGTGAGTATCTGACCCCTGGATCTACCAATATTCTACCAATATATACTGTAAGTTGTTAAAATTCATCTGTCATCAATACACTGGGCCAGATTCATTAAGGACAGTAAAGCAAAAAAATGAGTAACTTTGAAACGTGGCAAACCATGTTGCATTGGAGGGAGAGATAAATTTAAAATGTGAGGACAGATTTATAATTAGGGTAGAGCACGTCCTAGATCAACTTTTAATGTCAGTGTAAAAATAAAACTATCAAGTATTTGCGTCCTACATGTAAAAACAGCCAGTATTTTCCTTAAGTGCAAAATAATAAACTCATTTGCACCCCTTGCATTGTAACATGATTTTGCCAAGGTTCAAAGTTACTCATTATTTTGCTTTACTTTCCTTAATGAATCAGGCCCACTGTGTTTGTGTTTTTTTAAATTGGTAGGAAATTGCACGCACATACCCTGTATTAAACATCAAGCGGATCTCAACAAACGTTTCTAGTTGATTAGGGTTATAAGTACTCTTTGCCTATATGACACTTGCCATATTCAGACAGAGAGAACAGACTAGAGAATACACACAATGCATAGGTATATATAAAGTCCCATTAGTACACACAGATTAAAAAAATATATAAAATACATTAACACCTGCTAATAATTTGTACATGAATTACATATATCAGGGTACCATTAATGTCTACTGTACATAACATGCATTATCACAGTTGATCCTAATTGCAAACATGTTTTGGCATTATCTTGGGGCAAAACCAGAGAAGAAATAAGCCCTTGGTATATCCCATATTATATATGGTATCAGCTGCACGGCAATATAAATGCCCATATATGTATAGAAAACAATAAAGACAATTGTCAGCACTTATCCTTAACACTGCATATCTGTGTGTATCTAGCAAAATGAAAACATGAGGCATTAGTTCATGTTTTGATCAAAACATTTAAAACTGCATCCCATCATCAAGGGCACCTCATTGTATGTAGGTCCTACCAGATGCACTCACCTCCCAGGTATAGGGGCTTACATCTAGCAAGGGCTGGCTTGTGAGCCACACCCAAATGAGCCTTAAATAAGCTTGATGGACAGCTGCTAGACAACATAAGGCAATATTTTGAGACAAAACCACATGTTCTAGCATGCCTATGCGCCTGTCGTCACTATCACTTGGCGCTTACACCTGCCCTGTCACATAACCCAGAGATGCACAGAGCTTGAATTGGATGGATGCACATGCACGTGCATGCCCTTACTGTACATTGACTACGTACATACGCCGCTTCACTCTTCCATTCCGCCCATGAAATCATAGGCAGTCGTATGTGTCCTTTGCGTTTGAAGATGCACTGGCGTATAGTCCGTTGCTGAGCATACACAGAGCATTTTTACGCAAAATATGGCACGTATTGGGATTTACATTCAGTAATTAATCATGCACTCATGCCCTTTGTGTATATATGGAAATTTGTTGAGATCTAAAACAGCTGCCAGGTACATGTGCCAACTAAAGCATAGGATGAAACGGTTACATCCAATTTAGTGGAAGGGTTAAAGCAGAAATCGAGTGTAGGAGGATTTCTTTTGGGAGGGGGAGCATCTCTCTCTGGATGGTTAGAGTGAGGTAGACGGTATCCGCAACTTGTGGCTACAGTTGTTTTAATGCAGGATTCATGCAGAAGGCATGGAGGGGAGGGGCCTAATGTCTTGTGGGCGGTCTAACGATTTAGCCTCATCCTTTTGTAATAGTTTAGGAGAAAAATTTAAAAGTTTAAATGAATAACAAGGGTGGTGGTTCTAAAGTGGCTTTAGCTTGGATTTTAATGTGATGTTTTTACTATTTCCACCCTGCACATTTTTCAGAGCATGCGCGAACCCACAAATGTAAGTACAGATTGCTTTTAAGGGGTGTTTTAGAAGACCATGAAATGGTTGTGCACCTTAAAATGCTCTCGGCTGGTAAGTTGGTACACATAAAGAACTATTGTGGTTCTCAGGGCCCTCTTAAGATCATCCTGGGCCTGCTGTGCCCGGGGCCCCTATATATACAAAAAAAAAAAAGATTATATATATGGGCCCTGCAGCCCAGGGGGGCCCGTCGGAGGAAGCAAAAAAAAAAAAACTGAAAAAAAAGAAGAAAATACTTACCGTGCTGTCAGCTGGCGATCCAGCTCCCTCCATGGTCTCCTCCTCCGTCGCGCTCCGCAATGGATGTCGGGCGGGCGTGATGACATTCACTGCAAGCGCGACAGAGGAGGAGACCAGGGAGGGAGCCGGATCGCCAGCTGACAGCACGGTAAGAATTTTCTTCTTTTTTTCAGGTTTTGTTTTTTTTTGCTTCCTCCGACGGGCCCCCCTGGGCTGCAGGGCCCCCGGGCACCTGCCCATTGTGCCCTTTGGGAAAGACGGCCCTGGTGGTTCTGAACTCTTTGCAGTCCTTAAACAACCCTTGAAAGGAATCATCACTAGACCAAAATTGTGGATGTTTCTAATATTAATTATTAAATAAATATTCTTAAATTACTTTAGGTTGCAAAAATGGGAATGGTTCTACACTTTGATACTGTGGCAATACTCTTTAATATGAACAGATGCTGCTACTTTGGTTGCTCTGCCAACATAAAATTACATCTCATTCATAGAACGCAAAATAGCAGTGACATTATTAGCTGAATTTAATTGGAATATGATAGAATGCTTGTTTTACATTAACAAGTGATTTTTTTTAAATACAGAAACTACCACAAATGGGACCCCCCATTTTTACTAAACGCCAGCAGCAATAATACAAAAGACTGCACCATGGGAAGACCTAAAGACTTCTGCTCCAAGGACTCCACTCACACCATGTTCCACCACTAGGTGGTGCTGTTCCTATTATGATGAATAGAACATTGACATTCCTCTGACTAGTCAATCAACATGGTGGCTTCTATAAATATTTATAAACACAGTCAATCTGAGAAAGGATTTGCTCTTAATTTTATCAAGATTTTTTACTGACAATTTAGAAATATCGCTCTCTTGAAAACACTAAAATGGGTAAGTTCTTCCATGAAAATTCAAGTTTTGGTTGAAGCATGAATCTACCTCAGTTTTGCTAGTAAGGGAAGTTCATTTTTTTTTTATGTGTGTAAGTGGATGCCAAGTAAGGAAAAAATAAATACTACTTATAATAAGAATCATATCAGGACAGTAAATTTACCAACATAAAAAAAATATGTGCCTGTCACTATAAAACAAAATGCATCCTACTTACACAATTAAATTACACACAATTTGTGCTGTAAAAGTAGTTTAGGAAATTGCAGGGTTGCTTGAAACATATTTAAAATACTGAGCCCCTGGTCATCAATATCATCCATTTTTTATACTTTTTTAACGTTATATAAATATTGTGTCACTGTAAATGAGGTAACACGATTTCTAAAATTATTATAATAAAATACTTTCAAGGTCTGGCAGCCCTGAGCGTAAAATATCTGCCCAAATATTCCGTAAATTCAGAAACCATTGATTTGTTGTTGTAATATCTGCCGCTCAGCTGGTTAACAGACGTCCTTCGCTGTCACACATTCAGCTTATGATCTGTCTGTCCCCTTGCTCAACCTTTAGTTGGGAGATTCACATCCCCTGCTGAACAGACATTATGCATTGCATGGGCACATCCTCCCTGGGATCCGATGCTTTTGCTAGAATCCCATCTCCTAATGCTGTTAGAAAACCCGCAGACTGGAAAAATGAGACAGACGCATCGTGCAGACCTCACATGTGCCGCATCCATCTGTTAAATCATTAAAGTGCCGGCACGGCAGACACAAGAGAAGGGGGGGGGACATATCCATTTCCACTAGGAAACATCAGTTCCTCCTTACTGCTGCTTTCCAGCAGACTAAACGTTCCCAGGGAAATATTTGTTATCCTCCTGAAGATTATAGATATCTACACTTATGGCTGAGAACAGACTCATTTAACTTGTCACCTTCCTGCCGCCAGTTTTTGATCCACTAAAAAAAATGATCACTTCTTTTCCATTTTTCTATTGTTCTTTCCCTATCAGTAAAACTATTATGCAGGTGTAGAATTAGAGATGTGCGAGTAGACAAATTAGTGTAGCCAACATATTCTTCGGTTTTTCAAAGAGTGTAAAGAGAACATATCTATATTTTGGATAAAAAAAATTCAATATTCTGACCAAGTTTAGTGAATGGTATGTTTCTAGAATAGAAAAATCTGGGCAAGTTTTGTGGCAGAACAGGCCGTTTCCTAGAGGAGGAGATTTCCGATACAGTTTTCCAGTTCTGCTTTTGTTTCACAATCCCAAGGAAAGCCTGAAATTCTGCACTGTATTTGTAAAATCACCTTTCGTGGAATTTATAGTTTATAAAGAGGATTGATATTTTTTTGCTGAGTGACTATGTTGGGGTAAGACTGGGAATTTAAAGAAAATTCCAACTGAGAAACATGCAAACTTTTGTGGCCTTATGCAGAATTATGTGAATATTTTCAGATCTAATGTTGGCCATACGTGGGAATCCTCTGCCTTTTCATCCTGATCATATTTTAGCTGGTCCGTTTGGCCCACACCATGGAGCAATGTTGATGCAATTTTGCAGTTTATTTAAATTTCGCCAAATTAGATGACCAGATCACTTTGTTGTGCATGTTTTCTATTGTACTATTTACTTTTACAATAGCTTATTAGACAAACCAAACTTACAAGATAGATTCAGTGACACCAATTCTATGTTAGAGCATGGCAACACAAGCTTTAACATAAGGTACTGTGGGAGAGATGTTCTGGGCCTTATTTCTTATCTTATATCTCTCTCTAGCAGGTCAACCCACATGACTATGTTACCGCGCACACCAGCATTTCATGATTTCAGACAAACCTGGAGGTGCCACCTGTGCCACAACATAGAGCAATCTTAGATATTATTCTGTCTAGGAGGTAAATTTATCAAGCTGTGGGTTTGAAAAAGTGGAGATATTGCTTATAGCAACCAAGCAGATTCTAGCTATCATTTTGTAGAATGTACTAAATAAATGATAACTAGAATCTGATTGGTTGCGATAGGCAACATCTCCACTTTTTAAAACCCACAGCTTGATAAATTTATAGATAGGTGTTCAGGAGGCGATTGTGTCCCTAAAAGGACACCCAGGGTTAAATTGATCAAACTGCGGGTTTGAAAAGTGGAGATGTTGCCTATAGCAAACAATCTGATTCTAGTTATCATATATTTAATGCATTTGACAAAATGATAGCTAGAATTTGATTGGTTGCTATAGACAACAGCTCCACTTTTCAAACCCGCCAGAAACTTACAGCTTGATAAATGTATCCCCCAGTCTCATCAGGAGAGAAAATCACCAGGACACAGAGTGCTGTTCTCATAGATTATATGCTTCACATCTGGGTGCAAAATTTGTATTAAATACATAAATAAATCACCTTTTACCTGTCAAGAGCTAGTTAGACAAATAAAAGAAAGTGTTAGATTAGTTGCTGTGGTTTACTGCAAAATGTGTACCTAAAAGAAATGCTAGTAAATCATCATCATGACCACTAATTTTACAGCAGTGTACAAAGAACTCACATCAGTCCCTGCTCCATTGGAGCTTACAGTCTAAATTCCCTAACACACACACAGCCACAGACTAGGGTAAATTTGATAGCAGCCAATTAACCTACTAGTATGTTTTGGGATTGGGGAAGGAAACCGGAGCACCTGGAGGAAACCCACGCAAACTCGGGGAGAACATACAAACTCCATACGCCATTGTCAGGAATTGAACTCATGACCCCAGGGCTGTAAGGCAGAAGTGCTAACCACTGAGCCACCGTGCTGCCCCAATATGAGTCATTATGTACAACATTTGCTGTATCAGAAGGGCTGGGCATCTGGCCATCCCACATTGCACTGAATAGTTTTTCACATGACGGAAAAGTCTGTGACTGTCGTATGTACGGTGCACACAGAAATTAGAAGGATATAGAAACAATCTTTGATGCTAAGGTAAGAGCAGGATGCACTCTCTGGATCTAAAACACTATTGAAGATAAGCATGGCATTACATTTAAGGGCTTGTCAGAAAACAGAATACCAGGTTCAGCTTCAATAGTGTTTTACATACAGATCGATCAAATGTTTCCTCTGTCTCTTAATTGCTGCTCAATAAAATATCCTATAATAGCTGTTTAAATGAGTTCTATTGAAGAGCTATGAACGGATTGGCTTTCACCTTTAGATTACTATTGCAAATGTAACAAAAGCTATGCCTGGCTTAGCTGAATATACTGTGTGGTTGAGTAAATGCTATGTATAGATTAGAGAAAGTGTAGAAGTTATCCAATCACTCAGATAGATTAATAACATTTTAGTGCTGGTAGACTAATTTTAAACTTTTCCTGGCTGTTGAGAAATGTGTCATTTGCACTAGAATGAATGTTTCCTAAACCATAGGTGGTCCAAGGCACTTGTTCTACATGTTTCTACTTTTGGCGGTAGCGGGTAATTACATAAAGAATTCCTTTTAAAATCTTCATTAGAACACGCACGCTAACCCTAAACGCAAGATCACCCTTGTCTTCTTGTCACTTATTCTACCAAACCATTCCCATCTTGACACGTGTGTACCAAGCCCCTACCCACTGCACTGTGCAGAGGAGAAGGGATCTGGAAGCAGCTCCCACTTCTCCATCTCCATGATCAGAGTGCCAGTGACATCCCAATGACTCACTCACAGGCCCGGCGCTCCCATTAGGCAAGGTTAGGCACTTGCCTAGGGCGCCGGGCTCTGGAGGGCGCCACAGATTAAAAATTTCTTTAAAACTGTGCGGCGACCGCTGACCATACCTTTCACGGCCGCCGCACAGCTTCACATACATCCACAGGGAGGAAGGGGGAGGGACTATTGCTCATCACCACCGCCGCCTCTCTGCTCCATCTCCTCCCCTCCACTCACTGACTGTCGGGCCGTGACATCATCATCATGGCCCGACAGTGTCAGTGAGTGGAGGGGAGCAGACGGAGCAGAGAGGAGACAAGTTAAGGTAAGAAAAGACCGGGGGGGCGCCGATTTTGAAAATGGGGCGGGGGGCACGGGGCTGGGGGCACGAGGCGGGGGGGCGCCGATTTTGAAACTGTGCCTAGGGCGCTAAGGACCCTAGCACCGGCCCTGCTCACTCATGATGCTCTGCACAGACCTCCACAACAGGAATATTACAGGATTTTGGACCCTCCTCCACAGCACGCAGCAGCAGGTTAAGAACTACTGGCACAAGTTATTTGGGAGAACAGGTCATACTTTGTGAGTCTACTTGCAGTCAGAACAAAGTCTTGCCAGTGTAGGGCAGTTCTACAAATTGGGAGAATCAAGATAGTTTTCAGACTGTGCTGCTCTCTCCTACCTATTCTAGCAGCAATGACTAACTGCTGCTGCTGCTGCTGCTTTTCAAGATCCTGGAAATTTAAGACCCTTTTTGGAAATGGGATAGGTACTATTCACCTCATGGAAAGCCAAGCAAGAGTTAACACTCTAGACCTCCAACTAACCACCCAGTCCCAACAAATGAAACCAATAACACTCACAATAAATACGCCTTCTTTCCCTCAACACACCATCATTAAATTACACAGGTCTGCAAAATAAAAAATTTGGACAGCTGTTTTGGTTTAGTTGACTGATTCTTACGGTTTTTTTGGTGCGCTGAATCCAAAACTGACAGCCGTTTTGTCCTGGGACGTCAGGTTTTCGAACAAACGGGTGGTCATCGTTTAAAAAAAATCTCTTAACGAATTTACATGAAGAATATTAACTCATTTGCACAGGTGACGACAAAATTAACACCATACTCAAGTAGATTGCTTGTGAAATCGTCTTTTTATAAGCTCTAAACTTCTTTTTGAGCTTTCCTCTTGTAGGTGGCTTCCGGAAGATCCCTGTACAACATCCAGCAGTAGTCAGCCATCATCGTAACACTCCATTTCCTTTGATACCTTCTTTCCATTTCTTTTATATCTTGATGGAAACGTTCTCCCTGCTCTTCACTCACTGCTCCCAAATTTTCAGGAAAATAGTCAAGGTGTGAGTTGAGAAAATGGACTTTTAAGCTCATGGAGCAACCAAGCTTGTGGAACGCTTTCAACATTGTTTCCACCATTTCCTTGTAATTTGGGTCCTTTTGGTTTCCCAAAAAGTTTTTTATGACCACAGACAGTAAAGGCAACCCACGCTTCTTTTTGAGTTGGAGTCATTGAACTGATGAAGTCTTTGTTGCATATGAGTTTTCTAATATCCGGGCCAACAAAAACACTCTCTTTCAGTTTTGCCTCCGTTAAACCTGGAAACTTGGATCCCAAGTACTTGAAGCATGCGCTATCTTTGGGAAGTGCCTTAACAAATTGCTTCATTAATCCTAATTTTATATGGAGTGGTGGTAATAACACCTTCTCAGGGGGTACCAATGTATCCCTGAGAACATTCTTTTCACCAACAACTAGACTTCTTGGTGGCCAATTTTTTTGCTTCCAGTGATTTTGTCGGTCTCTACTGTCCCATCAACATAGAAAACAAGGGTATTTGGTGTACCCAGCCTGTTGTCCCAGCAGCATACACAATACTTTCAAATCCCCACATACCAACCAGTTTTGGTTTTGATAATCCACTTTCTTGAGTACCAACTCCAAGTTCTCATAACTCTCCTTCAAGTACATATGCTTACATACTTTATGAGTAGCCCAAACTTTATCTTGATCACCAAGTTTTAATTTGAAATAAACTAAATAAACTTTCTTAACAAAATCCGTAATATTCAACTGCTGCTTTTTCACCATGAACTCTCCACATATGAAACAGAAACTGTCAGGCGAATTTACACACATTTTTGGAGGCATTGCACATATTTTGAACCACTCAGACAATAGCAGGATGACGACTGAAATGAAATACAAGATTGTGGAGGAATCAGAGAACAAGTTAATGCATGAAAGAACATGTCCGGGCAGGCCCTAGCAAGAACACTCAACAATGCAGTGATCACCATCAGGACCAATAAAAATGTATTTTCATATTTTTGGGAGCACTGGCAGTGAAAATAAATTTGTTTTTCCATGTTCAGTTTTTTTTCCCCAAGTATGATGAATTTGAAATTTAGCGATTTCCAGCTACCTGTTTGACCAAGGCACATTTCGATTGTGAAAAAACCTGACGTCCCAGGAAAAAATGGTGGTCATTTTCGAATTCAGCGCACCAAAAAACATAAGAATCAGATGAAATTATGAAAACAGCTTTTTGGTTGCAGACTTGTGTTATTAGCCCCGCAATTAATACAGAGAGCCCACAGTATAATATTAGCCCCTACAATATATTGATAACCCCATCAGAGCCACATTACATAACTAGCCCCACATTTCCTAAAAGAACCCCCATATTAAATGAGTAGACCCTGCCTACTGATATATTAAATGAATTGCCCTCATATTACATGAGAAGCCACATACAATTCCCACATTACATTAAAAGTCCAACTACATAAACTTAATACTGTCCCCACACACATAGTACATTAATACTCTTTCCCATACACACACATTATATTAATGCTCTTACCTACATGCACACACTTCATTAATACCCTTCCTCACACACTACATTAATACCCCTCCACACACTTCATTAATATCCTTACCCCACACATACACATACATTAGAGAAATGTGTGAAACAGGAGGGGAAGGATGAAGTTCAGTGTTGAGAAAGGGAGGAAAAAAGAAGGAGGGAAGTGGTGGATCATCACTGAGAAGACGCAGATCAGACCCCTGTTTTGAGTGGTTGTCTGTCTGTCAGCCCAAGCATCCTACCCAAGGTTGACAGAGAGCTGAGCCTATCAGAACTAAGGGCACGACATTTAATAGGGTGACTGGTCCCTTGAAAGGGACCGGTCTCCACAAAGATGGTCTCCTATAGGTCAGGGTCGGCTCCGATAAGGCCTGGGATCACAGACTGGGGAACTGGGTACCCTCAATCCAATGTCAGTAGAACTGTGGTTGCAGGGTGTGCCCTTAAGTTAAGGTGCTGGTGAAGGCCACCTTAACCTCTAAGCTTTTTTATTGTTCTTTTTTATTAATTACAAATTGAAAAACAATAATTGTTAATTTTTTTGCTAAGATACAAGTTCAGGCATTGTGTCACTCACCGGACTGTGAGTGCCATTTCTCCCGTTGTTAGGAACCGTGGCCGTCCGCCATCATGAGGGTCTGCGCATGTGCAGCCCTTATTAAACCTTCAGTACCTGTTGCTTTTAATTGATTGGATGATCAGGCAACCCTCCCTATTTACACCACCTGTGATCATTACCTGGTTGCCTGATCTTGGAGTCTCATTCCCCATGAGCCTCTGAAGGTGTTCCTGTGTTTCCTCGTGTGTTCAGCTCCTGCTGATTCCTGTGTACTGCTATTGTGGTTTCCAGACCACTTCAACTCTCCTGTGTTCATCGTGCCTGCACTCAGCTTATTCCTATCTGCTACTACCACCGGACTCCAGTCCGCTTCAACTCTCCTGTGTTCAGCGTGTCTGCTCTCCGCTGCCTCCGTTACTACTGCAGGTTTCCAGACCACTTCAACTCTCCTGTGTTCATCGTGCCTGCACTCAGCTGATTCCTATCTGCTACTATCACCGGACTCCAGTCCGCCTCAACTCTCCTGTGTTCAGCGTGTCTGCTCTCCGCTGCCTCCGTTACTACTGCAGGGTTCCAGACCGTCTCAACTCTCCTGTGTTCAGCGTGTCAGCTCTCCACTGATTCCTATCTGCGACTGCTGCCGGATTCCAGACCGCCTCTACTCTCCCGTGTTCACCGTGTCTTCTCTCTGCTGCCTCCGCTACTACTGCTGGATACCAGACAGCCTCAACTGTCCCGTGTTCATCATGTTTCCAGTTTCACTTACTACTGCTTCCTGAGTATTGCTTCGTTGATTCTGGATTACCTGCCGTGCGCTGCACCAACCTGATTACCGCTTCCATTCTCCAGTGGTCTCTCCTCCTGCCGGCCTTCAGCCGTTCAGGTATCCCTGCACGTCTCTCTGACAGCCTGCTCTCCTGAACCGCGGTATGCATACTTTCCATTGACTTTGCTTTTGTATTGCATATCCGTCTGGACTGTGTTGTGTTCATCTCCGGAGTTTACTATCCACTGAAGCTATTGTTACCATTGACTTTGTTCTCTATTACCTGGATCGCTATTGTGACTTTGTATACTTAAGCAGCGCTTGTCAGTTATTATTGTATTGTGGATATGATCGTGGGATCAAGTTCTGTGTGCCCGTGTATGCTCTGCATTACATTCATCTCCTCGTGCCCTTCCTCACATATATATAGCAGTGGTACAACTTGCTGACGCAGACCACTGACTCCTGTTTCCCTGTGACACCAGTTTCAAGTATCCTCTCACATAAGCAGTGGTACAACTTGCTATACGCAGACCACTGACTTCCCCGTTACCTACTTGCACCTGGAATCCATTCCTTCACTATAGACAGCGGTACAACTTGCTATACGCAGACCACTGACTCTCCTCACGTTTACTTGTCCATCTGGTACCTCGTGTACATACATCTACTCATTACCAGTGCTGCTAGTCATAGACTTTCCTTGAGCATTCTCTCACCATCTGCTGATTCTCCTGTTCCGTTGTCACCCTGCTACCAGAGAACCATAGTACCAGCTATATTACTCTGGTAAGTCCATCATCTGGTGATTTCCTGGGCAAAGACTCCTAGTGCCCGTGACACATTGGATGAAATGCGTTGGGGCAATTGACAGCTCTACAGTGAATATAGCATCAAGTACTTTACTTCATTGTAAGATATGCTGTTTTAAAATTAACATATTGTAAGTGTAACCTTCAAATCAGTGAATAAAAGAAATTGCTTTTATAGATTTCACAAAGATCTCCCTTTATTTTTCCCTCTTGCTTATATACATGTGAGCGGAAAACTGCAGGGGAGGAGTCCAGGACTGAAATCAAAGAGCCGACATGAGCTGAGAGCAGTAAGCCATCTGACACAGGACACCAGCAAAGAGTCAGCGCAACCATTGGGTGCGCAGCACCATTCATATGGACACGGAATTGACGGCTTAGAAAACCTCTTGAAGGTAATTGGCTAGACACAGGCCCGGCGCTACCATTGGGCAGCGTTAGGCAACTGCCTAGGGCGCCAAGCTCTGGGGGGGCGCTACTGAAATTGTGCACATCTATAAAGCTGTGCGGCGGCCATGGAAGTTAAATTCAGCGACCGTCGCACACCTTTATATTTGTGCACGATTTCATCTGATACATGGCAGGTGTGGGGTGATTGATCGCCGCTCCCCCCCTTCCTAATGATGCACTATACCTCACGCTCCTCTCTTCCATCACTGACTGTCGGGAGTGACGTCATCATCATGTCCCGACAGTCAGTGAGGAGACCGCCAGAGAGGAGCAGAGCAGCAGCATGAATAATACTTCCAGGTAAGTACAGAGTTGTGAGAGGGAGGAGGGGGGGGCACATGGTTATACAAGGGGGGCAATGTGCTGTGGGGAGGGGGGACATATTCAAGCGGGGGGGCAGTTTGCTGCAGGGGGGACATGTTCAAACAGGGGGGGCAGTGTGCTGCAAGGGGGGGGACATGTTCAAGAGGGGGGCAGTGTGCTGCGGGGGGCCAATGCCAAGCAGGGCAGGCGGTGTGCTGTGGGGGGGACATTGTCAAGCAGGGAGGGGACATTGTGCTGCAGGGGGAACAGTGTGATGGGTCATTCTCAAAAGTTTTTTGTTCCCATATCTAACACTTGGATACTTTCCCTCTAGAAATCCTGTGTTTGCCCCTGGATAGCAGTGGAGTTTGGACAGCATTCTTCATGAAACATCACTGCATCCAGACCGCTGGAGGAGGTAAGGCTTATCTTTTTTTTTCTTTTTTTTTTAACAAAGTGGGTATTTGGTGTATGTTGTGGGGGATGGGGGGTTCAAATTGTGCCTAGGACGCCGAGAAACCCTGCACTGGACCTGGCTAGACACTGCTACTGTATACCATACATTCTCTGAATGGACTAAGTGGACTCATGGAATACTAAATGTACATTATTTAGTTAGATCACATCAGCAACAGCTGGTGAGCTTGTGACCTGTCAACAATTAATCTGTATGCACTGCTACTGCATGGACATACGATTAGGATTGTCTATATGCATACTAGCTAATGTTTCGATGTAATTCATACATATTGTATCTTTGTTATTCATTAAAATTTATATATGCATTTGTACTTATAATATCTGGAACCGCATGTTGGGCACTAAATAGTCATTGATTTATCAATTACGCTAGGAGTGTGGTTAATGCCTTATTTGTGCTGCTCACACGGATAAACTACCACTGAGGTTAGTAGCACCGACCGTACATTTATCAATGAGTCCTCCAAAACTAAACATCCGTGCAAGAAGCATACTTGTTGTTAGGGAGGTGTCACAATACTTACCCTTCCATGTTCCCCCGCCGCTCCATCGGACCCGGAAGCCGCACTTCCAGGTTCGGCGGTCACGTGACCGCTACCTAGGGTGGTCACATGATCGCTACCAGGGCGGGGAATTCAAATGGGACACTGCATAAATACATAGCTCTGACACTTGGAGAGTGTCAGAGCAACTTACCAGTTCCTGGCTCCTGATTCCTGTGTCCTCCCTTGTTCCTGCTTCCTGTGTGTTGACTCCCAGTGTACCGACCCGGCTTGTTCACTCTTCTGGATTCTGTTGTCCTCCGTGTACCAACCTGGCTTGTTGACCTTCCTTATTGCCTGTGCTCCTGACCCGGATTGCCTCACGCTCCTTCCTCTATACGTTTATCTGCCTTCCTGTGTACCGACCTGGCTAGCTGACCTCGCTTCTGTTCTGGTGACCCGTGTACCGACCCAGTTTGATTGACTCCGAGACCGCTTCCTGATTCTGTCTGCATTGCCTGCCTGTGTACCGACTCGGCCTGTCCGACTACTCTCATCTTGCTCCTACTCCGCTGTACTACATCTTGGGGCAAACCTAAAGACCGCAACCTGCGGCTCCTGGCAGCAAAGCCCATCCCGCCTTGCGGCAGTTCTTGGTGAATACCGGGAAGATCGTTAGACTCCGCACCTCAGGTAAGCCAGCATTAATCAAGATTAGTAGTGAATCCAGTAAATCCGTTACAGTTTGCTCTGACTATGGATCCAGCGGCTAAAGATCTACTGGAGCATTTAGTGTATAGAATGGACAAACTGGAGGCGAACCAAGAGCAACTTTTAAAATTCCTCCAGAGCCTATCTACTCAGCTGGATGTTGTTCAGAACACCTTAGTGGCCACCTGACCTCCTGCACCTGTGATTGCGGCTTCGGACCCCTCCTCCTCCGCAGCAGCTTTTTCCTCCCAATTGCGGATGCCTAATCCGCCTAAGTTCGATGGAGACCCTAAACTTTGCAGAGGATTTTTGAACCAATGCGCCATCCACTTTGAACTGTTGCCGGGGAATTTTCCTTCTGAAAAGGCTAAGGTGGCTTATGTGATATCACTGCTCTCTGGTCAAGCCTTAGCGTGGGCATCCCCATTATGGGAGCGGAATGATCCTATCCTGCATAATTTCTACACCTTTTTGTCCAAATTTAGAAAGATTTTTGACGAGCCCGGAAGGGTCTCCAATGCCGCTGCTGGGTTATTGCGTCTCCGCCAAGGAAACCAGTCTGTGGGTCAGTATGCGGTCCACTTCAGAACTATGGCCTTGGAACTCCGCTGGAACGATAAGGCTCTTGTAGCTACATTCTGGCAGGGTCTTTCGGATCGGATTAAAGATGAGCTGGTGTCTCAGGAACTCCCTGCATCTTTGGACGATCTCATCTCCCTCTGCGTTAAGATTGACTTACGTTTCAAGGAGCGTAGTTCTGAGAAGGAACAGTCTCGACACAGTATGATCCGTCTAGCTCCCAACTTCCAAACACCTGTTCTTCCGCCCGAGGAACCGATGCAATTGGGAAGGACCCGCCTATCGGCCAAAGAGAGAGAGAGAGAGAAGATTCCGAAACAAGTTATGTTTATATTGTGGAGAGAGCGGGCATCTTCTGAACTCTTGTCCCAAACATCCGGGGAACGACAGGGCCTAACGTGTTCAGGAACTGTGTCGTTAGGCCTCCTTCTTTCATCTCCCTTAGTTCCTTATTGTAATGATTGTGTCACTATTCCCATTTCTTTACAGTCTGGACAATATACCTTTTCTCTGTCCGCACTCCTTGACTCCAGAGCGGCTGGGAATTTCATTTCGGCTGCCTTGGTAAAGCAATTCTCTATCTCCACGCAAGCTCTAGAACAACCTATCTCCCTATTAGCCATCGATGGTGGAAGAATCCCTGAAGGATCTATCTTTTTACGCACCACTCCTCTTCATCTTCAGATTGGAGTCCTACATCAGGAGAGTATCTCCTTCTTCGTCATCCATAAAACTACCAATCCAGTTATCCTTGGGCTTCCGTGGCTCCATCTCCATTCTCCTAACGTGGATTGGCAGTCCGGCCATATCTTATCCTGGGGACAACATTGCTTTAATCATTGTCTATCGAAGGTAGTTCCCAAGGAGGATCCCAAATGCCACAGGAGGTTACCCTTGGCACTTCTTCCTGAACCCTACCAAACCTTTTCTGATGTCTTTTGTGAACAGGAGGCCACAAAACTCCCTCCACATAGAATTTGGGACTGTAATATAGATCTCATTCCCGGTAAACCAGTACCCCGAAGCAGAGTGTATCCACTTTTCATTCCCGAATCCAAGGCCATGGAGGATTATGTCCAAGACAATCTCAGAAAAGGCTTTATCCAGAAATCCTCTTCTCCTGCTGGGGCAGGCTTTTTCTTCGTAAAGAAGAAGGACGGGGGCCTCCACCCTTGTATTGACTATCGAGGCCTTAATGCCATCACCGTAAAAAATCAGTACCCCTTACCACTAATCTCAGAATTATTTGATCGGATAAAGGGGGCTACCATCTTTTCTAAATTGGACCTCAGAGGAGCCTATAACCTGGTGCGCATTAAGGAGGGGGATGAGTGGAAGACAGCCTTCAACACCCGGGACGGTCACTTTGAATACTTGGTCATGCCTTTTGGGTTATGCAATGCCCCGGCTGTTTTTCAAGGCTTCATGAATGAAATCTTTCAAGACCTATTATACCAATGTGTGATCATCTACTTGGATGATATCCTCATCTTCTCCCAAAACTTAGTATCACATCGCAAACATGTCTTGGAGGTTCTGTCCCGTATTAGGAAGAATCATCTATATTGTAAATTAGAGAAGTGCATCTTTGAACAAAAGCAAGTTCCCTTCTTAGGTTATATCATCTCTGGCACTGGATTGCAAATGGATCCTACCAAGTTAAAAGCCATACTAGATTGGCCTCAACCCTCGGGCTTTAAGGCTACACAACGGTTCCTGGGATTCTCCAATTACTACCGCCAGTTCATTAAAGGATACTCTACTTTGGTGGCACCCATCACTGCCTTAACCCGTAAGTCTGCGAATGCCAAAATATGGTCTGGAGAAGCCACCCAAGCCTTTGCTACCTTAAAATCCTTCTTTTCCTCAGCACCCATCCTCCAGAAACCTGACTGTTCTCGCCCGTTCATTCTAGAGGTGGACGTATCCTCCGTAGGTACAGGAGCAGTTCTCTCTCAACGAGACGCTACCAGTAAACTACGTCCATGCGGATTCTTTTTCCGTCGCCTTCTACCTGCTGAAAAGAACTACGGTATCCGTGATAAGGAGCTCCTGGCCAACAAATTGGCTCTTTTTAATGGAGGCATCTTCTAGAGGGAGCCCAGTTCCCCATCACCATCTATACTGATCACAAGAACTTGCTATATCTACGTACTTCCTGCTGCCTAAATACTCGACAAGCAACATGGTGCTTATTTTTCTCCCGATTTGACTTCAACATTTCCTTCCTATCTGGATCTAAAAATATCAAGGCAGATGCTCTATCTCGCTCATTTGATCCTGCTGACTCGGAACCCTTGGAGGAGAATAAATTTATTCTGGACCCTAGTCGAATATTGGCAGCAACTCATATAAAAAAAAGCTGTCCTCCAGGCAAGACCTTCATTTCTGCACCTCTTCGCATCAAACTCCTACGATGGGCTCATCATTCCCTCTTCTCGGGTCATGCTGGCATTCGCAAGACTTGGGCCCTGTTATCTCAAAACTACTGGTGGCCTTCCATACGGGAAGATGTAAGGAGGTTTGTGTCTTCGTGTTCCATATGTGCCCAACACAAGACCCCAGGAGAAGACCTTATGGTCATTTACTTCCATTACCAGTTTCTGAATACCCATGGTCACAAATCTCCATGGATTTTATCACCGACCTACCCCCATCCAAGTCGTGTACTGTGGTCCTAGTGGTCACAGACCGCTTTTCCAAAACTGCCCACTTCATTCCACTGAAAGGTCTTCCATCTTCCTCCTCGTTGGCTGATATTTTCATCAAAGAGATATTCCGCCTTCATGGTTGTCCTCATCACATTGTCTCCGATCGAAGATCTCAGTTTATATCCAAATTCTGGAGATCAAGCTTGATTTTTCCTCTGCATATCACCCCCAGTCTAATGGCCTCACAGAGAGAACCAACAAGGAGTTGGAGAAATTCTTAAGAATATTCATTTCTGCCAATCAAGACAACTGGGTGGACCTCCTTCCATGGGCTGAGTTCGCCCATAATAACCATTTCCATGAGGCTCTCTCTAATTCTCCTTTTTTCGTTCTCTATGGTTGTCATCCTAGATTACCCACCTTTTCCCAAATTACTGCTTCTGAAGTCCCAGCGGTGGACTTATTATTTCGTAACTTCGCACATATCTGGGAACAAACCAAATCAAGTCTCAGAAAAGCCATCTCTCGTTCTAAGGAGGCCTATGATAAAAAGAGAGGAGCCGGCCCTAATTTCTCCATCGGGGATAAAGTTTGGCTATCTACACTGAACATTCGGTTAAAGGTTCCCAGCAAGAAATTCGCCCCCAGGTTCATTGGTCCATTTTCCATCTCAGAGATCATCAATCCAGTAGCTTTCAGATTAAGTTTACCACGTTCTCTATGTATCCCAGATGTTTTTCATGTGTCATTGCTGAAACCAGTGGTTACGAACAAGTTTTCCACCCCTCCTAGGGCTCCTCCTCCTGTTATTATTCAGAATCAGGGTGAATATGAAGTAAAACAAATCCTGGACTCCCGTAAAAACAGAGGTGGCGTACAATTCCTAGTAGACTGGAAAGGTTACGGTCCCGAGGAACGCTCCTGGGTAAGAGCAGTCGACCTTCATGCCCACCGTCTACTCAAACGCTTTCATAAAAAATTTCCCTGTAAACCTGTATAGGTGTTTGGAGTCCACCTTTAAGGTAGGGGGTACTGTCACAATACTTACCCTTCCACGTTCCCCCGCCGCTCCGTCGGACCCGGAAGCCGCACTTCCGGGTTCGGCGGTCACGTGACCGCTACCTAGAGCGGTCACATGATCGCTACCAGGGCAGGGAATTCAAATGGGACACTGCATAAATACATAGCTCTGACACTCTGAGCAGATTTCAGGGAATTGAATCTGCCTCTAATTGTCCAAAGTGTGGAAATTACCTTTTGGCATCTTGTTTGGTAGTGACCTGGAATCAAAACCTTTTGGACTAAAATCATTAGATGCGTTAGTAATACAGGAGTGACAATACCCTTATATTCTCTATCTACATGTATCTTTGATTTTAAATTATAGTATACGATTATTGGTGTGACTCAACAATATGTAATAAATTTATTTGTTAGCCAAAGTTTGTATAGCCAGACAATACTTAGCTCCTGCTAGCCCAAAAATACAAGATTGGATTAAATTGGTAAATAAAACAGTAGGGCACGGAAGACTTGTATATACAAGCAAAAATTACATATTAAAATTTGACAGTGTCGGGAGCAATATGGAAACAATGGTACAACAAGCTTTACCTCTCCTGTACCTTTAGCCTGAATTAACACAATCTGGTCCACAACCCAGAAGAAACAACCAAATAGTAATCAAAGTATTTATTATATGGTGGTGCTACCATACACACAAAATGAGATGTAAAAGATCTAACACAAATATGGTGCAATAAAACTAACACAGAGATGCTCAAAAAAATAAATAAGGAAAAAAGGGAGATATTAGCGTTACAGTCCTCCTTAGGTATGGTGCTTCTTATTGATTTACTGATCTCTCTTGAGGGCCACACCAGTGACAATAAGTCTCGAAGATATGAAATAAATGAGAAAAACAAGATATTATAGTGTAGTAAATCTGGACCAAAATGAATCACCAGAGTGCCCTCATACGTGACATGCAATTTAACACATCATGTGCACCCAGTGTAGAGGAAAACTGAATATTCACTAACGGTAAATGACACCAGCACTCCACAACGTTCCCTGCGTGATTGCATTTACAAAAGTAAGTGAAGTTCAAAAGGTATTAGACGTATTTTTCATCTCTTGGTCTTATCCTGAACAATAGATAACAGTCCTCTATCATATGAAGCAGTTGTGAAATGAATAAAATGAAAACCATGTTGCGTGTTACCTTCTATCTAATGATAATAAAAAATTGCTGACTACAGAAACACATTTAAAATGTTAAACACAAGCATTCACATATATGCAGTTGAATTCAGACATAGATAATCCTCAGGACATGGATATGGATTTCTTCCTCCAGAATTACAGCAGAGTCAATCCCATCATGAACATCAGGACCCAGGTCTTTTAGTCTACATCTCCGTGTAGATGGTAGAAGACTGTGGGATTCCTAGCAAGTCCACCCTACCTACGCGTTTCGACATGATATAAGTTTTTCTCAAGACATAATTATATCAAGTAAGGGCAGATACAGAGATCAACTATTTGGAGATCAAGAAAAGTGATACTGCAGTTGTCCATAAATATCAAATAACAACAGATACAAAGACTTACATACAAGAGAAGTGGTACTGTGAATTTGGTATAAAAACTATGACACTGTGAGAGTTAAAAATTCAAAGAACAAATCTTTAAAACCCAAGATCTGGGTTAGGAGCTATGCAGAAGTAAAACGTGCTGTTAATGTCCCTGATCTGGAACTGAAGATTTTTGCTATATGTACCCCCACACAATAAAAGGATGTCAACCACTGCAAAACAACATTATAGAATAAGGACACCTCCAAATATTGTCGATGTATTATAAATGGTCTAAATGTTTTTGTGTGTTTTATGCACATGATGGAAGCTAAAAGATTATAGGGGTTTAAAAATGGTCATGTAAAAGCTAAAGCTTTTACCATCATAACATTTCATCCAACGCTCTTTCAGGACACAGGAGACTTACTTCACAGTGCTCAGAAAATGATTTTTATTTTTTTAAGCAAAATCTATCTCTTGACATCTTCGCCAGAGAAAAAAAACGGCTCCCATCATAGCGAAAGGGTTTAGTCGTATTAACATCTGTGTTTTAAATCATTGTGAATATGTTAAGCTGACAGTAATTCTCTGAGGAGTGCTGATCATTAATTCTCTATGCATAAAATTAAAACTTGAAACACATTTTTAAACCCATTTCTAATCATCCCAGAAAACTTTCCCTGCGTAGCAAACTATTGTTCCGGTGTAATGTATTTTGGGAGAAGAATGTTCAGGCTATTAAAAGTCTCTCAATCCCCCCTGCCTCTCGTGCTTTTTTAATTTAAAGCATTAAGTGTAATACAGATTTTTTTTTTTTCTTCGCAGGAACATTGTTCCACATAATAGAAGGAGCAGGATGTGTTTTAGCCTTAAATGGGTCTTGAGTTTTTGCACTGCATTAACTCTTTAGTTTTTGTAGACTACAAATCTCTGGGGCAAACACAGGATTTTAAAGAGAAGATTCCTGATGGAAAAGGTACGGTAGAATATGAACGACCAAGGAGATTCAAGATATTTGTGGCTATCATGCCACATCTGAAATAGGATATACATGCACAAGTATGGTATTTATGAATACTGCCCTAGTATAGTCTACAGATCTCAGTATAGAGTAACATGAGCTTTGAATCAGGGCCGTTCCTCCCATGAGGTGAGACAAGAACTTTGTTTGAAACTGGCCCAACCTAGAAACTATAGTTATAGCTGCTTTGTCTATTGCAAATATTGTACCTAAATTAATGAATGAACACTTTATAGTTTGTGTTGTCTATTAAAAAAAGAAAGAATTACTTGGCACCAAGTTGCAGTAAAAAGATAAATTAACTATCTGGATACATTAAAAGAATATTTTTCTTATTCATGTAATTTATTCAGTAGAAACACTTGAAAAATAGGATTTAAATAAAGCGCAGCACTTGCCGGCTCAACAATACAGATGATATAAAATCTCAGGGCAGTCTATTATCACTTCCTTTCACTGCTGGTTTTACAACAATTTATATGTAGGTAAAAAATTACATTAAAATTTGCTGTGATGCAAGGGATGGAAAAGACATACAGTTTTAGGGGCATATTTATCAAAGAGCTAAGAGCCCTATTACTGTCAAAAATGTGTGTTTTCAGCAGCTATAGGGCTCGTTATTGCTTTGTCCATTTCACCAAAAAGGTTAATGCTGATGAAGATTTCCCCATGTCATTGTGGAAGTCTGTTTAACAAGTTGTGTTGCCATCCCAGAAGAGACCAAAATCATTAAAAATAAAAGTGCTAAAAAAAAAATAATGCTCAAATCTGGGCTTTCAGTTCCAAATACAAGTGACACAACTAAGGAAACAGGCCTGTCAAAGAGCTATGTTAACTCTCAGGGGTAAATTTGTCAAGCTGCAGGTTTGAAAAAGTGAGATGTTGCCTATAGCAACCAATCAGATACTAGTTATCATTTATTTAGTACATTCTACAAATTGACAACTAGAATCTGATTGGTTGCTATAGGCAACATCTCTATTTTTCAAACCAGCAGCTTGATAAATTTACCTCTCAGTTTTGGTGATTTTTTTATATTCATATTCATTTGATCAATTCCAATAAGAGAAATGTTAAAGACTTTTTTTTAAAAAAACTACTGCTCATCGTCAGGATCTGGGACATGTTGATGAATATGCCCCTTAGCATAACATTCTCTATTAAATATATCAATAGCAGTCATGACTTTTTGGAACAAAGGATATTCTTTACTGTTGACTGTGAGTTCATAGGTGACAATAGCCCACTAAGCACTTTTTACCTTTGCCATCTGGATGGACCAATATGCCATATGTAGCCCTTACCCTCATGTATGAAACTCCTATTGTCCTGTAGAGTGTAAGCCTTCGAGCAGGGCCTTCTTACCTCTCTGTATTACCCAATCATGGTTTGTAGCTTCTTAGTAGTTATTGTGTGATCATCATGTGTGATCACCAGACAATAACACTGTAAACTACAGATATCATTAAGATCAAAAGGGATGGTGCGTGGCCTGGACAAGCATGGAGTAGCACTTATTGCTACATGTTCTCCAGCCCATATATCCTGTAAATCTCCTGCAAGGTGACTAAAGTGACTGTTTGGACACAGAACCGGGTTCCTGACATGCTGCTGATAAAGAGGACCTGCAGTGATATTGATCTTCGTGCAGGAAAGAGTCGTGCATTGCTTCCATGGGGGTGCTGCATATGTGGAGGTGGTTTGAGTCGAGAGGCCAGGATGCTGCAAGTGAGCAGCATGATCGCTGCTTAACTCCCCTGTATACTTGGAAGGACTTACCATTACCTGTATCGGAGGTTCTCCAGCTTGGTCCTGTGGGCTGCGTGTACAATCGGGGCTGTTGATCCTCTCCTTTTTCTCACCACTCCTCGCTCCGGGGTGCCATACTGCCCAGACCTGAGGTACTCTACGCTGAAGTTCAGTGACAGAGGGGAATCTTTTTATGCTTTGCAGCATTGCATACCAGCCTGTGTACAATCGATTACTCCAGATATCTTTCACACATCCTTTACCATCTGATAAACGGCCTAATTTCATTCTGGATTCATCTGCACTTCAGTGGAGGGTGACGGCGCTTGGCTGAAAATTGACTGGTTTTGTGTAGAAAAAACTGACTGTGCTACCAGCATTATAACTTCTGATACAGAAATACTTGTTTGTAAGTGGCCTGGGGGCTAGGCCATATACAAGTCTGTGGGATAAACTTCATTTTACCTACCTCCCAAGATCATGGGAAAGCATAGCCAATCTGCTGCGGTGGGAAAGCTGGAGCGCTTTGCTTGCTCCTCCACTACTGTTCCTGGCCCAGGCGATGCACCGCATCCCGCTCCTCCGCCTTTATCTGGTCCACCAGCTGACCCAGAGCAGCAGGTGCTACAGGCCATTGGTACATCTGAAAACGAGTGACGGAAAAAATTGGAGAGGTGCAGGTTGATCTTTCTCTTCTCTAGCGTCTAGGTTTCTCTTTAGAAAAACTTCAGGTGGATTTATTAGGGAGGTTTGTCCTAATGAAAGCTGTCATCAATTGGGTTTCAGTGCTTCTCCTTGTAGTATATATACCTCCACCAGCATTGTTTCCGGAGGTCCCCATCATATGTATAGGGGATTTTAATAATGTGATGAATAAAGCTGTGGACAGATGGTGGGAGCAAAATGCTGTAGTCAATCGATCTGCATCGGCCTTCTCCGCCTTGATAGATGAGCTGGGCTTGGTAGATGTCTGGCGCCTGAGGCATCCAGAAGATGTTCAATTCTCCTGTTTCTTCACATCATATAATGCATTCTCAAGAATGGATCTAGCTTTGTTGTCACATTCTCTGGTGCCGCCGGTACGTGGAGTAGAATATAGAGCCAGGGGGATTTCTGACCACTCGCCTCTTCTCCTATCTATTGACTGTTGTCACCAGAGGTCAGTCCTTCTGGAAACTGAACCCCTTTTGGCTCCTCCTGACGGGTACAGTGGCAACATTGGTGACGCAGTGGGAGGGATGTTTTGCTGATAACTTCGAGGCAGCATGGCCCCCGATAGTTTGGGATGCCTGTAAGGCTTTTATGAGGGGGACATTAATCACCAGTGTGGCAGAAATAAAAAAGTCGTCTAGATACAAGGAAAAGAAATTGGCGGAAATATGCAAACTATGAGAAGTACAATATATACATGATAGAACTGAGGCTACAAGACGAGCTTGGCAGTTAACCAAGCTCGGGAATGGGTTGATTACATCTTTGATAAATCTAAATGTAGACTTATTTCTTCAAAACATGTTCAATATGCTCAGGGTGGCAGAAATGGTAGTTTTTTGGCATATCTGGCGAGGGTGGAGAAGGCTGATGCGGCTTTTTGATGATAGTGGAGTTAAAAGGTTTCTGATGCCTGATATTGTTGAGGTTTTTTATAAATATTTTGCTAACACATATAAGTCACAGGTCCAGTATGATTTAGCTCCCTTATAGGCATATCTAGATGTTATCACTCTCCCCGTGCTCTTCACTGATAGTAGGGAGTATCCCGATTCACCTTTCACCCTAAAATAAATTGACATAGCTATCATGTCGTTCCCCAATGGCAGGGCGCCTGGAGTGACGATATACCTATTGAATTGTATAAAAAAAAACATTGGCCCTTTTATGTATCTAAGTTGTTGGACACATTCAGCGAGCTTTGCGAGGCCGGCACCCTCTCCCCTTCCATGGCAGAAGCAATAGTGTTTCCTAAATCAGGGAAAGACCCATTATACCCAGAGTCTTATCGATTTCACTTTTGACGGGTGATGTAAAGATTTTGGCTAAACTGCTGTCTCTGAGGTTGAAAAGGGTGGTATTGGAACTGGCTCATCCTGTTCAAATGGGATTCATAAAAGAGTTTACGTCTATTAAGCTTAGGAGGCTGTACACCCTCCTACAGGTCCGTTTTCCTCCTCCAGAGACCGAAGTTGTGGTGTCCTTGGACGCGGCCAAGGCATTTGACTCGTGGAGTGGCCATACCTGTGGGAGGTGTTTTCTCGCTTTGGGTTGAGCTCGAAATTTGTAAATTGGATTAAGCTCTTGTATTCTCATCCAGTAGCACAGGTATGTGTTAATGGTTATCTTTCTCAGCCATTCCAATTGGAGCGGGGCACTAGACAGGGATGTTCACTGTCCCTGGCTCTGTTTGCGCTAGCAATTGAGCCTTTGACTTGCTTGATTCGTCATGACAAACAAATTAAAGAACTTAAATCAGCGCATAGGGAGGACAAGATGGTGTTCTACGCTGATGACATGCTGCTGTTGATTTCAGACCACTATACCTCACTAGGAAATCTTCTGCTGGTGGTTGATGGTTTTGGGTCTTTTAAATTAAAATTAATTAAAAATTAATTAGGATAAATCCAGCGTGTTCCCACTGGGTTTGGAATATCCCTCCATAAAAAGATCTTCAATTAAAATGGGCACCGAAATTCAAGTATTTGGGAATATGGATTACTAATACCCCCTCAGAATATGTAGAATTAAACTTGCAACCTCAAATTGAATATCTTAAATTGAAAACTCACGTTTGGAGGAAGATCCCGCTTTCTGTTTCTGGCAGGATAAACTTAATTAAGATGGTGGTGCAGCCAAAGTTTTTTTTATATACTTCTGCAGTCCCCCATTTTTATCCCAACCTCCATTTTCCATAGCATTGATCGATATTTGATCTCTCTGGTCTGGGGAGGGGGAGGGCTAAGGTTAAGCTCAACTCGCTTTGCAGGTCCAGGTCTTCTGGTGGCCTTGCGCTTCCTAACTTGAAATTGTATTATATTGCCTCTCAATTGGCCCATTTTAAGGCATGAGTTTCTGATCCTGATTATCATGATCTGCATTGGGAGTTAGTACGACAGTTCAATGTCAACTATACACCTTTACAATCACTATTGTCTGGGTGGCTTGGCTCACAGGCTCTCCCGTGTTCTGATCCGAGCAATTGAGATCTGAGCAGTTAGTAATAAAATGGTGAGATACAATGATACTGACCCATGTACACCTATTTGGGGGTCAAATAAATTAAAAGAGTTAGACACAGTGGAGGGGTCCAAGCAGTGGTCCCGGTTTGGTGCAATGGCTCTAGGTCAATTGTATGATACGAATGGGCTCAAATCTTTTGAACATTTATCTAAGGAATTCTCCATGCCCAGAACAATGTTTTTCTGCTACCTCCAATTCAAGGGGGAGCCGTTGGTGATTGCTATAGCCCCACTGAGGAAGCAACTACAGGCCCTTGGTCATAGGGGTTTGATTTTGCCTATGTACTCATATCTCCTACATGAATCCACAGTAGATTATTTAAACGATCTGAGAACCAATGGGAAATGGATATTTTGTCCTTTAACAGATAATAGATCTTTTGTCCTCTAACAGATAAGGACTGGGGGATGGTTCTGGATAGCACTAGCGGTTATACAGCATCATTGAAGTTCCAACAAATACAGGTTTTCATTTTATTCAGGGCTTACTTGACCCCTAGTAGATTGCCAACATTCCGCCCAGATAATTCCCCTAATTGTTCGAAATGCAATTCAGAGTATGGGAATTTTTGGCACCTTCTGTGGGAGTGCCCTTATATAGAAACCTTCTGGCGAAGGGTTATACGTTGCATTCAGAAAACCGGAATTGAGGTGTCCCTGTCTCTTTGGGCTCCGCCTAAAGGGCAAGGTTAATAAGCTGACAAAACTTTATATTTGTCAGCTGCTTATGGTGGCTAAGGTTAGCATAGCGAGGATGTGGTTGTCCCCTACGAGTCCCACAATTACAAACTGGAAAGCACTGGTCAACACCACTATAGGGCATGAGAGATTTGTGTATACTAGTAAAAAGGCCTTGGAAAAATTTGAGGGTATATGTTACAGGTAGTTTGAGTCTCCTTTTTCACTTGTGTCTCTGAGTCAATGTGTCCCAAACGTATGAGTCTTTGGTTCCCCTGATTCTTATGATAAAGGTTAGATTCTAAATGTCAAATTTTGTATCTGGATGTTATTCATGCATGGGCATATATGGCCTTGGTTCCTAAACAAGGTTAGCACATATGTTGTAACTCTAGGCTGTTGATATATTGGTAATTTTCCTAACTCTGATGGTGTTATATTTGCGATTGTTTCTCTTTTTCTTTGTTTCTTATTTTGTTTGGTATGTTTGTACCTTGAAATACCAATAAAAAAAATACTGGATGTAAAAAAAAAAAAAAAAAAAGGTCCAGGGATGGGGAGGATGCAAAGTGAAGCTAAAACATTAAAGTTTTGAGCTACAGTTCAACTTAAAAAAAAAAATTGAACTTTAAAAAACAGGATTTCAATAAACTCCAGGGGTATCTTCATTTGAAAGAGGGGACTCCCGATTCATTTTTTATGTAACCACTTAATATTTTTATTAGTATTCATTATCATTTATTTATATAGTGTACCGTATTATGCAGAGCTGTACTGTGAATATTTGTCATTCACATCGGTGTAGAATCCTTCTGTTTGCTATTTTGGAAAGGTGGATTGATGCCAAAGCTAGGGCCACAAAGTTTTGCTTGGGAGTGTATAGAAAAACAAAAACACTTTTTTGGACATTTTCGGTAGATTTTGTTTGCAGTGTCAAGAGGTAGCAAACTCATGGTATTTTCTGAACATTCAAACAAGGTATAAGTTCTATGGATACTGCATAAACAAATTACTGATATTGATGTTGGAATGTGACCAGCCCAAAAAGTACCAAAATAGGTGAGAAAAGCCTAGCAGTGAAGGGGTTAATAAATTGGTAGGGCTATAAACTGCACCACGGAGATGTTTGTCAAGCGACATTTTAGATAGAAGTCAGATATGGTGTCGGGTGGACAACCCTATTTAGACAATCCCTGACCAGGGTCCCATTAATTCTACCTCTATTTCTACCCCTCCTATCACAGTGAACCGACAACTCCGATCCATGTGCAGATTTATAAAATGTCCAGGGGCGCACCCAGGGGGGGTTTCCTAGTCCCCAGAAACCCCTGGTGTGTGTGTGTGTGTGTGTGTGTGTGTGTGTGTGTATGGCAGTTTACATATCTGTGTTTGTGTGAGTCTGTATTTATCTGTGTATATGGCAGTTTACATATCTGTGTTTGATCCTGTGTGTGTTTGTGTATGTTTGTCAGTCTGTGTTTGTCTGTGTATATGACAGCTTACATGTCTGTGTTTGATCCTGTCTGTGTTTATCTGTGCTTATCTGTGTATATGGCAGTTTACATGTCTGTGTGTTTGATCCTGTGTTTGTATATGTGTGTGTCTGTGATTATCTGTTTATATGACAGTTTACATGTCTGTGTGTTTGATCCTGTGTTTGTATATGTGTCTGTGATTATCTGTGTATATGGCAGTTTACATGTCTGTGTGTTTGATCCTGTGTTTGTATATGTGTGTGTCTGTGATTATCTGTTTATATGATAGTTTACATGTCTGTGTGTTTGACCCGATGTGTGTTTGTAGTCACGCCCCTACACATTCTGGTCACGCCCACTGGTATCGTGGCGTGGAAACCCCCCTCATCAAATCCTGCGTTTGTCCAGTTCTTTATTACGGATTAGAAAAGGTTTATCAGTTTTATGCACACTAAATTTAAAGTTAAGTACGTAAGTAAACCAATGGAAGATCAGATTTTGACTGGCACATCCAGTGTAGCAAATACTCAGGTGGCCTGGTTACCAGGGGCATAAATCAACATTTGTGGGTCCTATAACAAAAATTTAGTAAGAGCCCCTATGTAATGCCTGATGTTAATAAACTCATATACATAAGGGGCTTTAAACAGGGAAACCAGGCCGCCCTCACCTGCACCTATTGTAGTTACACCCTTGCTAGTTACTTTAATAAACAGGCCTCTATGAATGAAGGCTTGAAAATTCCCCAGCTGCCAAAGTAATAATAGAAAATTCTGGCAATGGGCAACGTTCAGTCTCCAGTGACTGCAACATATTGGTTTATCTTTAAAAATGTTCATTAACAAACACTATTATTTGTAAGGTCTTTAAATTCTGCCCAGAAGCATAGAAGATCATCTAATATCAGAGATGTAAACATAGATAACAGAGACACGTGATAATGAGTTTGAGGCAGAAAAAATAAGGAGGTGAAAGTAACAAAGTAACTAAAGAGAGATGACGATTATATATGGAAGGAAAGAATTCTAATCACCATCACCATTTATTTATATAGCGCCATCAATTCCGCAGCACTATACAGAGAATAATTGTCATTCACATTAGTCCCTGCCCCATTGTCTAAAACGGACAGGCTGGTGTTGGCGTAAATAACGGTCCCAGTTTTATTTAAAATCAATAACGAATGCAGGGAAAGCAAGGTTCTTTTCCCTTTTACCAATTCCTCAACCTTTTGGGGTGCGTGTTCTGCCCACCATGTGGGCACCGCAAGCATGCCCCCTGGAATTTCTGGGGCGTGTTCTGCCCACCGTGTGGGCACCGCAAGCACTTTCCTTGGAGCCTGCATCTTGTGCCCACACATCCTATTTTGCCTTGGCATGCCCCCGTAGAGGCCCAACTGTTGAAGCTGTAGCTGGGCAGACGGCCGCCTTTCCGGGGTGATTATGCACCGATGCTGGCTCCCCCCATAGCTATACCTTGCCCAGCCACACAAGGCCCTCGTGAACCCTTCATGAGGCCGAAGCCCCCACCACCATGCTGTGACACCAACCACCCAACACCTCCAACGCTTCCAGTATCGCACTATTGAACAAGTCCAGCGTGACCTCTGACAGGTGTACCCCATATCCCCTATAAAACCAATGCATTTCATGCTAATGTCTGCATGCCGTATGCTGATGCCGCCAGACGCGGAAATTAATTTATTTATGGCCGAATTCACCCTCTTACGAGCTCTGTCAATGCCTGCTCCCTTCCTCGCACCTATCGAGGACAGCCTTGGGATGATATATGACCATACCAATGTAACGTCACTCCAGCATTCTTTCATCCACATCAAATCCTCCCACATACCTCATACTAAATCTGAAGATTTCTTTTTTCCTAGGTCATTGCCCCCAAGGTGTAAAACTACCACATCAGATTGGCGTCCCTTTTCTTTTGTCTCTAGCAACTCCTTTCTGAGGTCCTCCCATACCATTCCTCTTTTTCTCAGCCAACTAACGGTAACTGCTTCCTTTGGCAGACCTTGCCGCTGCCCGTATGGCCTAATCGAAGCCTGCTTCATCGCCCAATGGACATAGTGAGTGTCCTCCTACCCTGGTTGGCTGTGTAAAGACAGACTGCATGAGTGAGGTGGACTGTACTGTCAACTCGCTGACTCTGAAAGCCCCTCTGTATGCCAAAATGAATACAGTGTTATACTGTGGGTGCTACCCCTACTTACTTCCTCAGTCTCTCTGCTGTCACTGGTTCCCAGGGATCCGGGTTCTGAGTCTCGTTCTTGGCCCAGCCTCTCATTATTGTACGCACTATGAATGCTTTGGTCATATCTGCTTCTCCTCTCCGCCTTAAGAAAAAGGCAATGCCGGGAAGTATGTTGCTAACACTGGCCTTCGAAGCCCTGGCTGTGTTCGGCTCACCCAGGTATGCCAATAATATCTGTAGGGCTTCCTTAACCCCTTATGATCTTCTGGCTATAAACTGCTGCCATCTATCCCAAGCTGCACTATAAGCTCTGCATCTCTTTTACGCCAAGGACTTTGCATCAGCTCTCCTAGACCGAGTTGCCAATCTGCCAAAGATGGGAAGGGCGTGTTAAGCCTGCACATTTCCTCCTTGAAGATCTCCCACTTCTGTCGCGAGAGTGCATCAGCTATGTTATAATGCTCGCCCTGGACATGCTTTGCTCTGAATGTAATGTTCTGATGCAGTGGGAGAGGAAACCGGAGCACCCGGAGGAAACCTGCACAAACATACAAAATCCACACAGATAAAGCCCTGGTCGGGAATTAAACTCATGACCCCGCACTGTGAGACAGAAGTGCTAACCACTAGGCCATCATGCTGCCACAGTTAGCAACATTTATTTATATGGTTCCAGCAAATTCTGTGGCGCTTTACAATTTTTTGGGGACTAACACAGTAATAAACAATACTGGGTAATACAGACAAAGAGGTACGAAGGTTTTGCTTGCAAGATTACAATCTATGGGACAATGGGAGTTAGATACCTGAGGTTAAGTCTGAGAACTAAGATTTTAAGAACCTAAGATGTGATTAAAGTAACTTAAAGAACAAGTCTTCTGAGGACAAGCATATTTAGGACAGCAACATTGAGGTTTTGTGAGGGGAATATATAACCATTACACATTGAATAATGGCAATTTTATGGTAACACTAATGGATAAAAGTAAAAATCAGAGAATAAAAACAGACAAATTCTGACCTAGGAGATATTACTGGAGATCAGTTCTCTATATAAGAACAGATCTATAGTTATGAGCTGTCACCAAGACTAAAGAGAAAAGCCTGTTATACGATCTAGTGTAACACCTCATGAGAAATATATCTCATTAAGTTTGCAAACATTGATTTATAGAACAGACACCTTAATTACATATTAAATTACCACAGCAAGCATGTTTCACCAGGCATGTTACAAGGAGTAGGAAAACTAAAGGGATCTTATGATCTCCAGTGTTCCACTGGAGGTCATGTAGGAGTAGCATATGTATACATCATAGGAAAATGCAGCCATTATATCGACTTTCAATTGGGCGTCACATAGGGTTATAGGACACATCCATAGCAATTAATTTGCCAATTTACTATTCCTACTCTGAAATTATTGCTAATCTTTTGCCAACATTTTTAGTTATGTTAAAAATAGCAAATCTAATTTGACAAGAGGCAGTTTCTGTAAGATTTTCTAAATTTGAATTTCAATGATTGTGATGTAAAAACTGATGTTAAATGTGTTAAATATACATAGAGGAAATATTCCTCTAACAATACGTTTTGCAATAAAATCCCTCTTCCTGCTATTTTCTTACATTTTTTCTTTTTAATCTGTGAATAGTCAGATACCCAAAGCAATTTTATACTGTACTAATTAGAGATGGGCTGGTCCGGTTCCCCGAGAACCGAACCCACCCGAACTTTGGGTATCCGAGTACCGAGCTGAGTAGCTCGGTACTCTCCCGCCCGCTCCGAATCCAAATCGAGGCCGAACGTCATTGTGACGTCGTCGGATCTCATGGCTCGGTTCTCGCGATACTTCAATATTATAAATACCTGCCTCCACAGCAATCCATCGCCATTTGACAGAGGGAGAGAGCAGGGTGTAGTCACAGGGTGATTAGAGCAGAGACAGAGAATACAATATTCTTATTCCAATTGCTGTAACAAAAATCGCTAGAGAAGAGAGGAGGATAGAGGTTTATTATATTTTTGTAATATTTGGCACTCCCCAGTGCTTTTGGGGTGTCCCCCATAATTGTGCATAAATATTTCTGGCTGTCAAAAGTCATATTTGTCAGCAGTATCTTACCAAATAATTTTTACCACTACAAGTGCTTTGCGCTCAGAATGGATTCAAAGCAGTCCACATATGATCAGAATGAGCAACCAGGTTCTGTCACCAGTCCTGATGTTAGTGCTCCCAGTACGTCATCTGGCCAAGGCGATGTCAAACTACAGAGTGTTTCGAAATCAGTCCAAAAAACAAAATAAAAATTTTTTTTTACTGTGTTGAAGCGAAAAAGAAGTGTTACTGAGCAAAAGTTAAGTGCCGATAAAAAAAAATTTCCAAAATGCCATTCTACACACGCAGTGGCAAAGAGAGAATGAGGCCTTCACCTTTGGCTATTAGTGGCAGATCCAAAAAAGTTACAGAGCCTACAATTGGTGCACAACTACTGTTACGCGTCAAAGCCGAGCTGCAAGATAACAGTAAGGCATTAGAGGATAATGTTTGCTCTGATTCACAAATGACACCAATCCCTGTGGCGAGTCCATCCAACAGTGGGATGTCTAATCGTGAGCATTCTGCTGATGTGTGCCTTAATAGCCCGAGTGTAGCCGGTGATTTACAAATTGAGGATGCAACTTTGGATTTAGAAGAGGATGAGGGGGAGATTTGTGTAGGCGACGAGGGCGCTAATAAGGATGTTGATGAGGATGAGGTTGTTTGTGTAAGTCCTGCACCAGTGGCAGCAGTTCTGGCACGTGACAAGAAAAGGCCATTGTCATGCCTGTGCATAAAACAGCTACAAAATACACCCACCACACCATCCTCATCAATATCCTCTGTAGCGCTCGGAGTTAGCCCGGCATCCCACTTAAGGCTGGATGACTCCTGCACTATTATTGATTCCTCTGAAGAAAGCGTTAGTCCCACTGCTACTGCTGTTTCTGCTGCTGGGGGTGAATCGTCATCCTAGAGGCAGGTTAAGAAAATGAGCAGTCCTACATTTCAGCAATTAACTGTGAAACAATCATTTGCGAGGGGAAGCAAATATGACAGCAGTCACCCAGTCGCCAAGCGAATCACAGACGCCATGGCTGCAATGTTAGTGTTAGATCTGCATCCAATCTCCACAATAAACGCAGCTGGTTTTTCACAGTTAATTGAGGTTTTGTGTCCGCATTACAGAATTCCATCGTGACATCATTTCTCCCGTAAAGCAATTCCACAACTATACCAAAAAGTGTGTAAAAATGTAGAGATTGCGCTGAAAAATGCCATTCTGCCCACTGTCCACTTAACCACAGATATGTGGACAAGTGGAAGTGGCCAAACCAAAGACTATATGACTGTGACAGCCCAATGGGTTGGTGATTCACCTTCACCAGCAGGAACAGCAGCAGCATGTACCCCACTACGTAACATTTGTCCTAGGCAGGCCACTCTTTGTATCACTGGCTTCACTAACAGGCATACAGCTGAAAATTTGTTACGCAAACTGAGAGATGTGATTGATGCATGGCTTATACCACCTGGACTCTCCCCAGGGTATGACATTTCTGATAACGCCAACAATATAGTGCGAGCATTACAGCTGGGTGATTTCCAACACATTCCCTGTTTTGCTCACACCATTAACTTGGTGGTGCAGAGCTTCCTACGAAATAACCATGAGGTGCAGGAGATGCTTTTGGTGGCCCGTAAAATTTCAGGTATTCAGCCACAGCATGTAGGAGATTACAGCAGCTCCAAGAGCAGTTTAACTTGCCCTGCCACCAACTTAAGCAAGAGGTGGTAACTAGGTGGAATTCCACCCTGTACATGCTTCAGAGGATAGAGGAACAGCGCAAAGCCATCCAAGCATATTGCACAAGCCATGACATCTGGAAAGGAGGGGGGATGTATTTCACTCTTGCACAGTGGGGAATCCTTTCAGTGCTGTGCAAGGTGCTGAAACCATTTGAAGTTGTGACGTGTGAGGTGAGTGCAGACTCTGCTAGTTTGAGCCAAGTCATTCCTTTAATTAGACTATTGGAAAAGCAGCTTGAGAAAATGAAGGAGGAGCTGAAAGCAAGCAATTCAGCAAAGTATGTTGGCCTTGTCGATCAAGTACTTCATTCGCTTCACAATGATCCTCGAGTTATTAGGATCTTGAACTCGGATCAGTACGTTTTGGCCACTGTGCTTGATCCAAGGTTTAAAACCTACATTGAGTCTTTACTTGTAAATGAGCGAAATGTGAACTTTTGCAAGGAGCAATTGCTCAGCAAGTTGGCCGCTGAACTGAGCCTCGGCTTGACGATGTGTCCTCCTTCACTTTCTCAAGCTGCTGCTGCTGCTTGTAAAAAATTAAATTTCCCAAAAAGAAGCAGGGAAGACGCAGGGGGCAGACCAGAACAATTTAACATCTGGGCTGGTTTGAAGGATTTTTCCAAAAAATGTGCCACTTTGCCCATAACTCCATCCAATACGAGTATAAACATGCAAAGGATGGTGGAGGATTACTTTCAAGAGGTAGTTGATATGGAAATGTCAGACAGTCCCTTTCCTTACTGGGAAGAAAAGCAGGCCATTTGGAAACCCATGTACAAACTTGCTTTGCAATACTTAAGCTGCCCACCCTCCAGTGTGTACTCTGAACGAGCACAGCAGGGAACTTAGTCAGTGATCGCCGTAGAAGGTTACTTCCTAAAAATGTGGAGAAAATTATGTTTATAAAAATGAACTACATCTTCCACGAGGGAGGCCTTCATCATCCAAGACATCCAAGCACTGACTGTTCTCTAATGGCGGATTCAAGCGGCGATGAATTGATAGTCTGTGATGATGACTTACACACTGATGAGGGTAAGGATGAAGCTGAAGATGATGACGATAACATCTTTTTAAAACTTTCTATGTAAGTGTAGGGTGCAATCTACCCCCAAAGAGGAAAGGGACTTGTGGCATTTCCATATCACGTACCGTCTTGAAAGGATGCTGTTTGGGCAATTTATCCTTAAGGGTAGGGTGTCATAGACAGAGTGACCCCAAACTGGCTTTGTTCATTTCTCTTAATATTGTACAGTCTATAATGGCTGAATTTTTTTGTATTTTCGACAAGTGGAGGGGGGCCTAGAGAGCCAGAAATGAAAATGGCTTTGTCCATTTCAATTAATATTGTACAGTCTATAATGGCTGAATTTTTCTGTATTTTCGACAAGTGGAGGGGGGCCTAGAGAGCCAGAAACGAAAATGGCTTTGTCCATTTCAATTAATATTGTGCAGTCTATAATGGCTGAATTTTATTGTATTTTCGACAAGTGGAGGGGGGCCTAGAGAGCCAGAAACCAAACTGGCTTTGTCCATTTCAATTAATATTGTGCAGTCTATAACGGCTGAATTTTTTGGTTTTTTAAACAAGTGGAGGGGGGCCTATAGAGACAGAAAGCAAACTGCCTTTTTCCATTTCTTTACATATTGAACTATAAGTGTAGGGTGTAATATACATCCAAAGACGATGGCCGCATTGCCAATATGCATAGATGAAGAGGAAGACAATCTGTTTTGTGTGTAGAATAAATGAAGGCCTACCTACCAGGAATTAAACAGTTTTTTGGATGATTTATTACCTCTACAATTAGATTACTTATCTATCAAACAGTTGGAGCACTAAATTGGGTTATTTCAGGCCCAAAAACATTGATTTTCCAACAAAATAGCAAAACAAAACCAAAACACGCAATGGCGGTTTTGCAAAACCAAAACACGACGGTAATCCAGATCCAAAACCGAATCCAAAACCAAAACACGGGGGTCAGTGACCATCTCTAGTACTAATCCACCAAATACTGGACCTTCAATAGTCATTCCTCAGAAGCAATTGAGAGGGTTGGTCAGAGATTATCAAACATTTTATCCATAAAGACTATTATATACAAACACAAATGCCTAAAAATGATGTAATTTTATTTGACCAACCATTGCACCATAATATACTTCATCAAGATTCCTTCCTCCGTGCTCCTAATCCAAAGGGAGGGCTATATATACAGTCCAAAAGGATTTTCTTCAGGCAGCATTACCAAAAAAACAGTTTTTTGAAATTCTGACGATTCAGTTACACAACCATAACTCAGGGACATAAAGAGTTATTGTTTTTCAATTGAAACGTCTGAATTTCATAACACTATTTGTTGGTAATACTGTCTGAATAAAATCCTTGAGTGCCACATAGTTTTGGACTGTAAATATTAGGGATGTGTGCAGACCCCCTTTTTTTTTGTTTTGGTCAAAAATCTATATGTGTTTTGGATATGGATTGTGAAAAATAGGTAAAATCATGAGCGGTTTTTGATCCTACATTATTTTTTATAGCATTAACATTCATTTTCAGTCATTTAAACTCTATTTTCTAATGATCTCTTTAAAAGTGTGGAATTATGGGGGCGTGGCTTGGAGGCCATACTGGACGGACACGTTTTGTTGGAGCTCCGTCCATCAAGCCCTTAAAGTGCCTGAAAGAGACCCTCATCTGTGTGCCCCCCGTTAAAAAAAACCAACTTATTAATAGGAGGAATCGGGGAGCTGAAAGAGCCATCAGTGCGGACCCACGTGTTCACCCGATTGAGGTTGGGCCATCGTTAAACCCTCCCGGAGCCTCCCCCTCCATCTGGCCGGCTGTTCCCGCTCAGCACATCCCCCGGGATACCACCTGGCTCCTTGAGCTTCCTCTCTGCCGTTTACCTTCCACCTGGGCCCCGTGGTCTGCGTCTGGCCTGCGGTTGGTCATCATCGCCGCGCAGAGGGTCTGTTCTGGAGTCGGCTGTGGAGGTGCTGGGCCTTGGTTCTGGTCTCGGACGGACCCGCTCTGGCCCGCGATTTTGGGGCCTACTTCCGGTGGCATCCCCAGACTGAAGTTTCAGGCCAACCCTAACTTCCGGTGGTGGGCGGAGTCTAACGGCAGTGCGTTCTCACAGCCATAAAAACAGCCACTCAAGCCGGCGGCTGCTGTATCCTGCTCCTTCATTGGGGTCCCCCCCACTGCTTGCAGCTGAGTCTCAGCACTAACCCCACGGGGAGAGGGCATCACTTGGAGGTCCCCTGATGTTGTGCAGTGAGTAACACTCCCCACCATATTCCTCCCACTCAGCTGAGCTGTGTGGTTTGTGTAGAGAGGTCCACTGCCCGCTCACCATCTATGCTGTATCAGTGGCCCCACTTGCCACCCTTTCGAGTCCTTTTGGCTATATAACAATCAGCACTTTATCATCTGGTTGCTCTGTTCTGTTTTGTGTCTCCGTGGAGCTATATTGCCATCTAGTGGCCACTGAAATTCACTACAACTACTACACACAGTTGTAGTAACTCCTATCTACTGTCTTCCTGACATATCACTGACTCCCTAAGCACCCAGCTCTGATACACCTGTGTTTGGAAACTTTGCTATAGCGGAGACCGGAGTTATGTCCACCTAGACCACGTGGATTTGTCCCCCATCCATCTGTTTTATACTCAAACATCAGTGTACAGCTCTTTAGCGGGTTTGCATCCAACTTGAATAAACCCGCAGGAAGAGGTCGTAGGGGTACGACAGGAGAGATTACTCAGCATTTCTCCCGCCAAGATAAAGCTTCTAATTCATTTCCTCCTCATTCACCCTCAGGAAACCCCGGCGAACAGGACCCTCCATCCACAACCATCCCCTCAACTAAGGCAGACTTCGCTGAATTACGGAACCTGATTGTTGAGCGGACCAACGCTTTCTCCATGGATCTTCAGAAAGCTATAGGGGATCTTAAAGCAGAAATGGTTGTAATTTCCAAGAGAACATCGGCTCTGGAAAACAAAATGGAGTCGTCACTCACCTTTCAAAATGAGGCCTCAAAGGATCTGGATTTTCTACTCAAGGAAAACGACTTCATGAGAGATAAGCTTGAGGATGTGGAGAACAGGGAGCACTGTAATAATCTCAGACTGCGCAATATCCCTGAATCAGTCGAACCTAAAGACCTGGAGGAATACGTGACCAGATTCTTCTCCTCTCTAAACTCCACACTTTCCAACCATCCATTTGAGATTGAGCGAGTACATAGGGCTCTGAGACCTAAGCCGAAGGATGCTGATCCCCCTCGAGACGTGATTTTGCGGTTGTTATCATTCAAAACCAAAGAGCTTATATCTAATGGGGTCAGGAATTCCCCTTACACTCTCTTCGAAGGAACTCGTATTCAAATATTCCAAGACCTTGCTCCCTCAACGATAGCCAAGAGGCGGGATCTCAGGGAGGTAACACGCATCCTCAGAGAGAATGGCTACAAATATCGATGGGGGTTTCCTTTCCGCCTGATAATCGAAGTGGAAGGTCGCCAAGAATTGATTCGTTCCCCTAATGAAGGAAAGATCTTACTTCAAAGGCTCCACCTCTTCCATCTAGACAGGACCATTGGAGGAGATTCCCAGAGCTCTTCGCAACAACCTCCATGATTTTGTAAAGTTGTATCTTTGATTGTGAATACTTGAAGTAACATTGTACTTATATTTATTTGTTTTGTCCTCTCTCAATCTTCAAATGCTTATATACTACCTTAACTTCTTAACAAAAGTTCACATACTTATGTTGTTTTCTTGTACACCTTTCAATTAGTTGTTTCTGGTTACATGTTTAGCTGATGTATCATTCTTATGTTTTATCAATAGACGGGCGGGGGACACTTTCTGTCCTCTCGAACATGCACCCACATATACTGGGATTCACTTAGTTGTTTATCTTGAAGTTTTAATATTTTTCGCACTCCCGAACTCTGTGCCTTAGCTTAGATACTAGAATAGGTATAATTGGCCCAGTTTTTTTTTGTTTTTTTTTAACTTACACAAGTTTTTTTAGGCACTTTCCTAGTAGGTTTCACCTCGGCCTTTGAGGCTCGAACCTACTCCCTTTCCTCTCTTCTTTATTCTTCTTTCCTTTATTCTTCTTTCCCTTCCCTTTTCACTCCCTGTTCCCGACCTCCCAACCCCTCCCCCCTGGTTCAGTCTGAGGGTTAACATTTTTATTCTTTGTGTTTCTCCTTAGAATATTGATCATGACCTTTACAACACTCTCCCTTAATGTTAAAGGGTTAAACACACCTCAAAAGCGCTCTATGTTATTCCACACGTTACGAAAACTTAATGGTGATATCATTTTTTTACAGGAGACTCATTTCAAGGCGGGTGGCCATCCCTCCCTGTCCTCAAGAAGATACCCTGATGCCTATTATTCCTCTCATTCTACAAAGAGGAATGGTGTTGCCATTCTTCTCCGCAGTTCAGTTCCGTTTGTCGTGTCAGCAGTTAAGGACGACCCTGAGAGCCGGTTTCTCTTCTTGACGGGAAAGATTGGTCATCTAGATATAACCTTTGCCAACGTTTACGCACCAAATACAGGTCAGACAGCTTTTTTCACACACTTTTTCTCGGAACTACATCATTTCAGTAAGGGTTTGCTTTTACTCGGGGGTGACTTTAACACCGTTATGTCCCCCCTCCTAGACAGATCCGCTTTTAGGCACTCCTCCCCCCCATCTTCACATACAAAACATCTGCAAAAACAAGTGACTGAGGCCGGCCTATTTGATATCTGGCGAGCGTTATATTCACATTTTACTCTTTTCCCCACCAGACCTACTCTCGAATTGATATGTTTATGGGTTGCTCAAACATCTTCCAACATATAACTAGGGCTGATATAGTTCCCAATACGTGGTCAGACCACTCTATATTATCATTAACGGTTGACCTTTTTCAGAACCCTCGGGGTAGAACCTCCTGGAAACTGAACGAGACTCTTCTTAAACTCCCTGGGTTTAAAGATCTCATATCTGATTCTATCACAAAATATTTTGAAATCAATTCAGACCCAGAGATTCAGATCTCCACTATATGGGAAGCCCATAAGGCAGTCATACGGGGGGATATCATTCAGTTTGCCTCCCGCAGAAAAAAAGAACGTAATGAGACGCTTGATAAACTTACTCTTCAACTCAAAAATTTGGAAACAACACATAAGGAGTCTAACTCCCACTCAGTTTTTAAGGAAATCCAAAAGACTAGAGGCGAAATTCAGTCAATCCTCGCAGAGAGAACAGAACGCCAGCTTAGATGGCTTAATCAAACATTTTTTGAAAAAGGCAACAAGGCCGATTCTCTTTTGGCCAGGAGACTGAAAGCCAAACAGGGCTCCCAAATAATTAATTCAATTAGAAACAAAAGAGGGGACCTATCTTATGACTCTAGGACCATAAACGAAACATTCCACAAATATTATGAAAATCTGTATAATCTTCATAAGGACCAAACCTCACTTAAAGCCTCCCCTCAAGCTATCAATACCTACCTAGATAACTGTTCTCTTCCTTCCCTATCCTCCAGCCAAGCTTCTACTCTTAACGAGGCTATCTCCAGCGAAGAAGTAACCCTGGCACTAAAGTCACAGAAGAACTCCAAAGCCTCCGGCCCTAATGGCTTTATGATGCTTTATTATAAAACATTCTCCAAAGAACTAGTCCCCCATCTGACGCATCTGTTTAATTACATTATGACGGGGGGTAAATTTCATATGGAATCCACGCGCTCCACTATAGTGGTGATTCCTAAACCTAACAAAGACCCGACCTGTTGCCCCAGCTACCGACCTATTTCACTAATCAACGCTGACATTAAACTTTTTGCCAAAATTTTGGCAAATCGTTTAAACGCCTATTTACCAACACTGGTCTTCCCAGACCAAGTAGGTTTTGTCCCCACCAGGCAGGCTTTAGACAACACTAGACGCACTATAAACATCATCGCCCATATTAACCAGAACAAGATCCCGTCAGTGGTTTTGGCATTAGACGCCGAAAAGGCCTTTGATAGACTCTCATGGCCTTTCATGTTCAGCACGTTAAGTCATTACGGTTTAAACGGGGCCTTTCTCTCGGCCATTCAAGCTCTACATCACCGCCCCACCTCATCGGTACTGACCAATGGGGTCCTATCCCAGGCTTTTCCATTAGGCAATGGCACTAGACAGGGGTGTCCCTTGTCCCCCCTCTTATACGCTCTATGCATAGAACCTTTAGCTGCCGCTATCAGAAGAAACCCGGACATATCAGGGATTCTAATTGGTCCTCGCCATTTTAAAATTTCCTTATTCGCTGATGATGTACTACTAACACTCGCAAACCCCCTTATTTCGCTCCCAAATCTTCTTAAAGAACTTAAAGAATGTGGATCCTTATCAAACTATAAAATAAATAACTCCAAATCAGAAGCCCTTTCACTCCAAGTCCCTAGTGTCACCAAAAATATACTCAAATCTTCGTTCGATTTTCAGTTGCGCCCAAAGGTGCTACGATATTTAAGGGTTCAGATCACAAAAGAATACAAACAACTATTCCACGCCAACTACACCCCCTTATTTGATTCAATAAAAAGAGACCTGGCCAGATGGGACTCGTTTTTTGTCTCCTGGTTTGGTAGGATTAGTGTTATAAAAATGAACGTTCTGCCTAGAGTCTTATACCTTTTCCAGACCTTACCAATCCCAATCCCAGGTACTTTCCTAGCGAACCTGCAATCTTTATGCGGTACATTTATCTGGCAAGGGAAAAAAATCGAGACTCAAAAGGTCTTGCTTAGCTAAATCTACTCAGTCAGGGGGATACGGGCTTCCACTCTTTGAACGCTACTATCATGCAGTTAACCTTAGTCATATCATTTCCTGGCAGTCTGCTCCGGGGATCAAGAGATGGGTCGACCTAGAGAACGCACATACACCAGATCACAACCTGAATTCGCTCCCCAGAGCTCAAAGGCCGGCCTCCGTTTACTCGCACCCCTTCATACAGTTCACACTCAACTTGTGGGACAAGCTCCATAGAAAGTGGAAGCTCACCTCATTTCCTTCTCCTCTTACACCACTGTGGCATCACCCGGATTTTCCAACAGGAAACATGCGGTCATTCTCGCGCCCCTGGCAAGAGGCTGGTATCACTCAGTTTTCTCACATTATGGAAGATCTTGCTCCCCGCACTTTCCCGGATCTAAGAGAAAAAAAGGGCCTTCCTTCGTTCTTACACTTTGCTTACACTCAAATCCGAGGCTTTACTCAATCACTCTGTAGATCTTCCAAGCTACGTAGCCTTACTCCTTTTGAGAGGAGCTGTGTGTATAGGCCAGGACCTTCAGGACTAATATCTTTGGTATATCATAATTTCCTGGAACCAAAAACTGACACTGCGGAATCGTTTGAGGCGGCATGGCTTCGGGATACTGGTAGAGTTCTGGATCAGGAGGGATGGTCCCGGCTAAGGTTGAGAATTTCCAAAATCTCCATTAACACTTTAATATGAGAAAATACATTTAAAGTATATACAAGATGGAACCTAGTGCCTTCAAATCTTCATATAATATATCCTGGCACTTCAGATTCATGTTGGAGAGGATGCGGGGAGGTGGGCTCATTCTACCACATCTGGTGGACATGCCCTAGTGTTTCAAATTTGTGGTCCCAGGTGGCTGACCTAATGACAAGAATCTTAGACGTTGAGATGTCACCCGACCCAATGGTTATGCTGCTCTGCTCCTGGGTCAAAGGCCTAACTAAACAGGCAGATAGACTAGTTCAACACATCTGTGCCACTACTCGTCTACAGATAGCGAAGGAGTGGAAGTCCCTTCATTCACCCAGCCTCCAAAGTGTAGTCACTCGTGTGTGGTACATGGCCACTATGGAATACATCACCAGCCTCCTCCACGACAAAGTTATAAATTTCAACAAGGTGTGGAATTTTTGGTACTCTTTTCACCAAGCAAATATGCCCGCTACCTAAAAGGCTATTTCCTCAGAAGCCCTTACCAGGTCCCACCCCTCATCCCCCCCCTTTTTCCTCCTCTTTTTCTCCTCTATCTCTTTCTCTAAAAAATAAAAAATAAAAGCAGCATCGACATAGAGTTCCAAGGCAGTTGAGTCCTCCACCATCCTTGGTTGGATCAGCCTATTTCCTTTCTATGGGTTTACTTACTGCTTCTTTTTATGTTTAGGAATCTGTGTAACAATATGTCAGTTGGCTGACTTCTCGTTTCTCAATGGACATGTTTTGGCCCTTACGTTCAAATGTTTTTCTTTTTTTGTGTTTATCTGTTATGTGGAACTTCTGCTTTTTGCATAAATAAAGAGATTAAAAAAAAAAGTGTGGAATTATACCTCATACCACCTCTTGCTGCGTGTGATACATACGTTCGACAGTTACATGATGGATACAAGACTTTCTCCACTGTGTCTGTCACTTTAAATGTTCCATGCACACACAGACCTCCTTCCTGCAGGTCTCTCAAGACTGCTGCTGCTCTCAATATGCGCAGATGTCATGCTCACCTTCTCCACCAACTTGCAATCGGATTAGGGGAACAGGTGCCATCTTCTGGGGTAGATTGTAGTGTACAGCAGCAGAAGGGTCACACAAGTCCAAGGTTTTGGAACAATGAAAAGCCCTTGCCTGTCCATCACTAACTAAACACACAGGGCACCCTCTCTTCTGTGAAAGACCTTGTGTCCTATACATACATACAAAAAATAGAGCTAATTGGTTACCATTTGCAGTCTCTGTCAGGAGGTATCCAACCTCCTACCCAGGTCTGAGAGACAGAGGAAACTGCCTAGCAGCATTTTATCAGCACCTTGAAGATGCAAACTTTAATCAGTCTGCTGTGAGACTGGGGGATCACAAGACCCAGACTGGGTCTTGTAAATGAAGATCACTATTATTTCTCCATTTACACCCTAGGAACCCAGTTGTTCCCAAATCTGAACACACTTTTTGGAAAGCTTTTCCCAAATGCCAGCAATTTCCCTGGGCTTTTAAAGCACATAAAAGTCAGCCTGGAAGACATATAGCTACCATCTGCCACTTCCCCAGTGCCTTTGTCACAATATATATCATCATTTATTTATATAGTGCTGTCACACGCCGGCCCCACGAGCGGGCACCGGCGGTGTTACCTCTCTTGTAAGCGGTGAGCCCGATGGTCTGGTCACATGTTTGGATGGCGACCACCATCTTGCCTCGGGTTCTGCGCGTGTGCAAGTCAGCTCTCTTCTCTTCAGACCTCCTACTCTTTCCTCATTGGTCACAGCATTTTGGAGCAGTATTTAAATCTCCTACTTCCTCCTGTCAGACACCTGTTCTTCAAGTTCATTCATTCGCTGTGAGAATCTGGCTCCCTCCAGTCTACCAGAGTCTCCTGTTGCTCCAGTGTGGCCCTGCTTCTCACGTGTACTCCTTTCCGTGCTGGCTGCAGCTCTACCTCTACTCAGTATCCGCAGCTGCTACTGCTGTGTCGAGGTTCCATCTCCTCTCCTGTGTTCATCTACATCTCTGTTGCTCATACTGAACTACCGCTGCTCCAGTGACTCTCCTGCCCGTGCTCTGACTGCTATCAAGTCAGATATAGTTCTGCAGCCCCTGTTGCTCATATTGATCTACTGCTGCTTCAGTAACTCCTCGCCTCTGCTGGTCACCATCTGGCATCAGCCGTCTTCTGCCTTCTCCGCTCCTGGCTCCTCCTACCAATCTGCCCAGCACTCACCCAGGAAACCGCGACCTGCGGGACAGGGACAGCTAAGACCATACCTCCTTGCGGGGGGTCCCTGGTGAATATCAGCTACTTGTTAGACTCCGCACCACTGAGCGAGCAATACCAAACCTGGCAGGTACAAGGGATCCATTAAAAACTCTCGGATTTCGTGACAAGTGTCAGCATATCCCATAGCGCTTTACAAATGGAAACAAAGACAGTAATAAAACAAAACTGGGTAATACAGACAGACATAGAGGTAAGAGGGCTCAGCTCACAAGCTTACAATCTATAGGACAATGGGAATTTGATACACAAGGGCAAGTGCTACATTTTGCTTATAGGTCCAGCTAGACTGCAATGGTAAAAAGTGCTTAGTGGGCTATGTGATCCAGTCACACAGCAATGTTGTACAGGGGTTTAGAGAGTTGTTGTCTTGTGTGAACTGTGTAAAAGGTTAAAATAGGGTACCCTAGAGAGCTTAAGAGGGTGGTTGAGGAATTGTATAAGCTAGCCTGAAGAGGTGAATTTGTAGGTAAAAATGCAGCCTGAAAAAAAATCCTGTAAGAGGGAATGAGCGATATTTTGAATAAAGTGATGTATGCTGGTGGCCTTGTATGTAAGTAGAATTATTTTATATTGGATTTGCTAATAAATAGGCAACCATTGTAGAGACTGACATAGTGACTCAGCAGTGGAAGAATGATATGCAAGGAAAATCAATCTAGCTGCTGCATGCAAAATATATTGTAGGGGTGAGAGTTTGATTCGGGGAAAACCAGTAAGGATGGTATTGCAATAGCCAATGTGGAAGATGATGAGTGAAGAGAGTACATGCATCATCTTCATTTGTGGGATTAAATGAAGAGAGGGTGCCGGGAAGGAATCAAGCTGGTTGTTTCTCTGAGAAAAAGATACCATTTCAAGCAGAGATGAGAGATTGGAAACATGTTTATTTAGCACATACTTGCCTACTCTCCTGAAATTTCGGGGAGCCCTCATGGGCTCCCGGAAGAACAAGCATCCTCCCTCAGGTGATGGAGGCAGGGCTTAATGACACGAATTCGTGACACTAAGCCCCGTCCCCTGCTATGAAATGCTGTGAATTTCGGCTTTTCTTAACAGGTGATGAAGCTACGGTGACGCAATGGCTACCTCCCACTCTCTGTCACATGACTTCTCATCGAGGAAAGAGAGAAAAAAATTTATGACAATGGCATTCTGCTTTGCGAGAAGGTTTCTGAAGAGATAAACAGTATAATTTTTTTTTGCCATAGCACACCGATTCAAAGTTTATTTTAGTTGAGTTGGTACAATTTCTGCCTAGTTTTTGTACTTCGCAAAAGTAACAACGCTAATTACTGTATAGTTCATATACCTTAGTGCATGATACCAATATCACACCTACCAATTATCGTAGTGTTCTGTTGTGGTTAATTCCTAAAGTTTTTACATTTATAATTGCCCAGGCCCACACCTCTAAGGGCCCCACCCGCGTCTAGCGCCATAGTTATTTGCTTCATGTATTTTTACATGCATGAGACTAACAGGCGGCACAGACTCCTCAGAACCCTGCATTCACTGTCTGAGCAGCACTGAGCAAGTTGCTATCACAACTAAAGGTAAGTAAGGGAGCTGTATAGAGAAATATAGGATGGGGGCTCTAAAGAGAACTATAGAGAAGGGGCTGAGAGCTAGATGGTGTCAATGAGAGATACATGGAGGGGACGAAGAGAGAGACATAGAGGGGGTGAAGAGCGATACACGGAGGGGGCGATGAGTGAGATATGGAGGGGGCGAAGAGAGAGACATAGAGGGGGCGAAGAGAGAGACATAGAGGGGGCGAAGAGAGATACATGGAGGGGGCGAAGAGAGATACATGGAGGGGGCGAAGAGCGATACACGGAGGGGGCGATGAGTGAGATATGCAGGCAACAATAATACAGTTTTTCCGCTCTCTTATTTTGTGAATAAAGACACTGTTGATAATAGGGCCCCCATCTGTCTTAAGTACCCCATGCACCCCAAGGCCTTTATCCAGTCCCTGTTGACAATATTATTTGTAGCTATTTTTTTATTTTTTTTAAAAAAACATGTTATGGATCTTTAGTGAATTTACTGTGAGAAACATATAGAGCGGTTTATTTATCATGAAGGACAACCAAAGATATGCCTAGGGCAGCAACATTCAAAGGACAGCATAAAATGCACAACTGCCAACAGTTCACAGAAAGTGTCCCAGATTTAAAAGATGTGTACTGATTTTTCATCATTGACCAGCGACATCATAAGATTAATTTTTTTCCTGCATATTTGATGCAACGCTCACCATCAGTTCTTGCTATCTAGAGTTTGTCTGTTTATCGTTATTGAGGAGAATTACAATCTAAAAATATATATAAAGGATTACATTCAGTAAATATGACATGATGAGGATTGTAGCATACTAAAACCAGTCTAGATTGAACCATATGTGGCGAGTTTAGAGGCACCTGCTCATTAAAAGTTTCCCAGAAAATAATTTTGAAATGTTGGCAACTATGATATTGGTTTTATATCTATTTAGATTTTCACTGATGTCCACATATATCTATAATGTACAACATACACAAACAGCACCACCTCCATATTGAGTGTGACACCCTCTTGTGCCATCTGAAAGTATGTGTGTTAAATTAATATGTCCATTATTTAAGGCGGCGGTTCCCAAACTGTGCGCCGCGGCTCCCAGGGGTGCCGCGGCGCTGTCACTGGGGTGCCGCGGGCCAAGTATTAAAAAAAAAAGCACAGAAACTTACCAATCCGCCAGGCGCCGGGACCCAGAAGCCTCATCTCTCCCGCAGCTGTCACTGAATATCGACGTCAGTGACAGCTGCGGGAGAGAGGAGGCTGCTGGGTCCCAGCGCCCGGCGGATTGGTAAGTTTCTGTGCTCTTTCTTTTTTTTCTATGGCTGGTGCGCGGCAGAGGAGTGAGAGGGAGAGTGACAGCGGGGCAGACAGCGGGGAGACAGCGGGGCACAGCGGGGCAGACAGCAGGCGGGCAGACAGAGGGGCACAGCGGGCAGACAGAGGGGCACAGCGGGGCAGACAGCGGGCAGACAGAGGGGCACAGCGGGGGAGACAGAGGGGCAGAGAAGTGTGACAGCGGGGCAGATGAGTGTGACAGAGGGGCAGAGGAGTGTGACAGGGGCAGACAGCGGGGCACAACAGGACAGGAGTGTAACGGGCAGAGGAGCGTGACAGCTGGGGCACAACGGGACAGGAGTGTAGCAGGGGCAGAGGGAGCGTGACAGCTGGGGCACAACGGGACAGGAGTGTAACAGGGGCAGAGGAGGGTGACAGCTGGGGCACAACGGGACAGGAGTGTAACAGGAGCAGAGGAGGGTGACAGCGGGGCACAACGGGACAGGAGTGTAACAGGGGCAGAGGATGGTGACAGCTGGGCACAACGGGGCAGAGGAGTGTAACAGGGGCTGAGGAGTGTAACGGGCGCACAATGGGACAGAGGAGTGTGACAGGGGCGCACAATGGGACAGAGGAGTGTGACAGGGTCGCACAATGGGACAGAGGAGTGTGACAGGGGCGCACAATGGGACAGAGGAGTGTGACAGGGGCGCACAATGGGACAGAGGAGTGTGACAGGGGCGCACAATGGGACAGAGGAGTGTGACAGGGGTGCACAATGGGACAGAGGAGTGTGACAGGGGCGCACAATGGGACAGAGGAGTGGGACAGGGGCGCACAATGGGATAGAGGAGTGGGACAGGGGCGCACAATGGGACAGAGGAGTGCGACAGGGGCGCACAATGGGACAGAGGAGTGTGACAGGGGCAGAGGAGGGTTACAGCATGCCTGGATGCAGAGGGGGCAATAAGTATTAAACTAAATAAGTATTTCTGTTCTGACCTAAATACTTATTACCATTTTTTGACCCAACTACTTCTAAAACAGGACTGCTCAATAATTATTTTGGAGGGGTGCATTGAAAAAATTTGGAGACTCTAAGGGTGCCACGAACTGCAAAAGTTTGGGAACCACTGATTTAAGGGTATGCCCACATTTTACCTCAACCATGTCAGCAATACAGTACTGCTTATACTTACTATGACCACTGGGGGGCAGTGTTCAGTTAGGGACGGTTACATTAACTAAATAAAACACAACTTCACCAATCTGAACAAATACACAGACAATATGTTTATCTTTACAACATATACTTTATTGAACATTGAAATATTTAAAATAATCTTTTTATCTATTTAATTAGTACAATATCTTTGATACTAAATTATTTTGGATAGTTTCTGCACCTAGGACACTATCATGTCTTTTAATTAGTTTTATGTTATTTTGTTTAGTTATGATATTTAATCAGTGCCCAGCCAGGGACTTCAGACTACAGCACTGCCTAGCCTAGCTTGTCTAGACAAATGATCCCTTCTCTATATATCAGAAAAGTTTCACGTACTCCTCATGGGTTTATCTAAAGATTAGGCAATATTTTTCCATTAAAACATCCCATTTTCTCATTTGAGCATTTAAGAAATATTAAAAGCTATTTTGCAAGATTAATACCACCAAGAAGCGGCAGCAGTCAAATAAATAGGACAATGAATAACCTTTGCTGAGCCCGATTAGAAATGCTACTAATTTAATTGCTCCCTAATTGGTAATTGGAATTCCAATAGGTTACAGCACCTGGGTGAAAACAACAAGTCCTGTATTATTGCAGGAGGTTTACTGATCTTCAAGATGCTGAATAGTAATTACAATTGTTATCTCTGAGTACACAGGAGTACAGATGTCTATTGAATAAATAAAACACTTTTTTCCTGTGCTCTTATGCTATGGAGATTTTGTATCCTGAACAAAAGAATGAACAGCCTCAGCCAAGCGTGGGCACAAAGTCGTAGTACAAATGGCACATTGAGCAGTAACCCATAGCAACGAGGGCCATGATTTAGCATTAGGTACGGTTGGCATGTGCCTACTTTCTCTGCACAATGTAAATTTTAATTTTTTTACCGCATCAAAGAAGAGTGAACAGAGAAAAAGCAGACATGGGTTAAGATTATTTGTGGCAATAAGTGAAATGTACAGACCTCCAAGACTGTGGAATGTAAAAGCTGTGGCTTGTGGAAGCGGTGGGGTTTGGAGCACTATTGTGTAGCTACAGGCTTAACTTAGGTAAATAGAGCCCTTATAGCGACCAATTAGATCTTTTCTTTCATTACTGTATAGAGCTTAGACTGAAAGCTATTGTATGTTACATTTCAGTCTAAACTGAAATTGCATGTATGTGCTACAGCATATTTGTGCCATTTGTATATGATTAAGTTAGTATTAAAGAAGTCGCATATTGTTTTTCTTTTTTTACCCATAAATTTCTATGTGTTTTCAGGCCCAGAGTGACAATCTCAACTCGGGTGCCACTGAGTGTAGTAATGCATACCTCCCAACTGTGCCGACTAAGGGAGGCACAGTTCCTATTTCAGGGGATTGTCCCACCAACCCGGTTATCAGGAATTTGCCCCAAGCAGTTGGGAGAAATATGCCACTGAGAGTAATACTATTTCAATTCCGTGCATACCAGTGCACACAGCAACGCAACACCACTACTGGCCAACATGGCCAAATGATTGTGATTGGCTGAACAGCTTGGTCACTCCAGGTAACAGACATTCAGCAGTGGGTGCTTGTAGTGAGCAGTTCTGTTGGCTTTTGTGGAGGGGGTTACAAAGGCAAAAGGATTTCCTGTTGGATTATTACAGATCAAAAATTTTTATTTTATAATAAATTTAGTTGATGAGGGTTTGGGGATTGTTTTATTCAGTTACCTTTATGTATAGGAGTGTTTTATCTACTTCTTTTTACACTTTTGGTATAATGGGCAGTTCTCTTAGAAACCCTGATCTATTACACTGGAGCTACTAAGATGACAAAGTTGTCCCAGCGTAGGAGATCAGGCTATAGAGCATTTTAATGTTCGCCCTATTTCATACCTGCCGACTTTCTTCAGCTCCATTCCGGGAGCCAGCCAGTGGAGGGGGGCGTGAGGGGGCGGGACGGCCAAAATGGGGGCATTTTGGCCCCACCCCCTGTGACGTCATGACGCAAACGTGTCATTTAACAGTGGGGGTCGGGGCCAAACACCGCTATTCACCAGGAAATGGGGCGTTTGGGATCTAATTCTGCCCACTTCACTAGGAAGTGGGGCACTTCCTAGTGAAGTGGGCAGAATTCGGGAGATTGCCACACGAGTCCGGGAGACTCTCGCAAAATGCGGCTTACCCGGCTTAGAGTAAGTATTGTCAGCCCCCGTCGGCACAGGCTTGCCCATACTTTTGCATGAGGGAGTATGCTCAACAGTGAAAAATAGGGACAATTCCAATAGCAAAAAGTTTTAGGGACAAATCTTTAAAATCTGGCAGAGACTGTCTTTGCTGCAGTGTGCATTTGAACTAATATAATACAGAAAATCTTTCATATGTGGCTGGTACTGAATGATTGATCTGGCTTCTCTAATTACATGTAATATTAAATGTATTTCGAGACAAAGATTCCATGTCCCATCCCAGCAATAAGCTCTACTTTGTCCTGTCACTGTCTGACAATGGTTGCCTGGCAACATGATTGTAAACACCTCTCAACTGTCTAGGCTGCAGGGAGCAATGAGCAGTGTGATCAAAAATGGAAGCTCCACAGCACAGCCCTAAACTGGGCAAAGAGATTAACTTTGTGGCACAGGACATGATCTGGTAAACATCCATCTCTCTAATGCTATATCTTATCTGTGTACATCATGCAGGGGAAGTGTATGTATATAGTTCAGCTGATTCTACATGTGTACATAGTGCATGTAAAACATGTTTACATACAGAAGGTGGATAGGTCTGTTTATATAGTGTAGTAGAATGATCTGTGTGTATATATAGTGCTTCTTTGAAATGTTTTTGAAAATGTACCTATTTTATATAACTGCACAGTATGTTTTCTTTTTTTCTGCATGTTACATGCAATTCTATGTGTAATCAAAAAAGCATCTAGTCATCATCAAATTCAGGGAAGATTACATAATGGTAATGTAGTGTTCCAATATCCACGTAAACAGTATCACGCATAGGGTCTAATTTAGAGTCGGACGCAGTGTGCGTCTAAGACTTCTATGAAAGAGCAGGAGTGGGAGTGTGCCGCAGCTTGGTAGGGTATTACAAGTGGCATGCAACCCCAGTTGCGTCCCTCTTGTAATACCCTACTAAGCTGCGACCAGTTCTCACAGCTAGCTAACTACTTGCGCCACCTAATTCCTGCCGCACCTTTTCTGTCTTTTATGACGTCTTGATCCGACTAGGGTAGTTTTTGCGGGTATACGCCCATAGTATCTAAATTATTCATGGTCACGCCTACATAATTCCGTGTTCCACCCTTTCCCTCGTACTGAGACACAAGCTGTCGCAAGTGTACACTGCATCTGAAAAGCAGACGGAACTGTAGGGAACTGTTGCTTACTGCGCATGCACGTCAGTGGAAATGTGCAGGATGCGCCTGAAATGGACTTTGAGCACTGTCGGACACAGTGTGCTAAGATTCATAGGCTCAGCAGCAAAGTGTCCTGAAAACTATTTTAAACTTTCTTGCCAACTTTCTAACTCTGTTCTCCGGGAGGACAGGTTATGTGACAGGGGTAGGAGGGGGCGTAAGGCGTCACCAGTGCTCTGCCCCCACTATAAACCTATAAAATGGCGAAGTTCATGGCATTCAATAGCGGGGGTTGGGGCTCAATGACGTGATTAAGCCCCGCCCCTATATTAAATGCTGTGAATATCTGCATTTTTTAGGATCCGGTAGGTTTGTCTACTCTTCCAGGAGGAGTCCCCGAAATTTGTGAGCCTCCTGGAAATTAGAGAGTAGGCAAGTTTGATTTTATAATATAAGCAATTATGTACATATGGTGATGTGATGTGATTTAACTATTCAAGAAGGCTCTTGTGCATGCACATAATGCAGGGAGAACACAGGGAATGATTTGTATCGATCATATTTCACATAAATACTCTTTATATGTACTGAAAAAATATCTTCCCTACTAATTGGAAATACCCTTATCATGCCCCATGTTGTTACTGCAACTCAGCAATCTTCCCATCTCCTCATATCTAATCCATTTAAACAAATCCCTAATGCTTGCTTACATTTTCCTCCGTTTTTCTTGGCTTATTAAGAAAAACTATTATATCAGAAAAGTAGATATCTATACGCACACTTCTTGTATATACATAAAGTAGGGAATTCAATTAGCTGCAAAATGTCTCCAGAATGTCCATGAGACACTTTGCAGCGGAGATTTTGACAGAAATCTCCGCTCATTTTTCCTCACACCTCTATGGGGTGGAGATTTCTACCGTAATTACCAGCAATCTGCGCAGTGCGATGTCCGTGCGCCACATTGCCGGAAATATAATTCCCCCCAAAGAAAGCACTATTTTGATTTACCAGCTGGCAGCGATATCTTAAAGGTCCACAGCACATATTCATTTATTTCCAAATTCTCTTTTTATGCCTTGTATTATCCATGTTAGTGTAAGCATCCTGACAGGGTCATATTTTCTAGTGTGCATTTAATAGTTAACATTGAATACATTTCTCACGTCATTGATTGAAAGGTCACCAGGTTTAAATATATCTCTCAATGAAGTGTCACAAACACCATGCAATGTACATAAAATATTTATAGCTGTATTGTGAGAAAGCCATCGCTGCATGCTGTGCAGAACGTTTCACTCGTTATAACAATTGGAGACATAAATGAAAAGAATTGTGAAGGAAAGAAAGGTGGTGTTGCCCATAGCAACCAATAAGATTATGAAAGATTCTGCCGCAGTTTGCAAAATGAAAGCAGACATTTGATTGATTGCTATAGGCATCACCACCAGTTTCCTTTGTACAATAGCTCATAAATGTCACCCATTGTCTAATTAACATACAGGGCCTGATTCATCTTCAGACGCAAGTCCTGTTGCGTACCGTATTTTGCGTGAAATTGCTCTGCGCATGCTCAGAAACGCACTGTGTGCGTGAGCGCATGCAAATCCAGGCTCAAAAGCAAATGACACTTCTGACTGCCTACGATATGAAGGGCAGAAAGGGGGAGGGGAGAGGTGTATGCACATGTGCAATATACACTAAGGACGTGCCGAGGTTGAGCGCACGCACATTTCGTTAGATTCAAGTTCTGAGCATCTCTGAGATACGTGGTTTTTAGCCTTATCATTTGCACCAGCTGCAGGGCAGGTGTAAGTGGTGATTGAAAGTGATGACAGACACACATGCATGGCACAACATGTGTTTGCAATTAAAACTGTAAACATGCATTTTATGTAGAGTAGGCATTGAGAACATCCTAAAATATGCATTTCATTTAAAAAAAAAAAGATTAAAAAAAAGTTAATGTATTTTTATTAATGATTATAGTATTACGAGGTGTTAAAATATTTTTTTTATTTGTTTTGATGGGACTTTATATTGCACATATGCATTGTGCGTATCCTGCAGTGTGTTCTGTGTGTGTGTGCATACAGCAAGTACCATATAGCCACAGCATTCTTATACCCATTTTCAAATGGAAACAGGTCTTGAAATCCCCTTGTACTTGAATACGACCATACGTGTGTACAATCTCCGTCCAATTTTAAAAAGACGTAAATTGCATTCACTTTGCATTCCTTGATGAATCATACCCACATATCAGAAAGAGATCCTAATAAATACATGAGATAAGAATATCACAAACGACATTGCTACCTGAATACAACAATATCCTTTACAGGAAGTTAATTAGTATGGTAATAAAAATAATAATATAAATAATAAATTAATAAATAAACATTGTAATATGTGTGATGGGGATTGTAACAATATGAACATAAAGGAGAGCTACAGTATATGTTTTTACCTAATGCACCAGTAAACTAGCAGAACGCAACGGGGGCCCAGCTCATGTGACCCTGTCTATAGCAAAGACAGCTGCACTTAGTCAAACTTAATTTTTTAACGCTCCAATCACTGGAGTGTATGAGCAGGCTGCTCAGAGCACAACCAAGGTGTCAGGGAGAGGGGGCGGGGAGGGGAGCTTTCCTCTAGTATATCTAATTACAAAACACTGTCATTCTAAAATTGAAAATTACACATTGGTAATGTATACTAACATATCACTTAATATTTAATTCAAAGTAGACAGTGCTGTACTGTATAAACTTAAAGCAAAGAACAGATTTATGTAAAAAAAAATTAAGTGTAATACGTAAAGTTGGTTGGTTTTTTACAGTGTAAGGACTAGATTTACTAAACTGTGGGATTGAAGAGGTGGAGATGTTGCCTATAACAACCAATCATATTTTAGCTGTAAATTTGTAGAATGTACTAAATAAATGATAACTAGAATCAACTAACTTTACATATTACACTTAGAAAAATGTAAGTGTAGTTTTTGTTTTCCAATACTTTTTCAAACCCGCAGTTTAGTAAATATACGTATGTGCACCCACATGTTACTATTTAGGTTTAGATTCACTTAAAGGAGCACATATATAAAATTAAAAATAAACGCTTTAATTCCCTCTTTGTGTGTTTTTAGGAAATCGCATATCAAGTCAGAGATGGAAACTGCAAAATTGTGGCCAGATAATTGGGGATTTTTAGCAACTCCTTATAACGAGGTACAAATTCATATATAAGAACTATGTAAAGCAGACACTATATGCATTGTAGGGCTGTTTTACTGTATGGTGTTTAGAAGAGTCCTGTGAACCAGCTTCCACTGGAACAGCTGGATGCTGTTCACTGAACTTGTCTAGAGAATAGTCAGCAGGGGGCGCTGATCATTACCCACTACAGATACCGAAACAGAGTAGGACACAAGAGTCAAGAGACCTCACTGTTTATCTGAATTGTTCGTGTTGTGAAGGGTTTAATTTGTGCTGAAACTCAGGTAGAGATTTTGGGCAATGACAGATGCACACAGAGTTCTTACCTGATCAAAATTGGTACACCTACCATTCGTCTTTTGATCTGGGCCTGGGTGCAGATATTAGGGGCAGGGGATAATCCCGCCTGAATATCCTACTCACCAATGTACTGGTGAGGCTCCCAACAAGAGAAAGACGAAACCGAACAATAATACTCACTGGGTAGTCACCGTCTCCTCTTGATGGTCGTCTGCAACTCCCAGGATTGGCATCTAGAAAAAGGGCTGCACATAACCGCCCACCCACAGAGCCATCTACTGGACTAGTATGTACCTCACACTATAGTGCTAGTTACAACAATACAACAGCAGCACCCTGATCCTAACAACGTTCTACCTCACCAGTATGCTACACAACATTAACTCCTAGTACTAGGAGTAGTGTGCTACCATGTCTACAATCTCCACAGTTCCAATACACCAATCCAAAGAATAACAGACAAGAAGTTACAATACCAGACACAAAAGACCTTTAATGGTGGCCCAACTCCTGGATCCTATAATGAGAAACAACTCATATGCTTACATTTAATGGGGGCCTGATGATTGAAGCAGGGGAAAAATGGGGCACTGATCTTTAAGGGACCACTACAAAATGGCCGCCTGGGGATTTAATGGGAATTTGAGGTCAGACTGGGCACGGTCTCACAATCACCTCCTATTGGTGTCTGGCATAGTGCCAAAATTTGTCTCCACAGGCCTATTGCCTGAATTAACTGTGCCCACAGGCTAATCCTGCATTAACTGTGCCCACAGGCTAATCCTGCATTAACTGTGCCCACAGGCTAATCCTGCATTAACTGTGCCCACAGGCTAATCCTGCATTAACTGTGCCCACAGGCTAATCCTGCATTAACTGTGCCCACAGGCTAATCCTGCATTAATGTGCCCACAGGCTAATCCTGCATTAATGTGCCCACAGGCTAACCCTGCATTAACTGTGCCCACAGGCTAGTCCTGCATTAATGTGCCCACAGGCTAATCCTGCAACTAATGCGTCCAATGAGGGAAATAACAAAAACCTTCAATCACTGGTTTCACGGGCCTGGTGCTCACTAATGCTGCATGGGTCTAGTGCCCAAATCGCGCCATGGGTCTTGTGTCCAACATAGGTGGCAGTTCAATCTTGTCCAGTCCCTCCAGTTGTCGGCACCTCTTCCCCAATTCAACGCTTCTCTTGATTGAAATTCTGCTTTCTTCAATTTGTGTCAGATTCCTCCTGTTGATTGCAGAGGGCTTTTCTTCCTCATCTTCTGGTTTCTTCTATGTTCGGGTTCCTGCACCTTTTCTTCCGTCTCCTTTTCTACGGCCGGCATCTTCTTTCTTCTGCTTTCTGTACTGATCTGAACAGACCAGTGTGGGGAGGGGGGAAGCTTAAGTGCAAATGGTCGGAGGTGAGCCCTGATTGGCTCACATTTCTAGCCACCGATTGGCTGGCAGCGTATCTTTTCTGATTCATTGTAACCAACACAGAAATTTAGAAGTCGCGGTATGAAAAATGTAAGTGAATGGAATTTGATAGTTCTGCAATCAAAGTAGTAGGAGAAGTGACGATATGGCATACCACCATATACACCCCCACTTCAACCACTGTGCATTTTGTATATATGCTATGTATAGTGCTCTAATATGTAATACTATGTGTATCTATAGTAAAACAAACAATCATTTAATTTTAACTTTAAAACGTTTAAATTCAAATTTAAGTAGTATAGTAAATATTTAAAAATCCATGTCCGCCAATTGAAAATATCATTTGCAAGTTATTAGTGTTTCTAATGCCAATTGGCGCATAACATATATATTAAAGAGGTTGCCAAAGTGGCGGCTTGAGTAGTACACATCCTTCTGTAACTTTAACTTAAAACCCTGCTTTCTCTTACTGGATTCCGGCTGTGCTTTTCAGTCATATATTTATAGATACAGACAGGGTTCTTTTATCATATTTGCCCAGGGATATTGCATAGCTCTTCTGCATTGGAGACAGTTTATCTATAGAGAAGCTTTGTGTTGTATCCCAGGACAGGAACCATGAACAACTTCCTGATAATATAAATGCATGGCTAAAAAACACAGAGCGGTAGAGGAAAATATAAAGCAATGCAACACTGTATGTACACAACTAGTCATTTTAAGTTGTCTGAAGATGGAAAACAACTTTGTTTCGAACATATCAACTTCTGACCTGGATATTCCATCTGACATGTTGTGAGTGTGAAAAGATAACTGAAGCTGTTACAGTAGTTAATATGGATGGGAGGGAGATGTAACACTTGGCAGTCAACCAGGATTGCTTAGTATTTTACTTTGTTGCAACAATATTATTGCTCTGTGCAAAATAATTAATCCTTAGGGATGAATTCAATTACCCTGGAGGTGTTTCCGGAATGTCCGCGAGACACCTTGCGGCGGAGATTTGACAGAAATCTCTGCTCATTTTACTCGCAAGGGAAAATGTGCAGGGATTTCCACCTTAATTGCAGGCAATGTGTGTGGCTCGATACAGCACATCGCCGGCAATTGATGTTCCCCTTTAGTGTGGCAGAGATGCTGTTGCTTTACCACCCTGAAGAATGAGAAAAAGGAACAATCTGCAAGCCACAATACTGTAAATTATGAATTAACGAAAAATGGTCTGTCAATGGCTCTTGGGTGCATTAGAAGATTTGAGGGACTGTGGTGAAAAGGTTTGCGCAGACACCTATTATAGTAGGTGTCAGCTAGTGTAAAGTGTTACTTAATGTTTATCACTGCTGATATACCACTATAAAAATATTGTTCATTATTTCTAAGGACTTAATAATATTTGAGCTCTTCCAGATGCCACAGTAAAAAGATATTCATTGATGAGGGGGGGGGGGGGGGGTCGGGTTGTATATAGAAGTATTGTTTGTTTTTAAAGGCACTTATACCTACAGATATCCACTAATCAGCAACAACATTAAAACCACCGACAAGTGAAGTGAATAACATTGATGATCTCATTACAATGGCACCTGACAAGGGGTGGGGTATATTGAGCACCTCTTAGTGTCTGTCCAAGAATAATTAAAATAGTTTTTTGTATTGATTCATAATTAAAATTTAGCATTTTATTATGTTTAAACAAAAACCACAACTACAAATATTTACAATATTAAAAATTTGTTATTCAATAAAACTTTAAAAAACTTCTTTATTTGTTATTTTAAGTGTATTAACATTGTTTCAAATAAGTAAAAACAATAACAAAATGGCTAAATATTTTTAAACCCCCATGTCAACTTAAATCTCCAGCTCACAAGTAGATGTGTTAGAAACAACTTTAGTATATGCAGATCTTGTTCCACCTTGCAAACGGAACAATAAATTTAAATAAATAGAAAAGCATTGTTTATCAATCCCATGTTGCCTTACAATCACTTGACACTTCTTAAGTTCTGTTCCATGTTATTACCACCTTATAAACAGAGAAGTCAGATTGTATTATAATGCAGAGTTTGTCATTTCAGCTGGTAGGAAACAAGATTGAAGAAAAAAAGGTCCTTTTAACAGTTCCGGAACACCTACAGGCTCGAACTGTGACCCCACTGGAAAAGTACATCAAGGTCAGACACCTGAGCAGCTATGAAGATTTTTACAGTGAAGGGCATTTTGTGTGGCAAAATCATTATGGGGTCATACCACCTGGCACAATGGGATAGCTTGAGAGGATGGTAGCTAAAAATGCATGGACTCCATAACAACATTTGCACACCATTGTTTCTAGGGAGTGATACCATCCTGCCCCCTCCCCCCCTTTCATATCATTGCCACACTGGAGTTTTATTCTCTCCTAAGCAGAATTTTGGAACCCTAGAATGCTGGTTAGTGTACTGTGCTGTCAGTGTGCTATGTCACACACAGCAGAGAAGCTGCTATTCCCTGACACTGCTCTCCTTAGGCACATATTTAACAATAACCGGTGTTTTGGCACAATCATTTTCATTCCTTATAGCAATGAGAATTGCCGTCACGATAAGCTGCTGTCCCGATGAACACTACCGTTTATCTATCTCCTATATCCTCTATGATTACTATCACAAAGTGGCCACCTGTTCCATAATACTCTTCCCATAGGATTCCATGGCCAACGTCATTTTCAGACGGCGTTAGCCATCGGGGGGCACAAGATCCAATAATGTTTGATTTTCAGAACATGTAAATCACAAAAAATAGCCGTCCCCATAGAAACCTATGGGTGATGCGATTTCTTATGATAGCAGTGGGACCTCAGCAGATAAGATACTTAAAAATGCAGCTATCCTTCAAAAACTGCCATTTTCGTGGGATTCTAAACAAAAAAATTGCATAATAAATAGACCCCAACCTGCGGTGCGGGATCCGTGATCCATCTACAGCAATGCTCTCTCCATAGGCTTCAATGATTATTGCCATCTTCAGATGGTGTTAGCCATCACTCACAAGTCTTTTCGGAACTTGTTAAATCACGCAAAACAGCAGTCCCAATAGAAACCTATGGAGACTGCTCTTACATTTGAAATCCGTGGGAAAGCAGCAGATATCTCCAATATGTGTTGCAATCCTTTAGGTATAAAAAGAGGGGATACTTAAATTTGCAGTGGTCCCCCAATTAGGGATTAGGAGTTTGTTAAATAGGCCCATTAGAGAAGAAGAGCTGGCAGAGCCCTGAGCAGCACAGGTGGCTGCTACAAGGGTCCCAGCAACGGTGTTGTTCTGATGGGCCCCATAAAAGCTGCTGCTCCAGCAACCATGTAATTACACCCATTGGCTTGCATCATTGACACTAATGAGCAAAACTTATGGTTTTCACCTGCAAAAAGAAAGCCTACTATGTGAGGTGACACGTAGCATATCGCTCTCTGGTAACCCATAACAATAGGTGGGAAATGATTGACTGACTACTGATCAGGGCAGGGATCATTGTGACAGGCACTGAAATACATAGTGTTGTAGACACACTGGGGGAGAGGCTGCCATTAGTAATCTTGAGGCCTCTACAACTTTAATTGGGCCCTTCTCTTTCCCACCCCTTTATTCTGGTATTTACAATATTCCTCTCCAGTGACTAGTATAGAAAACAGAGCACATTTCCGTGGCTACTGTATGGAAATCTGCTGGATAGTATACCTCCCCCTCCTTTTCCGATCTACTCACTGTCTGCTGGACTGTTGCTTGCTTGTTACACGTAAGGGGAAACCATTGGGAGCCATCGGTAACACCTAGCTGATAGCTTCCCAGCATGCGTCGATTTTTAAATAGCGTCAGACCGGAACATGAAGCCAGTAAAATACAGAAGTCTCTCTTTAAAACACCAGCTTAAAAATATAGGAAAGAACAGGGGTTCTAGTGAGGGTAACACTACATAGAGGTTCACATATAACTAAATTATAATTTACATACTTTACTGCAGAGAATAACTGGTAAGCAAGCTTGGCAATATAAATAGGGGTGGTATAAAAAGGGAGCACTGGATCAGAAAAATGTCTATCAAATCAGGGATAGAAGTGAGACTTAGCATAATTAATTAGTTATCTACAAGTTATGCTACTACCCCAGACTGCCCATTTATACTACTTTTCTTTCCCACAAGGCTCCCCACTTCAATTCCACATCTGATAACCCACATTACTACTTAGCGAGACAGTTTAAAGATAATCCTTCAGTAACACAAATAACACATTTATTAACTTCTTTGAAGCATTTCGGTTAAGAGTTCTGTAGTATGCACAATATTCTATTGTAGTGAATATGTAATTGGGAGGAGGTGGGCTGAGAGCCCAAACAGACTTGATGCATGAAATCTTCAGTTAATGAGTAGATACTTTAGAAACTCCACAAGAAAGCAACGCATATGATAAAAACAATCCTAATTGGGGGATATGAATTAAACAAGTGAGGGGTTTAAAATATGATCATCATCATTTATTTATATAGCGCCACTAATTCCGCAGCACTGTACAGAGAACTCATTCACATCAGTCCCTGCCTCACTGAGCTTACAGTCTAAATTCCCTAATATAGACACACACTCACACACAGACAGAAAGAGACTAGGGTCAATTTCGATAGCAGTGAATTAACCTACCAGTATGTTTTTGGAGTGTGGGAGGAAGCCGGAGCACCTGGAGGAAACCCACGCAAACACGGGGAGAACATACAAACTCCACACAGATAAGGCCATGGTCGGGAATCGAACTTATGACCCCAGTGCTGTGAGGCAGAAGTGCTAACCACTAGGCCATTGTGCTGATATATATTTTATTTGTAAATACTACTATATCTCCGATCTAAAGGTCTTGCATTTTATCCCACCCATGTCCAGGTTGGCCAGTCACCAGCTGTTCCTCAAACCACTCAGGGTCTAATAGGTTGGAGATCCACCATTCCAGAGCTGCAGCTTGAACGCTATGGCAGAGCCAAACACCTGAAGGGAGATTTCTGCAAATCAATGAAGTGGCCGGCTGAAGGCTTAGCCTAACGTCCTTACCAGCCAGAGTACATCCAGCCTCCACCACATGCTGTCACCCCAGAAGACAAACTTTGTAGCAAAAAATAGGCTGAAATGGAAATAGCAGTTTTTACATATTTTGCTCTGTCGACAGCAAGATGAGAAAAACAAATTTAAGACTATCTGTAAAAGTTAAAAATATGCAGAGAAAGTAAGTACTGAGTGCAAACATTGTACCATAAAACCTGATTTATGGTCTGCTTCGCCTCCAGCCTGTTATTTTGTACTATTTACATTATCGCATTAAAGGTTAGTAAAGCTGTATGTTGATTGAAATCAAGCTCCAAGCAGAGAGTTTAATGCTTCTCTACTGCAAGTCAAAATCTTCAGAAATGTGTTTCCAAGGAAATAAAGCTTCGGTACTGTCACTAACTCTATACATGACGATTTCATTTTAACTCATTTGCTGCTAAACAAGTAGGGAGATCTCTGTGTGGCCCTGTTTACACGTATGTGCTTCTATGTTTGTTTGGAAAATGTTCCCTGTACACGGCAGTGTAGCCTGATCTCTGTAAAAGTTTGGCCAACCATCTAAACTGGAATTTCCATTTTACAGTCCAGTACATCTGTTATGATTTTATAGGACCACCCACAATTTTCCCGTAATAGAGAGCACAGATTGCACCGCTTGATGAATTTCAGCACCCATGTATTTATGATTTGTTTATCTATTGGTTTCCCAAGGATCTATTCATAACCATTTATCACTATTCCACCCCTCCCACTATCTGATTACTACACAGTTACACTTCCAGCTTTTTATTTCAATTTTAATATGAGACCACTATATAAGTGTAGTGTGAACAGTAGATAGAGGGGCGGTCATGTCTCACCATGCAAAACACTCTGTTAAATCTACCCCTAGGAATGATTCTAGACAATCTGCGGGTTTGAAAAAGTGGAGATTTTGCCTATTGCAACCAATCAGATTCTAGCTGTCATTTTATAGAATGTACTAAATTAATACTAACTAGAATCTGATAAATTTACCCCCTGGATTACACCAATAACGGATGTATATAATATGGGATTTATGAGATAAATATTGATCCTAACCTCCCCCGGACACACACATACACACACATTAATACCATCAAGGCCTTGTGCTCATTAATTTAGTCATGTTATATACAAAATATGCTATAACCCTTTAGTAACAGATGGGATAATGCACCCTGTAAATTTTAGAAGATTTTAAGTCAATTATTAGGGACATACTAGCAGGAAGAATGAGGTTGTGTTGGGATAAAAGAATTGAAACTCAGCAGCAGTCAGGGAATAACACAGGCATATTACTGAACTGGAAATAAGGATATGGAAGATAATATGGAGATAGACGGAATAGCAGAAAATCTCTTGCAGTAGACAGTCCCTGATAATGCAGAAGACAGGCCGATGGTAACAGTTCAAAAAGCACAAACAGTTGAGCACTCTAGTATGTAACTATAGTAGAGCTACTTGTGAGTAGTGTGTTGCAGATGGAGGCGGTGTTTGTAAACCTGTGCCTGAAACTGTAGTCAGAAGCCAGATTCACGAAACTGTACCAAAGGAGATGCGGAGCCAGGGGTCAGGAGTCAGAAGTTAACGTAATGCAGAGCCAGGAACCATCTGAAGTAGAAGTTACAGAACCAGGAAGCTAGCATGTAAATGCTATAAGCGGCAATATGAAGCTGGACAGGTGAGGACCTACCTCAAGGAGACCCCCGAGTAAGAAGAAAGAGACCAAGTTGAACCAGAACACTGTACCAACATGAATATGAACATAGCAAGCTGGGAAAAGTACAAAAGCAACCACACACAAAAACCTAATTAGACCCTGCCCCCATGAAGAGAGGTCCAAATAACCCTAACAAGGTTTACTCAGGTAAAGCTAACGGAACCTAGCTTTTAATTTGTCCGCATGGAGACCCATAGCCCTCCCAATGCAGAAGGTAATGGAGTTAGTTTTGAACCTTCCTGGACTTTTTCAAACTACTGTATAATTCAGGAGGTCGAAATTTTGAAAATGCTGGACCTAAACATAAATTTCAGAAGAGAATCATTATGATCATCATTTATTTATATAGCGCTAGCAGATTCCATAGCGCTTTACAATTGGGTGCAAACAGTAATAAAACAATATTGGGTAATACATACAGAAAGGTATGAGGGCCCTGCTCGCAAGCTTACAATCTATGGGATAATGGTTTGATACAAAAGGGTAAGTGCTACATCATATTGCTTATTTGTCCAGCTAGAATTCAAAGGTTAAAAAGTATTTAGTGAGCTGTATGTTCAGTCACACAACTATGTCAGAGGGTTGTTACGTCTTGTGTTACGTGTGTAGAGTGTGGTAATAGGATAACCTAGGGAGATTTAGAGAGTGTAATATTATAAGCTTGTCCGAAGTGGTGGGTTTTCAGAGAATGCTTGAAGGTTTGAAGACTAGAGGAAAGTCTTACTGTGTGAGGGAGTGAATTCCACAAAGTGGATGCAGCCCGAAAAAGTCCTGTAACCAAGAATGGGAGATGTGATGAGAGTGGAAGAGAGATGCAGATCTTGTGTAGAATGAAAGTGTCGAGTTGGGAGATTTTTTGAGACAAGTGAGGAGATGTATGTTGGTGAAATTTTCTTGATGGCCTTGTATGTTAGTAGAATTTTATATTAGATTTGTGGAAATACAGGCAACCAATGTAGAGCCTGACAGAGTGGCTCAGCAGAGGAAGAACGGTTTGCAAGGAAAATCAATCTAGCAGCTGCGTGCAAAATAGATTGTAGGGGCTCGAGTCTGATTTTGGGAAGACCAACGGTGGTAATCGTTAATACAATTACCACAATTACGACACCCGCTTGACCTACAAATAAAAAACTAAAGTGTTAAAAAGCAATGTAAGGTTAAGCACTTAACCCAACATTGTCGCTTTACATTCAGATTACTAACAGTTGTGATGACAGTAAACTGTAGTGCCAGACAGCTCCTCATTCGAAATCACTTGTGGTCAGCATACTGCTCCATCAGTGATCAGCACAGTCGGTTTAAAGGTAAGTCTATTAATATTTACATTGCTTTTTAACACTTTAGTTTTTTATTTGTAGGTCAAGTGGGTGTCAGGTTTTTCGCAATCGAAAAGCTGTACCCAACCCAAGACTAGTAAGGAGGGAATTACAATAGTTGATGCGGAAGATGAGTGCATGAATTCAAGTTTTTGCAGTGTCTTGTGTGAGATATGTACGTATTCTGGAAATGTTCTTTAGATGTATGCAGCATGATGTAAATATAGTGTTGATGTGGGGAGCAAAGGATAGTTGTGAATCAAGGATTACACCTTGGTAGCAAGCTTGCGGGGTCAGATTTATGGTCATGTTGTCAACAGAAATACAAATATCAAGCAGGAAGCTTCTATTGTTGGGTGGGAATATTATTAATTCTGTTTTTGAAAAATTGAGTTTGAGTTGGCGAGAGGACATCCAAGACGAAATGGCAGAAAGACAGTCAGTAACTTGGGACAACGCAGATGGTGAGAGATAAGGAGAGGGTAGATAAATGTGTGTCATATGCATAGAGATGATACTAAAATCCAAAGGAGCTTATTAGCTTTCCAAGAGAAGTGGTGTAGATAGAGAAAAGCAGAGAATCTAGGACTGAGCCTTGTTGTACTCCAACTGATAAAGGAAGCGGAGCAGAGGTGGATCCAAAAAAAATAACACTGAAAGAACAACTAGAGAGGTAGGACGAGAACCAGAATAGGTCAGTGTCTTGAAGACCTACTGACTGTAGAATTTGTATGAGGAGAGAGTGGTCAACAGTGTCAAATGCAGTAGAGCGATCCAGGAGAATTAGAAGAGAGTAATGGTATTTACTTTTAGCTGTGATCAAATCATTGACAACTTTGGTCAACGCAGTCTCTGTGGAGTGGTGAGTGCGAAAGCCTGACTGAAGAGGACTCAATAGGTTGTCTGCAGAAAGGAAGCATGTGAGGTGAGTGTAGGCAATTCTCTCAAGAAGTTTGGAGGGGCATGGGAGCATTTTGTTTTTTTCAGAATAGGAATAATCTCTTTGTCCTTCAATAGTGATGGAAAGATACCAGTAGCAAGAGATAAATTACAGATTTTAGTTAGAGATGGAATGAGCAGAATGGAATTAATTCAGAATTCTTAAGTTCTGGACAGAGCTAATTGAACTGTCACAGGATAAATTCTCTTGATAATCTTGTATGGACCAATGAACTTGGATTCTAACTTCATAGACCTTTGGTGAATATGAAAGTTCTTAGAGTACAACCAGACATAATCTCTGATACGGAACTTAAAATGTCTATGATGTTGACCAAAGAATCTCTTTGCCTGGACTGTAGCTTGTGACAAAGCTGGTGATCCTTGCAACAAACAAATTTCAGAGTTCTTCAGAAGAACAAGCTTGAACAGGAGTGGATAATGAATGAGCCTTAGGGTGTAAACCATAAATGCCATAAAAAGGGGAGATTTCAGCAGCAGAAAGTGAATAGTTATTGTAGGCAAATTCTGCTCATGGTAGATATCACACCAAGGAGCCCAACATTTTAACTGTAGTAAGTAGATAGAGTGCTATGAAATAAACCACCTTGCTGAATCTGTCTATAACCACCCAAAATAAAAGTAAATACTTTTGAGGCTGGCAATTCCCCAATAGTCCATCAATATGTGTATATGTATATAAAAGGGTGTTTGGGAACAGGTAATGGATTAAATATACCATGAGGAATGGTTCAAGGAACCTTATTGAGGGATCAAATTTCACAAAATAGTACATAATCTCATATATTCTGGCTGCAGGTTGGCCATCAAAGCAATCGGGAAAAGGTCTTTAATCAACTTCTTAATACCAGGATGCCCAGAAAGTTTATGAACATGTAAGTCAAACAACAACTGTTGTTGACATGAATCATTAACAAAGGAGAGATTATGCCGTGGGAGTTTCCATGAGAGCTAAACATTGGTGCTTTCTTAATTTGACAGAGAGTTGGAGTCAGAGCTGCAAGAATCATTGACGCTGGAAGAATAGGTCAAGAATATTATCAGGGTTATGCTGGAAAGTTTTGGTACCTGGACGACAGGAAATAATAAAATTAAACCTGGGTGTTGCCTCATGGTGGATCCATTCAATTCTAAAATTGAACGGTCGGTAGGTATGGAAAACTAGTGTTGAAACAAAAGCTTTTTCGTTAACAACTCAAAAGCTTGAAGTGCCTGGGATGACCAAATGGATGGATTTGCCCTTTTCCTGGTTAAAGCTGTAATAGGGGCTACTATAGAAAATTGTGGAATAAATCTCCTATAATAATTTGAAATGTCCAGAAATCTTTGTACATCCTTTAAATTAGTGGGTACTGCCCAGTCAAAGATTGCTTACACTTTACTAAAAAGCACTGAGAAACCACCAGAATAAATAATGTACCTTAAGATTAAAATCTGAGGTACCTCATACTCACATTCCTCTCTTTTAGTGGATAATTGATTTTTCATAACCATTGAAGAACTTAACAGACATGTGATTAATGTTTAGACAAATTAGTTGATTAGATTAACATATCATCTTAGTAAATGACTGAAATGTCCCAAGAAATGATAGGAGGGTATCAATTATTAGATCCTGGAAGACTGCGAGAGCATTACAGAGCCCGAAAGGAATGTATAATATGAAGTGTTAGTATGTAAGTTTTCCACTGATCACCAGCTCTGATTCTTATGATGTTATGCGCTCCATGAAGATCTATTTTAGAGAAAATGGTGCCTTCAATAAGTTCAAATAACTCAGGTATTAAGGGCAATGTATATTGGTTCTTAATAGTGAACTTATTTAATTCTTGGAAATCAATACGTGGATGGAAACCTCAATCTTTTTTAGAGACAAAAAGAAGCCTTCTCCCACTGGGAGCCTGGAAGTGTGAATAATGTCCTTGTAAACATTCTCCTTTATGTATTTATCCATAGCTTAGGCTTCTGTAACAGATAACAAATACAAACTTGCCTTTAGTAACGGAACCCAAGGAATGAGGTCAATAACAGTCATATGGTCTGTGAGGAGGCAATGAGTCAGCAGAATTGTTACTAAAAAATCAGAGTGTCAGGAATCCTGCATTTAGAAGCAGGACTCAGAATCTATCTTTCACTTCATAGTGTGCGCTGAGGTTGGGAATTAAACTCCTAAACAGTATTTAAACCTGCTCTACCTGTCAGAATATCAGCTTTCCTGCCAGAATATCAGTTTTATTGTTCTGAGCTCAGATTACTACTTAACTTCTGATTATTGACCCGGTTAGTTCCTGTTTTCGTGAGACTTGGATCCTGACTCAGTATTGCGCTGACAGATTGATTTTGACCTTTGGTTTCTGTGACTGTTTCCCTGCCTGCTGATTCTGTTTTGTGTTACCTGCATCCTGCTGACCTCAGATAGTCTGATCACTATGGGGTAAATGCATCAAGCTGAGAGTTTTTCGGCGGGTTTGAAAAGTGGAGATGTTGCAAATAGCAACCAATCAGATTCTAGCTATCATTTTGTAGAATGTACTAATTAAATGATAACCAGAATCGGATTGCTTTTTCAAACCCGCCGGAAAACTCTCAGCTTGATACATTTACCCCTATATCTTCTGTGCTACTACCTGTAGTTCTCCACCTACCATGCTAAGGGCCAGTATGTGGCACCATGACCTGGTTACTACACGCAGCCAAATCCATCTCAGCTGCAGCAGGCTCTGGTAAATACTTGCAGTAACTTAGACTCTGCACCACTAATTTCAGGCTGTGTCAATTCTGGCTGGTGCTGTGTCCAGAACCCCAGTCCAGATACTGAGAAAGAGTGGTAAGAAGCAGGTAAATTATATGATTGAGCTTCTGTCACAGTACTAAACTGGCAAAATTATTTGGCAGATAATATGGAGATGCATGCTGTAGCATAAAATCTCTGGCAGTAGACAGTCACTGGTAATACAGCAGTATCTCTGACACTGATTCACAATAGCAAACGGTCTCTGGTATAATTGATGTTCACTTGAGGCAGGTATGCAGACAGGCTGATAGCAACAGTCCAAAAAGCACAAACAGTTGTGCACTCAGAAAGAACAGTGGCACTAGTGAGACAGGCCCGGAGCCCCTCAGTGTGGATGGAAAAAATGCTGAACTGAGATTAAATCACTATAATCAGAAACCAGAATCAGGAACCAGTACCAACAAAAGATGCAGCGCCTGGGATCAGAAGCCAAAGGTCACCATAATGCAGAGCCAGGGGTTTAGGAGCCAGAAGTCACCGTAATGCAGAGCCAGGGGCAGTAAGAAACAACTGGAATGGAAGTTACAGGACCAGGAAGCAGGAGTGAAAACACAGTCACCATCAATATGAAGCTGGACAGGTGAGGCCCTACCTCAGAGAAACCCCCAGTAAGACTATGGCAACAGTCTGAGTGCTTTTAAACAGGTCAGTGATATTCAAGTTATTACAATATCCATAATACATTATTTTTTTTTATAATACATACGTTTTCTAATGAACTCTGAAATGATTACATTAGAAGTCACCGTATGTTATTTTATTTAAAAACAGAAAGCATTCTACTTTTTAAATAACGGAAATCTTGATTAATCAGAGTTTTAAAACACAGCTATGAAATTGGAGATTATACATCGGCTAATGTTATTCTGACCACGTATGCTGCAATTTTGTCAGCCAGTTTAGACCAAATTAGCCTGAAATTGATGAATGTGCAGACACCCAGAATGATAAAAAAACTAATTTTATTCGTCAAGACAGGAAGGAAAAAAAAAAAAAGCTAACAGCATGGACAGTAACTTCACATACATTGCAGTTTGAGTTCCATGCAACCAGCTGCCTAGTGTGTATCACTATACGGAGACCCCCCCCCCCCACACACACACACAATAACGTGCAAAGTGATCACTGTTGTTCATGCACCTCTGCTGCTCTAGATCTGAGCATCTGTGGACTTTCCACAAATTCAGGTCGGAAGCAGATGATTAATGGCGAGACATTACAATACTACCATATCATACCTCCCAAAATTTAGAATCCCGAAAGCAGGACAAAATAAACCCTGCCACCGTTCTGTCCATACAAACAAGCAAATTTGGTTAAAACTCCACACACTTTCATAATAAGTCCCACTCATTTACTGCCCACTGATCAAGATGTCCCCCCAAAATCGGGACAGTTGGGAGGTATACTTTGCTTACTGTATACTGTAACTTGGGGGATGGTAGATTTTAGCAAGACCTATTCAATGAAACGCCATTATATTGTTGGCAAAGGAGAGGTTGCATAACGCATCGTTAATATACAGTACAATGGGGATGTTAATAAGCTCTTGCAAATTATTTCTGTATACACAGCTACTGTAGTTCTGATATCGCTTATAATCAGCAAGTTCTGATTAAAACTTGCTTATCGGGAATAATGCACCCGCTACTGTAAAGTATTATGGATATTAGAAGTCATCTTATATTATAAACACTTGGCTTACAGACTTGCAATGTATAGTTGAGTATATTATCCCATATATCGGGTTTTTTCATGAAATAATAAGTACATATACAATGACTAGCCTCACAAAAGTTACAAAAGAATAAATGGTTTTGTTTTGGGGTTTTTTCTCCAGTGGCGTCTCGTTCAATAAAAGGTTTTGAACACCGGCGCAGTTAAAAGTTACATTTCTGTGTTCCCGTCCTCCTAGAAGTCTCTTTGCTTTGCACACAGCAAGAAGTTATTTTGATGAAATTTTCTACAGTTTTCTTGGGTTTTGTTTGAAGAGCAGGAAAACACAATAATATGCATCTCAATCCTCCCCCAGCATGACCAAGCCTGGAGAAAAATTTGTTTATACTGGTAAACATCAACTGTTAGAATAAAATGAATGATCAATAATATATCTCTAAAGAGAATCTCCATCTTTTTGAACTATCGGGAAGCATAAAAAATGTTGTGAAGTTTTAGCACAAATTAATATAAAATTCCACTTTATTAGACGGTTTTTGTTACGGCAAATATAGAAAAAGTTTTCTGTAAACATTCAAATATTTATTGTTTATTTTGGTAGAGTGTCTGCAATTTAAAGGGTATGTTACCTACACACAGTGGAGGTAGCCATTTTGCTAGCTGAAGCAATATGGATGAAGAAGTTGGCCATCAATTTACTAGCAACCAATGACAACAATGAGGTGCAAAATGGGACCAGTAATATTGTATACTGAATACATTTTCTGAGGATTCTGTCTATCAATTCTATAGGAACCAGTGGTATCACTAAGGCACTTTGTGTCTAAATTACTGGCTCTGCTCAAGGTTTTAAAATTTGTCCCTGCAAAGGTCCCTATTTTCAGTATTTTCAAACTGCAAAAGAAGTCCTTTTATCCTGTATATTAAATTGCATAATATAATTCCTCTTATTCTGTATACTAAATACAATTCTCCCTATATATTCTTATACTCTGTTCTTTATAAAGGATATTTATTGAAGTAGATTATTTAAAACAACATAAGTTATAAGTTCAATAAACATGTCTTTATTCCTATCAATTCACTATGAACTTGTGCCTCATGCCTCAGTGGTGTCATTGGATACTAGCGAATTGAAAAGCTGCATTTGGTCCATGAAATCATTACTTCCACTAAGTCTAGGAGACAAAATGATATGGTAAAATTATACAACAAATCATGTATGTCACATACTTGTAACAGATCCTACCAAAACTCAACGCGTTGACCTGTGAAGAACTACCAACCAGACCACTGGGCCCTCTGCAACCACAAAGTCATCATACCTGCCACAGAGAAACAGGTGAAAATCTTGTGGTGTAAGGGAAGCTACTGTCCCGATTGTGCTAGCCTGGGCACGGGGATATAGGTGTCCTTCCTGCATGGGAAACTTACTCGCACAAGGACCATAATGGAGCCAATTGTGATCGCTATGACCATAGTCCTAAGGCATAAATCAAAAGAAGTTCCCCAGGCACTTAGCCTAAACTATTTGTGCCAGACAGTGTTGTGCCCATGTCAAGTGTATGCCAGAGGCCTAGTGCCACAACTAAATATGCCCACAGGCCTAGCACCTAACTGAAATGTGCCCACAGGCCTAGTGCATGACTTTCCTGAAGATGTGCCCAAGGGTTTTACCTGGTCTAGGAGCTTGTGTTGGCAGCAGGGGAAAGCGTTGTTCAGCTACAAAGTGATTGCTGGCTATGTTGCACCGCTTCATCTACCCTGTCATCATCATTGTGCTACAACCATCTTTGACCGCTGCTTCTCCTTTCTTTGGGAGCTCTCCATGGATCCCTCTACTCCATCAGAGTGCATGCAGTGATTTGCAATGGATGGTTATACAGCCGTAGTAAGAGGGCGGGATAATGATGGGGTGAGCCTGGAGTGTCTAGCTGTGGCAACCCAATTCAAGAACCCCACGGCAAACGCCATTTGGCTTGCCACCACGGCCTCCGATTGGACCAAAGCAAATCTTTACAGATTCCTGTGGTCCCAGGCCATAATGGGATGTGGATGTCTTGCCTGTCTAACAACATCAACAAGCAGGTGAGTAGGTTCCTTCTCCCATTTCAGGTAGAGAATAAGATCTGGACAAAACAAGCCATACACCCATGTCACATCTCCAATACTACAACCATGCTCTCATCCACACCTCATTTGCCATGGGGGTTCACAAATTGTAACTGGCTCTCCAAAAATTGAGACAATTGGAAGGTATGATGCAATATAGTAATTCCAGTACCAGTGGATTACAGAAGCAATTTGCATTCATTAAAGCAGAGCAATTGCAATGCGCACTGCTCAGCAACAGTAGCATATGTCCCTGGGTTACACCAGGCATATATAACATGTACTTACATCCCATTTGCATCCTTTTTTTAACCATTTATTTTATTTGCAACGAGCGCATTCCCTATTCAGCATCAATAAGACTTCTGAAACCTCTCTAAAACAGCAGAATCAACTTCCCGTCTTGAGTAGGAAAAAAGGCTTTGCTTAAAAATAAAGACAAAATCTTAATATATGTCTGCGCAATGAAGAAATCACCAATCAGCATAAGCAGAGCATAAGCAAATAGCCAATCACAAGCGGTTTGTTAGTGCTCCTGACCTACATCATCACAATCTGATATTTGCACCTGCACTTGACCACTCGCAAATAATACACTTTTCTCTGGTGCATATGCGTCTTTGTCCCAATCTGCATCTGTTCGAAGTTGTGCAAACTGGATATTGGGGCTATTGGGGCTATTGCGGAGTCATGGTGCAATGAAAATCATAGCTGAGACATAGCTATACCGGGATATACCTTATTTAGGAAAGACAGAGTGGGAAGAGTCAGAGGAAGGGTAGCAATGTATGTGAAAAAAAAGCATAAATACCACTTTAATATGAAATATTGATGAAAAAACTGAGGCCCATTGGTGACCATAGAAAAGGGGGAGGACGCTATTCTTTGAACTGGGGTGATCTATAGACCACCAGGTCAGGAAGAGGAACTGGACAGGGACCTATTGCAAAACTTCAATAAAATGGCCTTAAAAGCAGAGGTAAGAGTCATGGGAGACTTTACTGGATGAGAACTGGAAGGGGTATTTTGCAAGTACCACTAGAAGTAGGGACATTCTGAATTCCTTGCAGGGAGTATCCCTCAAGCAAATGGTGAGGGAGACCACTCACAAAGACGCAATATTAGACTTACTTATTAAAAAAAAATAAGTATCTAGTCTGTATGCAGCAACCAGACTAGATACACAAATCTGACCCTTCAAAAGGATAATGATTAACTCTATATGGAAATTTGAATAATGATATCTGCCTATCTATCTTCAACAGAATTAAAGTTTTCCAAAACAAAAGATAACCTTTTAACAAAACAATATTTATCTTTTTAAGCCGGTGACAGGATTTCAAAAGGTGTCTGAAGGATAAACTCCAGGAAAACAACCAAGGGGACCAATGGTCCATTTGCCTCTTTGGATCTGTCTTATCACCAGCAGATGGGATTGCCCTGCAAAGACATGCATGAAGTCCAGGGGGTCAGACGCATTGAGACAAGTTTCCCTGCAGAGCAACGCCATGCACAATCAAGTATTATCCACGTGTAATAAAGTGCAACAAGGATAGGATTTTGAAATTACCTGGACTATGGGGCACTATCCCCTCATCCCCCTTTGGTTTCTAAATTGAAGAAACTTTTTTGAAAAATAATTAAAATGCATACATTATAAATGTCATGCTTCATCTTGCTATAAGTACATATTTTGGATTTTTTTATGTGTAGATTTAAAGAAATAAAAAAAATAAAAGATACATTTTTACCCAAATTAAGTAGCCAAAATTATTAAGAAGAAAGAGAGAAAGTGAGAGAAAAAGAGATGCTCAGACAAATATCAATATTCACCAGGCTCATCAACAAACAATCAATTAATTTCAGGTGCTGAGAGAGCAATCAAATCAATTGAATATTTTAGAGTGGGAGAGAAAAAAGACAACCCAAGCTGCTATTAAAGTTATTGGCAATTAAACCCAAAACAAGTTAAATAGATACCAGGGAAAAATAAATAGCGATAACTGGTCATAAATCCAATCATAAGCACTCCTTATAATGTATATAATTAAAAAATAATAAATCCTATTCAAATTACTAACCAAGTTGTAGATATCACAAAAGGTAACTGGCTTGAGACCAATAATTAAAATAGGTTTATTCAATTATGATATTATCATTAAAAATAACTTAAAATCACAGGTAAAAAGCACATAAGTTAAATACTGACTGTTTTTTCATGTAGCACACAAATATCAACTTTAAATTTCAGTGTACAAATAAGCTATCAAGTATTTATGTGCTACATGAAAAAACAGTCAGTATTTAACTTATGTGCAAAACAGAATATTAATTTGCACCCCTTGCATTGTAACATGGTTTTGTCCAGGAGACTGAAATAAGAAGTTTCTTAAGTTAAGATCTTTAATGAATCAGGCCCTAGATCCATATACTTTCTCAACAACATAATGCTTGCTTAGAGCAAACTATGACACTTGAGGACAGACTTGACCGTTGACACTCTTTGCTCATATAAATTAAACGTTTTCAAAGCTGGTTTGTCTCTTAGTGTTGTGCCGATATTGAAACCCACATAGGCAGGAGGAGAAAACATTCTCATTAAATTAAGACACCAGTGTAATTGTTCATTAGCTCTAGTCTGATCTGACACAGACTACATCAGCATCAAACTCCAATAATACAGTTAATACATTCAAACATATTATAAAATACAAGTTTCTTCTGCAAGCCAATTGCTATTTTTTAATTGTCACAAACAGAATAAAAAAATGGAATGAGTATGACAGCTGATGCAGTTAATCTCTCCATGTAATGCTTCAGCCAGGGATTGCAAATTGCATTTGTAACCACTGTGCTATCCAACAAATACTAAACTAATTGTTCCCAGTTTACATCTTATACATTCAAATAAAGCATATGAAGGGTACAATACGGTGAAAAATCTCACTTTTAATGGTAAGAGTTGACATAATTTCCCATTAAGTCCCAGAATTCACGTCCTTTTCATACAATTAGCTTCCTGTCCCTGTTACCTGCACCATTGGGACCACAAACTAAGCCACTCCCTTGATATGGGGATCAACCAGGGGTGGGGGTGCATGCCACCCTCCCCTTAACACACACCCATATGATCACAACCTTACCTCTTCCTCTGCACCCCATATGAGGAGCCTCCCCATAGAAAATACTAACCTAGCATCTGTCTCTCCTTTCCTATTGGGATCCACCCACTACCCGAAAAAAGCAAGTACCCCATGAATTTGTTATGGGAGACAATATCTTACAATGCTCTCTTAATTTCCTTACCTACAGTCTCTTTGCCTCTGTCTCCTTTTCAGGACTGGGGAGAAATGACACTTGGTGATGTCTGGGCCAGCATTTATTGTTTGCCAGTATTCCATTCATTATGATGTCACTGGTTGCCAGCCAACCAAGCCAAACATTAACCAGTGAATTCTATTATCTCTTGCAAGATTCATAACGGTATATTTACTAAACTGCAGGTCTGAAAAAGTGTTGATGATGCCTATAGCAACCAATCAGATTCTAGCTTTCATTTTGTGATTATACTAAATAAATTATTAGAATCTGGTTGATTGATGTAGGCAACAACTCCACTTTTTTAAACCCGCAGTTTAGTAAATATACCCCTTAATGTGATGTCACTGCTGATCTTGCTTTGTTTTTTAAGTTTTTATCTGAAACATGCACGCCTGTAAATGTGGTCCAGAAGGAGTTTTGGTTATGGCAAGGGGGCAGCACTGTTAATGGAAAAAAAAATCCTGCAAAAAAAAGAAAAGAAAATACTTACCTTGCGGTCACGTCAGCTGGTACTCCGGCTCCCTCCCTTGTCTCCTCCTCCGTGCGGTGCTCGCAGTGAATGTCGGGCGTGATGTCATCACGCCCAACATCCATTGCGGAGCGCAGCACAGAGGAGTCACCCGCGCGAGAAGAACAATCAGCAGCACAGAATTGGAGAAAGGAAGAGAAGAGGACAGGAGAACAAGCCGATTAAAAGGTAAGTTAAGGGGGATTTTTTTTATTATTTCAAGGGACGCTGACCAGTGAATAAAAGTCACCTAGTTCTGGAGCATCATGGACCTTATCTCCCTGCTACATACTTCTACTTGTATTACTAATGGGGCATTATATATTATTCTCTTTGGCCCATTATAAGTTGTTATCCCTTAACTAACATAGTGGTGTCATTAGCAAAACAGGTCATAATTTGGGGTCACAGTGATGTATATGTCAGGTACCGCAGGCCTGGTCAGGGCACCCTGATATACAATGCCTGGCTTAAATGCACTTTATGTTTTCTATGGTTTTTTGGATGATCAGCTATCGTTATTGTTAGTGTATCTTATGTGCGGCCCAAACCAACTCGTCGTCTTCCAATGTGGCCCAGGGAAGCTAAAAGGTTGGACACCCCTGATTTAGATGACATTAAATTCACACAAACTAATTTTTTTCTTTGAAATATGAAATGCCTATTGGCTTGCTGAATTTCTATTTTAAAATGGAAATAAAGTGTTTTTTTTTATATTACACTTTATTCTTGAGAAGCATGGTGGCACAGTGGCTAGCATTGCTGCCTCACATTGCTTGGGCTTCTGACCAGGCCCATATCTGCGTGGATTTTGTATGCTCTCCCTGTATTCTCCATCCCACAGTCTAAAAATGTATTGTTAGGTTAATTGTCGTCTAACAGAATTGACCCTTAGTGAATACTCTTACAACATTGCGTAATATGAGTGGCACTATATCAATAAATAAATAAATTTTTCCCCCTAAAGTTACAGTAGAAGGAATTTTCATTTTGTGCACACGGCAAGATTGCAGCCTTCTTCCAACACCAAAGGTATGTAGTTTCTATGGGAGTAAAGGAAAGGTAAGTTATCTCCCCTTCGCCCATAGAAGTTAAGGATAGGGGCTTTGTAGGTGGTCCCAAGGTTGGAGATAATACATAAGGAATGTCAGTTGATTTAAATCGGGAGTCAAGTCGGCTGCATACTGGGTGGTTCCCAATATAGGTAAGAAACAAGAGGGGGATCAGCCACATTTCTCTGGGAACTCTCTCCAATATCCTATGGAGACCCACATTCACTCACACTCCCGCATAGTACTTGAATCTCTATTTATTTCCCACTCACTACTCCTCCACTACATATTGTTGAGTACCAACCCAACCCTACTTCCAGCACCACCACATATTCCCCCATTTTCTAAAGAAGGGGGTCGGCAAACCGCGACCCCTGCTTTAGAGCATGGGGATCGGGGGTTGCCGACCCCCGACCCCTTTAAGTGGCACACGTGCCACTTATGTGGCAAGCAGTGGCACATAAGTGGCATGCAGACCATTTCTGTTTGGCAGGCTGAGCTCCACAGCTGTCTCTAACAGTCGAAGATGGCCAAAACGGAGCTGCTGTGCATGAGCAATATGAATTGGGGGCACAACTATGTGGCATAAAACTGGAGGGCACAGTTTTGAGGCATAATATGATGTGGGTCACCACTGTGTGGCATAATATCAACTGGGGACTTATTGGGTGACATAACATGAACGTTTATTTGGTGGTCCCATTACTATTAATATTATAATGATAGCAGCGTGATAAAATAAGAAATAAGTAAATATTATATAAATATATACACACAGTGGTCAAAGTATTAGAAGTGGTGGTATAGATAATGTAAGTGAATGGATAAGTGGTATATGGCATACCACTGTATATCAGCACTCTCTGACCAATATATATATATATATATATATATATATATATATATATATATTTATTGTACTATATGGACTGAAGTATTCGGGCGCTTGACCGTTTCGCCAACAAGGACTGCAATGACATTGTATTCAAATACATATACTTTAATATGGAGTTGGTGTTAGGAACTCCCAAGCCAGCACAATGAAACTCGGAGTCTACTCTGAAAGCCTGGTGTTCGCTGGAGCCCCTAGTGGTGGGGACAGACTTGGCCGCAGGCTGACAGAGGGTCGAAAATCGTATACTGGCTTAAGGAGAACCCAGGAATAGAGTGATTAGCGTGGGGTTCAGGCAGAGAAAACCAAGGTCAGAGGACACAAGCACAGGTTCGGAATCCAGGGACAAGCGAAAGGTCAGGAGCACAAGCGGAGGAGCAGAATCCGGATTTCAGGCAAATGATCAGGGTCAGAAGCGTAGGTTCAAAGGTCCAGGAACAAGCAAAGGTCATACACGGGAAGTCAGTCAAAGGTATAAACACCAAGCAGAGAGTGAACAAGCAGGCAGCAGAACTGAGAACAGGACGCTATAACCGGCAATGAGGCTGCAGACCTCACTGCCTTAAATAGTACAGATGGCCAATCAGAACCCAGTTCAGAATGTGTCCTCAGCTGCAGTATAATGGATATGCAGAGCCTGCAGCCAATCATGTCTAGAGAGTGCCAGCAGTAATGAAGCTAAAATCAGCCTTGATTGGCTGAACTTGAGAGACATGCAGGGCTGGCCCTACCTACACTTATGCGCACGCGCCCGGCTGTTTGACAGCTGGCCGGACGCGGTGTCAGTAAGACCAAGGCGTCCCGGTTGTTGCCCAGGCAACCGGGACACAGAAACCGGAAGTGACGCCCCGGTTGCCGTAGCAACGGACGGGACGACACTAGGAGCAGCAGGAGAGTCGCGGCAGTGCCCGGAGCTGCCGCGACCACTAACAGTTGGCCCCCCTTTTGCAGCAATAACAGCTTCCACTCTTCTTGGAAAGCTTTCCACAATATGTTAGAGTGTTTCTGTGGGAATTTGTGCCTATTCATTCTGCAGAGCATTTATGAGGTCAGGCACTGATGTTGAACGAGGAGGCCTGGCTCGAATCTCCATTCCAGTTCATCCCAAAGGTGTTCAATGAGGTTGAAGTCAGGGCTCTTTGCGGGCCAGTCAAGTTATTTCACACCAAACTCATCAAACCATGTCTTTGTAGGTTTTGCTTTGTGCACTGGAGCACAGTCATGTTGGAAGGGTCTTTCCCAAATTGTTGTCACAAAGTTGGAAGCATAGCATTATCCAAACTGACTGAAGCATTAAGATTGTCCTTCTGGAGATAAGGAGCCTAGCCCAAACCCTAAAAACAGCCCCATATCATTATCCCTCCTCCATCAAACTTCACAGTTGGTTTAATGCAACCAGGCAGGTAACGTTCTCCCGACATTCGTCAAACCCAGACTCGCCCATCTGACTGTCAAACAGAGAAGCGTGATTTGTCACTCCACAGAACACATTCCACTACTCCACAGTCCAGTGTCTGTATGCTTTACACCACTCCATCCGACACTTGCCATTGGTCTTGGTGATGTGAGGCTTGCATGCAGCTGCTCAGCCATGGAAACCCATTCCATTAAGCTCCCGCCGCACAGTTATTGTGCTTACATTAATGCCAGTGGAAGATCAGAAGTCTTCAGCTATGGAATCAGCAGAGCGCTGGCGACTTTTACGCACCATGTGCCTTAGCAATCGTTGACCCTGCTCTGTGATTTTACGTGGTCTTCCACTTCGTGGCTGAGTTGCTGTGGTTCCTAAACACTTCTAGTTTATAATTTCACTTACAGTTGACCGTGGAATATCCAGCAGTGATGAAATTTCACAAAACGTCTTATTTCAAAGGTGGCGTCCTATCAGAGTACCACGCTTGAAGTCACTGAGCTCTTCAGAACAACCCATTTTGTATCACAAATGTTTGCAAATGGAGACTGCATAGCTAGGTGCTTGAAATTATTAGAGATGGTCACTGACCCCCGTGTTTTGGTTGTGGATTCGGTTTTGGATCTGGATTACCGTCGTGTTTTGGTTTTGGTTTTGGTTTTGCAAAACCGCCATTGCGTGTTTTGGTTTTGGTTTTGGTTTTGTTTGGTTTTGTTTTGCTATTTTTTGGGAAAATCCATGTTTTTGGGCCTAAATTAACCCAATTTAGTGCTCCAACTGTTTTAGAGACAAGTAATCTAATTGTTGAGGTAATAAATCATCCAAAAAAACAGTTTAATTCTTCGTTGGTAGGCCTTCATTTATTCTACACACAAAACAGATTGTCTTCCTCTCCATCTATGCATATTGGCAATGCAGCCATCGTCTTTGGATGTATATTACACCCTACACTTATAGTTAAATATGTAAAGAAATGGAAAAAGACAGTTTGCTTTCTGTCTCTATAGGCCCCCCTCCACTTTTTTAAAAAAAACAAAAATTCAGCCATTATAGACTGTACAATATTAATTGACATGGAGAAAGCCAGTTTGGTTTCTGTCTCTCTAGGCTCCCCTCCACTTGTATAAAATACTAATAAATTCAGCCGTTATATACTGTACAATATAAATTGAAATGGACAAAGGCAGTTTGGTATCTGTCTGCATCAGATCCTCTCTCCACTAGGAGTAAAATAGAAAACTATTCAGCCGTTATATAATCTAGAATATAAATAGAAATTGAGAAAGGCAATTTGGTATCTGTCTGCATCATAATCATCAACATCATCATTAGCGCCCTCGTCGCCTACACAAATCTCCCCCTCATCCTCTTCTAATTCCAAAGTGGCATCCTCAATTTGGGTATCACCGGCTACACTCGGGCTATTAAGGCACACATCAGAAGAATGCTCACGATTAGACATCCTACTGTTGGATGGACTCTCCACAGGGAGTGTTGTCATTTGTGAATCAGAGCAAATATTCTCCTGTAATGCCTCACTGTTATCTTGCAGCTCGGCTTTGACGCATAACAGTAGTTGTGCACCAATTGTAGGCTGGGTACATTTTTGGGATCTGCCACTAATAGCCAAAGGTGAAGGCCTCATTCTCTCTTTGCCACTGCGTGTGTAGAATGGCATGCTTGCAATTTTTTTTTTATCGTCACTTAACTTTTGCTCAGTTACACTTCTTTTTCGCTTCAATACAGTAAATTTTTTTGGGGTTTTTGTTTTTTGCACTAATTTGAAAACACTCTGTTGTTTGACATCGCCTTGGCCAGATGACGTACTGGGAACACTAACATCAGGACTGGTGACAGAACCTGGTTGCTCATTCAGATCATATGTGGACTGCTTTGAATCCATTCTGAGCGCAAACCACTGGGGAGTGCTAAAAATTATTTGGTAGATACTGCTGACAGATATGACTTTTGACAGCCAGAAATATTAATGCACAATTAGGGAGTACACCCCAAAAGCACTGAGGAGTGCTAAAAATTATTTAGTAGATACTGCTGACAGATATGACTTTTGACAGCCAGAAATATTAATGCACAATTAGGGAGGACACCCCAAAAGCACTGAGGAGTGCTAAAAATTATTTAGTAGATGCTGCTGACAGATATTACTTTTGACAGCCAGAAATATTAATGCACAATTAGGGAGGACACCCCAAAAGCACTGAGGAGTGCTAAAAATTATTTAGTAGATACTGCTGACAGATATGACTTTTGACAGCCAGAAATATTTATGCACAATTAGGGAGGACACCCCAAAAGCACTGAGGAGTGCTAAAAATTATTTAGTAGATACTGCTGACAGATATGACTTTTGACAGCCAGAAATATTAATGCACAATTAGGGAGGACACCCCAAAAGCACTGAGGAGTGCTAAAAATTATTTAGTAGATACTGCTGACAGATATTACGTTTGACAGCCAGAAATATTAATGCACAATTAGGGAGGACACCCCAAAAGCACTGAGGAGTGCTAAAAATTATTTAGTAGATACTGCTGACAGATATGACTTTTGACAGCCAGAAATATTTATGCACAATTAGGGAGGACACCCCAAAAGCACTGAGGAGTGCTAAAAATTATTTAGTAAATACTGCTGGCAGATATGACTTTTGACAGCCAGAAATATTAATGCACAATTAGGGAGGACACCCCAAAAGCACTAAGGAGTGCTAAAAATTATTTAGTAGATACTGCTGACAGATATGACTTTTGACAGCCAGAAATATTAATGCACAATTAGGGAGGACACCCCAAAAGCACTGAGGAGTGCTAAAAATTATTTAGTAGATACTGCTGACAGATATGACTTTTGACAGCCAGAAATATTAATGCACAATTAGGGAGGACACCCCAAAAGCACTGAGGAGTGCTAAAAATTATTTAGTAGATACTGCTGACAGATATGACTTTTGACAGCCAGAAATATTAATGCACAATTAGGGAGGACACCCCAAAAGCACTGAGGAGTGCTAAAAATTATTTAGTAGATACTGCTGACAGATATGACTTTTGACAGCCAGAAATATTTATGCACAATTATGGGGGACACCCCAGAAGCGCTGGGGAGTGCCACATATTACAAAAATATAATAAACCTCTATCCTCCTCTCTGCACTAGCGATTTTGGTTAGAGCAATTGCAAGAACAATATTGTATTCTCTGTCCCTGCTCTAATTAGCCTATGACTACACCCTGCTCTCTCCCTCTGTCAAATGGCGATGGATTGCTGTGGAGGCGTGTATTTATAAAGTTGAAGTATCGCGAGAACCGAGCCCCGAGATCCGACGACGTCACAATGACGTTCGGCCTCGATTTGGATTCGGAATGGGCGGGAGAGTACCGAGCTGCTCAGCTCGGTACTCGGATACCCAAAGTTCGGGTGGGTTCGGTTCTCGGAGAACCGGACCCGCCCATCTCTAGAAATTATACACCTCTGTTAACAGGTTTAAATGAAACACCTCAATTCAACAATTAACAGCTGTGGCCAAATACTTTCTCCATATAGCGTAGATTACTTTGTGAAAATATTTTCAAGGACAGTGGTAACAAAAGTGACACCTGCAGGTTGTAAAACAAAATATATAGAACACAAATCATCTCACTAATGCATTTTCTGTTGCATCAATAATGCATCGAAAACTAATCTAAAAAGACACATGCCTTATTCTATCTATTGTGCAGCATGCAATTCAGTTATTTGCATAAAAGAACTGTATATTATTTCAGCACGTAACATGTTGAAAGCACCACTGAACTTCTGTACTTTAATGCACAAATTTAAACATGCTCTGTTAAGGACAATGTATTCTAAATGTAATGTGCTTTTCAAGCATCAACTAGCACACACAAGTTGCATTAAAATGCATTGGAGTGAATGACAAGCATTTCTGACTGAACTTGATCAAGTAAATTACAATGTAAGATTTTATATATATATATATATATATATATATATATATATATATATATATATATATACACACACACACACACAAAACACGTTTGCTGATATCTGTATTGATCCACTGTCCTGTTCATTAACATTTATTTCATATTGCCGGGATACTCCACAGCACTTTACCCTGTTGATGGCAGATGCTGCCTTGGTGAGCTTGTACTTGACACTGCCTGATAAGTGGGCGGCTTTTAGAAATGACATTTTTTAATGCAGAGATTCTCAGTCTGCTGGACTCACCACAATTGTATGTTTAGTAGATCTCACATGGTGTAATCATTGGCCAGTTTGGCACATTCACCTCTGCCTCTGGGTTGAGATCCACGATCCATGTTCTGTCTGGGGGCCCTGAGAACAGGGTTAAGAACCACTGATGCACAATTGGAAACATTTAAAAAAATAATTGATCGGGGATGCATTCCTGCCAAGTATGTGCATCTAATCACACCAGGGGATTGCCTATGTGGATCTTGGTGCACTGCAACTCCCATTATATATTTACTTAACTTTATTATAATGCAGTTTTATTTGCATTTATTTATTTTTCTCCAACAAATCTTAAACATAAGAGCTCAGAGTATAAGAAAAGACGTGAGAATTGCATTCAATATTCAGAATAACAGAGATTGTACTGTGCAGTTGGTTAATATTGGAAAAAAAAGGATATTGTCAGGGATACAATTTTAAAGGCTCCAAAACATGGGACCCATGGGCAACACACTTTAACTGTCAGTGATTGGAGCCTAGTAACACGTTGCCTGGTTCCTTTCCTTCTCTCTCCCCCTTCCCACTTCCTCATTGCCTTGGGCTGCCACCCAGATTTCCATACCCTCATTCTATCTCCCTTTTTCTGTTTTCCCTAAAATGTTCAAAAATTGATCAAACATTCATCACATTCTGGTTTGTTATTCTAAATACCATTTATTATCTGTTCTTCCCGATATGTTTTATACATATATCTTTTTGAAAACTATGTACTAATCTGATCACATGTATGTGTAATTTCTTTGATTTCTTGTAAAATACAGTTTACAAAAACATTTTAAAGGCTCATTTGACCAGAATTTGTACACATCGTGTTCCAAGAAGAACAAACCATCAGATTACCATTGTTCCCTGTGCCCGCACACAACTGAACTCATCTGAACAGCAGCGGTGAGCAGCACCAGGATCAATGGTGTAAGCACCGTCTATTTATGACCCATGTAATATGGATAGTTACATTAAATTCAGGACTCATTAGAGGTATGGATCGGCTATGCTATACGCACTGCAACTTTTACAGAATACATTGCTTTAACTTTCCCACTTAATTTGGCATTACTAAGGCATGTAATTATATAAGCAGACAGACTTGTATGTTTTTGTTGCTCAGGGATATGACATAAGGATGAAATCTTGATGTACAGTGGATATAAAAGATCTCCACATTCTTATTGAAATTGTTAGTAATGTAAAGCCTAGAATAAAGATAAATCATATCAGCCCGTTTTCCACCTTTAATATAAAACTGTAACCCGCAAAATTCAAATGAAAAACAAATACTAAATTTTTGGAAAATAGACGGGGAAAAAAAACAATACAGTACCCTGGTTGCAAAAGTGTGCACACCATTAAATGAATACCATTTGGAAGCACCTTTTACTTTTGTTATAGCAGTGAGTCTTTTTGAATAAGTCTCTATCAACTATGCACACCGGGGGGTAAATGTATTAAAGTGCGGACTACAAGTCACTGATATTCAGCGACTTTGCAGTGGAAAATTAAAACGGCAATGGCTTTAAAGTAAGGGTGTGCACCGGGCACTTTTAGTGTTTTGGGTTTTGGGTTTTGGGTTCTGATTAGCTTGAGGTTTTGGGTTCTGATTTGTTTTGCCAAAACACCTGATGAAAGGTTTTGGTTCTGATTTCGGGTTTTGGGTTCTGATTTATATTTAAAAAAGCATAAAAAGCACTAAAATCCAGTTTTTTTGTTTTTTTTCCACTCCTACGCTATTATTAACCTCAATAACATTCAATAACAATCATTTTCCACTAATTTCCAGTCTATTCTGAACACCTCACACCTCACAATATTGTTTTTAGTCCAAAACATTGCACCGAGGTAGCTTTCTGGACTGCGTAGTGGAGTGGGCCCGGTACCCAATTTGGTACCGGGGCCACAATACCTCTTCCAACCATGGTACAGAGCATTCATCATTGAGATCCCATCAAGTATGTAAAAGACAGACAGGGTCAAAGTGTTATTTGTTGACTTTGTGAACAAAAAAACTGTCCCTGTTGCAAATCTTCGTGCAATGAAGAGTGACTTTTTCATTTAAAGGCTCAAGCTTTCAAGTGTAGTGTTTATAAGTTATAAACACTACAGTAGTTCTAGCATGTCAATACCTCTTGTTTTCAACGACCATGGTACAGAGCATTCATTATTGAGATCCCATCAAGTATGTCAAAGACAGACAGGGTCGAAGTGTTATTTGTTGACTTTGGGAACCAAAAAACTGTCCCTGTTGCCAATCTTCGTGCAATGAAGAGTGACTTTTTCATTTAAAGGCTCAAGCTTTCAAGTGTAGTGTTTACAAGTTATATTATACTTTTGGTTTAATTTGTTTAATTTCTTTTAATTTTGTTTTACTTTGTGCTCATGGCAAACGACTGTTGAACGGTCACAGAATGCCAAAAAAAGAGTTGCAAGATGGAATTGTCCTTGGGCCCTCCCATCCACCCTGATGTTGTTGAAATAGGACATGCGCACTTTAACAAACCAATCATTTCAGCGACAGGGCCTACCAAACAACTGTGGCTGAAATGATTGGTTTGTTTGGGCCCCCACACCAAAAAAGCTATTCATCTCTCCCTGTACAAACTAAACAGGCTCTACTGAGGCAAGATGTCGTCCTCATCCTCATCCTCTGATTCCTCTCCCCCTTCAGTGTGTACTTCCTCATCCTCACACATGATCAATGGACTCCACAACCACAAGTCCCTCTGTAGTATCTGGAGGCCAGTGCTGTACTTGATTGAGGAATTGATAATTCATTTTTATGAACATCATTTTTTCAACGTTCTGAGGAAGCAACCTCCTTCGCCGCTCACTGACCAGGTTCCCCGCTGCACTAAAACCTTTTTCCGAGTACACACTGGAGGGGGGACAACTCAGGTAAAATAGAGCCAGTTTGTACAGGGGCTTCCAAACTGCCTTTTTTTCCTGCCAATAACAATATGGACTATCTGACATGTCTATTTGGATGGTGTCAGAAAAATAATCCTCCACCATTTTTTCTATTGTGACAGCATCCAATGCAGCGACAGTAGACATGTCTGCAATGATTGGCAGGTCCTTCAGTCCGGACCAGATGTTGTCTGCATCCCCGCTAGCGGGTCTTTTAGGAAAACTGAGTTTTTTCCTCGCTGCCACAGGTGTGGAAGAATATGAAGGTGGAGCTGTTGGCATGTCACGGTCCTCTTCAGAGGACAATTTCCTGACCAGCAGGTCTTTGCACCTCTGTAGACTTGTGTCCACCGGAAACAGAGACACAACATACGCTTTAAACCGAGGATCAAGCACGGTGGCCAGAATGTATTCCTCTGACTTTAAAAGAGTGGCCACCCTCGGATCCTGGCAAAGCGTACGAAGGGCTTCATCCACAAGAGCTACATGCTTGGTGGAATCGCAATGGTTTACCAGCTCCTCCCTCACTTTCTCCAGCTGCTTCTGCAACAGCCTGATCAGGGCAATCACCTGACTCAAGCTGGCAGTGTCGGAACTGACTTCTCGTGTGGCAAGTTCAATTGGCTGCAGAACCTTGCACAACACGGAAATCAGTCTCCACTGCGCTTGACTCAGGCGCATCCCCACTCCTTTTCCTATGTCGTAGGTGGCTGTGTAGGCTTGAATGGCCTTTTGCTGCTCCTCCATCCTCTGCAGCATATAGAGGGTGGAGTTCCAGCGCGTCACAACCTATTGTTTGAGGTGATGGCAGGGCAGGTTCAGACTTTTTTGATGTTGCTCGAGTCTGCGGTTGGCACTGGCAGAATGCCGAAAGTGTCCAGCAATTTTGCGGGCCACCGCAAGCATCTCCTGTACACCCCTGTCACTCTTGAGGTAATGCTGCACCACCAAATTAACGGTGTGGGCCGTGCTGGAAATTGCCCATATGTAATGCCCGCACAATGTTACTGGCGTTGTCTGACACCACAAATCCCCTGGAGAGTCTAAGTGGGGTAAGCCACTGCGAGATTATTTCCCTCAGTTTTTCTAAGAGTTTGTCAGCGCTGTGCCTCTTACTAAAACCTGTGATACACAACGTTGCCTGCCTTGGCACGAGCAGCCGTTGCGGAGATGCTGCTACTGATGAAGCTGCTGCTATGGCGGTGGAAGGTGATGCATCTACCGAGTGGGCTGTCCAGGGCCCTCTTAAGAACCTCTTGGGTCCCCGGGCACAGCAGTGCACCGGGGCCCCTATATATACGGAAAAAAAAAATTATTATATATATGGGCCCTGCAGCCCAGGGGGGCCCGTCGGAGGCAGGAAAAGAAAAACCCCTGAAAAAAAAGAAGAAAATACTTACCGTTCTGTCAGCTGGCGATCCGGCTCCCTCTCTGGTCTCCTCCTTCGTCGCGCTCCGCAATGGATGTCGGGCGGGTCTGATGACGTCCCGCCGCGTGCACTGCCAGCACGACGGAGGAGGATGACTAGTGTCGTACTTGGTGCTCATGGCAAATGACTGTTGGACGGTCAATTGTTTGGTGAAAGACGTAGCAGTCTTACGACTTCCCCTCTGGGAAGATGACCGACTACCCGCAGCAACAGCGGCAGTGGCAGTAGTAGGCGTATCGCTGCAGGATTCCTCGGATGAATCAAGTATTGAAGAGGACTCTGTCTGGCTGGTGACATGGCCTGCAGGACTGAATCTGATTGAGATTGTGAAGGAAGTTGACGAGGAGGGTGTTGGTGGTATGTCTCCAACAGGACCAAGGGATTTAGGTGTCCCTGGACTGCTGACGGTCCTAGCCACAGGTCCTGATCTAAACACTGAATTATGAAGGTTCTTCAGGTGACGTATAAGTGAGGATGTCCCTAGGTGGCCAAGATCCTTACCCCTGCTTATTGGAGCTTTACATAAGCTACATATGGCCATACATTTGTTGTCCGAATTCGGATAAAACTAACTCCAGACAGAAGAGGTGGATTTTTTTGTCTTCTGACCAGGCATGATGATGGGCTTTTTCATCCCATGGACAACAACTGTTTCCCCCCCTGGTGGCTCATTTAATGATAACCACATCAGCATCCTCCTCGTCAAGTTCCTCCTCAGCGCCAGCTACATCAATATCCTCCTCCCGGTGTACAACATTCACCATACACTCAGCATATGCAGAGGGCGTGCTGCAAATGGTGGAAAGAGCCACCTCTTCCCGTACAGAGATGGGAAGGTCAGGCTTCGCAACCACCAACACCCTTGGACTCGCCTTGGGGATTTGTGATGTCATCTGTTTAGAAGGCAGAGTTGTTTGCTGTGTTATTGATGACAGCTTAAGTCTCTTAAATATTTTAGAGGGGGGGAGGAGGAGGGCTTAGATCCTTGGGTGAAGCTGAACCACTAGTCCTGAACACGGGCCAGGGCCTAAGCCGTTCCTTGCCACTACGTGTCGTAAATGGCATATTGGCAAGTTTTCGTTTCTACTCAGATGTTTTTAATTTTCTTTTTTTGGTAATTTTAGTCAACTTTGGGTTTTTGGATTTTACATGCCCTGTACTAGGAGATTGGGCATCGGCCTTGGCAGACGACGTTGATGGCATTTCATCATCTATGTCATGACTAGTGGCAGCAGCTTCAGCATTAGGAGGAAGTAGGTCTTGCTCTTTCCCTACTTTATCCTCCAAATTTTTGTACTGCAATATATGCAGCACTAATGAGTGTACCCCTAAACCACACACACTTTGGAAATGCTTAAAAATTGAACATAGTAAATGTAATATAGATTGCAGTACCTATTCTCTGGAACTGCTTAAAGAATGAACGTAGTAAATGTAATATAGATTGCAGTACCTATTCTCTGGAACTGCTTAAAGAATGAACGTAGTAAATGTAATATAGATTGCAGTACCTATTCTCTTGCACTGCTTAAAAATTGAACGTATTAAATGTAATATAGATTGCAGTACCTATTCTCTTGCACTGCTTAAAAATTGAACGTAGTAAATGTAATATAGATTGCAGTACCTATTCTCTGGAACTGCTTAAAGAATGAACGTAGTAAATGTAATATAGATTGCAGTACCTATTCTCTGGAACTGCTTAAAGAATGAACGTAGTAAATGTAATATAGATTGCAGTACCTATTCTCTTGCACTGCTTAAAAATTGAACGTATTAAATGTAATATAGATTGCAGTACCTATTCTCTGGAACTGCTTAAAGAATGAACCTAGTAAATGTAATATAGATTGCAGTACCTATTCTCTTGCACTGCTTAAAAATTGAACGTATTAAATGTAATATAGATTGCAGTACCTATTCTCTGGAACTGCTTAAAGAATGAACGTAGTAAATGTAATATAGATTGCAGTTCCTGTTTTTTGGACTGCTGAAATAGTGAATGTAGTAATATAGATTGCAGTTCCTATTTTTTGGACTGCTTAAACAGTGAACGTAGAAATATAGATTGCAGTTCCTATTTTTTGGACTACTGAAACAGTGAACGTAGTAATATAGATTGCAGTTCCTATTTTTTGGACTGCAGAAACAGTGAATGTAGGTTTTACAGTACTAATATTTCAGGACTGCAATAATATATTGCTCTAGAATTTTTTTATACTTTTTAAATTATTTTTAAAAAATTTTTTTACTTTTTTTTGTATAATTTTTTTTTATTTATTTTTTTACATTTTTTTGGGAGTTTTTAATAATTAGACAAATACTATGGACGTAGCACAAAAATGCACAGGACTAAAGCACCACTGGACTCAGCAGGACAGACACTGGCCAAAGCACCACTGGACTCAGCAGGACAGAGCACAGGACAAAAGGACCACTGGACTCAGCAAGGACAGAGCACTGGACACAAGCATAAAGCACAACTGGACTGATCACGCAGGAGTACCACTACCCTACAACCTCCCTCTACCCTGATCACAGCCCAAATGAAAATGGCGGCCGCTAGCGGGGAATTTATGCAATCCGAGTCTCGCGAGATCCGACGCGAGACTTGGACGTCAGAGCCTCAGTTTCATTTTTTTTTGCAGCCAGAAATGCCCGAACAGTGCTCGGATCCCGTCGGATCCGCACTGTTCGGGTGGGCTCGGATTAGCGGAATCCGAGCCCGCTCATCCTTACTTTAAAGTAGAGATGTTCACTAACCCCCGTGTTTTGGTTTTGATTTTGGATCTGGATAAAGTTCATGTTTTGGTTTTGCCAAAACCACCCTTGTATAATTTAGTTTTGGTTTTGGATCTGTATTTTTGGGAAAATCAGCTAAAATCCCATAACTATGCTCTTTTTTTTGTTCCTACACTATTATTAACCTCAATAACACCAATTTCCAATCATTTGCAGTCAATTTTGACCACCTCACAGGTCACAATATAATTTTCATCCACTTTTAGACAAAGACTGCAGCGACCATGCTGGATGCTAAGCGACAGAGCAACGACACAAACATACGGCAGTTCATAGCACATCTAGGAAACATTACCACACAGCAGTGGCAGAAAAGAAAAGTGGTGCAAGTTGGAACTGTCCTTGGGCCCTCTCACCCACCCTTATGTAAAATATTGGAAAGGACATGTACAGTTTAACAAAGCAAGCACTCCAGCGACAAGCAGTGCCACTTTTGTGGCTGAAGTGCTTGGATTATTTTTTGGCCCCCACATAACAAGCTACCAGTAGATTAGCTGCCATAAGTCCAACAGTGAACTCTACATTATTAAGCCATGTCTGCTTGTGCGACATCTTTAATCTCCTTCTCCTCTCTGGATACCTCCCTCTCATCCCTGAAGAACTTCCAAACTTATATAGACATAAGAAAGGATGTTAAAACTGGAGTGACATTACATTTGCTTCAGACAGACTGACACGAAACATCTGAGCAGCATGGAATCCATGGAATATGCTGCATTGAACAGAGATTTAAACCAACATATAGATGCAGTTGAGGAGACCATACTTAAAGTGTGACCCACTGAATGAGATCCCGGATTTAAGAGAGCTTGTACACAAGAGATACACTGCGGTTCAGAAGAATAATACAGAGAAGGGCCTGAGGCAGGATGAAAAATATGTCCACTTTAAAGAACAGCTAAGACACCCGAGAAAACAAATGGGTGTGTCACTGGCCCATGCAGATGAAGACTTGGAAGATGAAGACGAGGAGAGTACGCAGCCAGTACAGTGAAACTGCGAATGGCTCATAAAATCAGTTATGGTTCCTTTGATCGCTCCACCCGTTACTTTGATAACTGTGGTAATTCTACAGCTAATACATGGCGATGAGCGCTGACCCCCCAGGATGCATGTATTTATCAGACCAAGACCAATCCGAGGTGCTCCGGTGGGTTGGAGATGGTGAACCCAGTAAAAAACAAAGTATGTGGTCATACATACGAGAGAGAAGCAATTGAAAAGATGATTGAAAACAAACTTCACCCTAACACAATATTAATTCAACCCAGCAGGAAACCACCATTACAGAAGTCTCTGTAACATAAATGTCAAAAATAAAAATGAAAAAAAAAAAAACATTTTTAATAAAGGTGAAACTTTACTGTCATTTTCCCCAAATATTAAAAAGCATTCCAGCATCAGCTAGCTTCCTTCTCTCAGCTAAATCCCAGAACCTCCAATCTACATTGTCATCATCCTCACCCTCATCAGTGTGTACATCATCACACAATACTAATTAATCCCAGCTGGAATCCACCATTACAGAAGTCTCTGTACTTTGATCTAAATGCCAGTAAAGGTCTTCCTCGTGGAATTTGTAGTTCATTTTTCGACAGAGCTATCACGATTTTAGGGTAATTCTTTTAGACAAGATCAAATGTCAAATGTTCTGTTGAATCATCTGCATCATCCTTGGGTCTCTTAGAAAGGCTTAATTTTTTCCTAGCAGCAGTAGCCTGAGAAACTGAAGGAGGGGACGCCGTTGTGTAAGGTACCACTTCGGTTGTCACCAGGAGCTCATTGCATCTCTCGTGATCTGTGACAGTGGGAAATAAAGATGAGACATAGCTCTAAATCTAAGATCATGCACAGTTGCCAAAATGTAGTGATAACTCTTCGATCCTGGCGAAGGGATAAAAGTACTTCATCTACAAGTCCGACATACTTAACGTAATTTCTTTGTTTCATCTGCTCCTTCAATTTTTCAAGGTTCTTTTCCAAAAGTCTAATTAAGGGAATCACTTTGCTCAAGCTATCATTGTCTGAACTCAGTTCACAGGTGACTACTTCGAATCATTTTAGCACCTTGCACAACACGGAAAGTATTCTCTACTGCGCTGGACTAAAATACATTCCCCCCTGCTTTCCAAATGTCTTGGCTTCTGGAGTAAACATGGATGGCTTTTCGCTGTTCCTCCATCCTCACAAACATATAAAGTGTGGAATTCCACCTTGTTACCACCTCTTGCTTCAGTTGGTGGCAGGGCAAAATAAATTGTTCTTGAAGCTGCTGCAATTCCTACATGCTGTTGCAGAATGCAAAAATATCCCAACATTTTTTGGGCCACAGATAGCATCTCCTGCACGTCCCTGTCATTTTTCAAAAAGCCCTCTACTACCAGTAGATTGTGTGAACAAAACAGAGAATGTGATGGATTTCACCCAGCTGTAATGCCCTCACAATATTGATGGCGTTATCATAAATGACATATTCCTCAGGAGAATCCAAACATGATAAGCCATGTTACAATGGCATTCCTTAGTTTTTCAAACAAGTTGTCGTCGGTATGCATCTAAGGGAGGCCGCTGATACACAGAGTAGCCTGCCTCGAAATAATCTGGCATTGTTGGGTACATGTTGGGTAATTCACCAACCCAGTGGGCTGTCACAGTCATATAATCTTTTGTTGCCCAGTTCTGCTTGTCCACATATCTGTGGTTAAGTGTACAGTGGGTAGAATGGCATTTTGTAGCCCAATAATTACATTTTATGGAACCTTCTAGTAGAGTTGAGGAATTGCTTTTCTACTAAAATGGTGTTGTGATGGAATTTGGTAACGGGGACACTGGACCTCAGTTAACTGTCTAAAACCAACTGCATTAATTGTGGATATTGGACACAGATCTAATACTAGCATAGTCACCATGGTGTCTGATCCGTTTTGCAACTGGGTGACAGCTGTCATACTTGTTTCCTATTGCAAAGGATTGTTGTAAACTACTAGTAGTCTTTTTCTTGGTCTACTTCTGGGTTGAAGATCCACCCCCAGCAGCAGTGGGTTTAAAGCTCAAGAATTCTTCAGAGTAATCCTGGATAGGGGAGCACAGTGGCCTAGTGGTTAGCACTTCTGCCTCACAGCACTGGGGTCATGAGTTCAAATCCCAACCATGGTCTTACCTGTGTGAAATTTGTATGTTCTCCCTGTGTTTGCGTGGGTTTCCTCTGGGTGCTAGTGGCGCTATATAAATGAATGGTGATGATGATGATGATAGGGGAGAAGTCATCTAGCCTTAGCAACTTGGATGCAGGACTAACTCCGATCACTAGTGAGGATATTGATGAGGAAGGTGTTGCTGGTTTGGCTTTACAAATGCTACAAATGGCTATATAACTGTTGTCAGGATTGGGTAAAAATAATTGCACACATGACAATGGCTTTCTTCTTATCACTGGCAAGAACTGCTTCCACTGGTGCAGAACTTAAACAAATAACATCATCCTCATCATCATCCTCATTAGCGCCATCATCAGCCACACAAATATCCCCCTCATCCTTTTGCAAATACAGAGTGGTATCCTACATTTGTGTATCACCGGCTATACTAAGAGGCATAACTCTGACAACCTGTTTGAAAAAGTAAGAGATGTAATGCATGGCTTATCCAGCAATAATTTGGGTCATTTTTGGCGTTCTGCAACAGCATGTAGGAGATTTTGCAGCTCCTGCAAAAAGAATCAAATTTGAGAGGGAATATACTTTAGTCCAGCGCAGTGGAGAATACGTTCTGTGTTGTGCAAGGTGCTGAAACCACTTTAAGTAGTCACCTGTGAAGTGAGTTCAGACGCTGGTAGCTTGAGTCAAGTGATCCCCTTATTTAGACTTTTGCAAAAGCAGCTAGAGAAATTGAAAGAGGAGATGAAATGAAGCAATTCTGCTAATTATGTGGGACTTGTAGATTAAGTACTTTATTCGCTTCACCAGGATGCAAGAGTTATCAACATCTTGAAATCAGATCTAAATTTTGGCAACTTTGCATGATCCTAGGTTAAGAGCTATGTATTCTCTTTCTTTCCAGCTGATCCAGATCTCAAGAGATGCAATGAACTCCTGGTCAGCAAGCTGACAGCTCAAGTTGTACATGACACAACGACTCCCTCAGTTTCTTTGGCAACTGCTGCTAGGAAAGAACTTAGTTTTCCCAAGACACCCAGTGGTGACGCAGATGAGTCAGCACAACATTTGACATTTTATCTGGTGTAAAAGAATTGCCCAAAAATCATGACAGCTTTGCCGTAAAATGAACTACAAATTGCATGGGAACGGCTATTACATCAAAGTACAGAGACTTCTTTAATGGTGGATTCCAACGGGGATGAATTAGTATTGTGTGAGGATGATGTACATACTGAAGAGGGTGATGATGACAGTGTAGAATTCAGGTGTTGGGATCTAGTTGAGAGAAGGGAGCTAGCTGATGCTGGTATGCTTGTTAATATTTTGTGTCACAGCAATAGGGTTTCTGGAATCCGCCTCAGAACCCCTGGGACTAGCTGTGACAGGAGTGTAGTGGAAACTGGGAGGAGGAACCACACAGAAGATAACAGCTGGAATCTGTACACAAGCAATTGGAATGAATGTGAATCCACATGAGAAATAAATAACCAAAGTATTTATTTCAGCAGGCAGAATGAATCTGAATTCACACAAGGGTTAATGGTTTGCCGTTCATATAACAGCAACAATGATGAAGCAGCTGAATTCACGCAAAGGCAGCAGCAAGCTAGCAAGATGAATTTGAACTCACACAGAGAAGTTCATAACACAGCTGCAGGATGTGGCTGAATACCCACAGAGGATAAATGGTAGAGATCTGTATACAGCAGGAGGATTGAAGCAGCAACCAGGATGACGCTGAATTCACAAGAAGAGTTGAGTGTAGGAGGAGACTCTTATAGTCTGCAGAGAAAGCCAATTGGTGGATGAGATCAGGTGTTCAGACTCAGCAGGATGTTAGCAAATGTCTCACCCAAGATGGCAGCCTCCAGTACTGCAGACAGAAGTCATGCTTGTCCCAGGATAGAATGCTGCATTTGACCAGGATGGAGATGTACGCTGATATGGTACCGCTGAGTGGTGTAAACAGGACTAAGACCCCGATTTGTGACATTTTGGGTAAAATGGCATGTTGGCAATTTATGTTTTTCTACAGTAAAGCTTCAACTTTATTAGAGAGGAGTTTTTTTCTTTAAAAAGGTACAAGCTTTTTATTTTACATTTTTGTTTCCCTGACTTAAAACCACTATGCACTTGAACATAGGCTTTAGCATATGACATAGAGGGATTAGTATTATCATGACTGAGACTGGAGAGTGATAAGAACAATGTTACTGAAGACTGGAGAGTGACAAGAACAATGTGACTGGAGACTGGAGAGTGACAAGGACACTGCCACCTCTCCTGTTTCTGTATGAGCTATGGCACAGTAGAATGTCACTGGAGACTTTTAAAAACATTGCCAGCCCTAATATTTGAATTTCTGTTTCAGCACTAAACACTGCCACCTCTCCTATTTCTGGGTTAGCTATGGCACAGTACAATGTGACTGCAGATTTGGAAAAACACTGACAGCCCTATTATTTCTATTTCAGTAATGACAATTAGCAATGGAGCAATGGACCTCTCCTGTTTCTGTGTGAGCTATAATAACACAGTACAATGTGACTGCAGATTTTGAAGAACACTGACAGCCCTATTATTGGATGGGGTACGGGAAAACAACCCCGACAAAAGTTTTAAAAGACATGGCAATAACGATGGCTATAAGGCCTACAGTAATAAAATGCCTACTTACCATATGTCAGACATGCAGTTTGTCCAGAGCTTGAAATTACTGTGCACTGTGCACTGTGCAATCCGAATGCCTTAAACACCTACAGTATGATATTACGTCATTTACTATGGATACACTGAAAATGCCATTTTTAAAGCGGCAATAGCCGGACCCCACTCCTGTATTCCATATTCATCTTCAGACAGTGGACAGTAGGTTTCATGCCTAAATATCTTAATATTTGTGATCATTATTCATGCCCTCTGTCCTGACAAAAGGCCTTGTCCCAGCTGAAAAGAAATAGTTCCAAAGCATGATGCTGCCACCACCATGGATCACAGTAGAGATCTTGTTCTTTGGATGATGAGCTGTGTTGTTCTTGACCCAATCATATCATTTATAATTAAGGGCAAAAAGTTCAACCTTGGTCTCATCAGACTATAAGACATTTTCACACATGGCTTGGGGTGATTGAATATAATTTTGCAAAAGGTGAAAAAAGTGACATGATTTATCTTGATTTCAGACATAACCTCACAAACACTGCGATTTCAATAATGGTGTGCAGACTTTTTAAATCCACTGTACATCCAGAGTTCAGCTTTATGTCATATCCCTGAGCAATGAATACACACTACTCCGTCTGATGACATACATATACACCTTAGTAGCGTAGAAGGAAGTGGGAAACATAAAGTAATGTATTTAGTAAAATTTGCAGGAGGGCATATATATATATATATATATATATATATATATATAGATATATATATATATACAGTAAACCAATAAATTAAAAAGCAGCTGAAGATAGAAAACTTTGCCCTTTTGCTAATGTCAAATATCCTAAAGTGGTCCCGTTACCTACATACAAAGGAGGAGGATATTTAGTTGGCTAGACAATATTCATGAGACTGTAGCCTAACAATTCATTATGAGCTAAATGCTGAGGCATGAGGCACATTGGGGCTCATAACTCCGTGATTACAATAATTACCAGATAATTGTAAGCTGAATATTGCTTCAGCCCAAAAAAATGTCTGCCTCTACCATGTGCAGGTCCAATCTAACCTTTATATATCTTAAATGCTTTTTCAAATTAAATCTGCTTGTATTTAGGTTCAGTGGCCTAATGAGACAACTTATTTTATTTGGCTCAGAAATGTTAAATGCTGTTTTTCCCCTTCAGAGAGTGTGTAAGATATTCTTCTAGTTATTTATTACTGGTAACATCAGCTCAGTCAAAATGTACATTATGTACATTGCTGGCTGAGAAGAACCCATTGCAGGTATACAGCAATTCTCTACTGTGATAAGTTCATGGGGGTCATTTGCAGAAGTATTGAGCTAAATCCTCAGACTGTTCCTTGTTAAAGGTCACAGAGTTTATAGACATTTATAATGTGTGACAGAGTGTCAGTCTAGCCTCCTCCTCGATGCCTGCAGGCTGCCAGTCTGGCTAACATACCCTGCTGTGCTATACCTGACAGCCTTTCCCTCTGCAGCCAGTATCTATCTCCACACTCCAGACAAGCGAGAGATGCAGGATGGTTAATGCGGTGAATTTCTCCGCCTGTGCCAGACACAACAGCAAGCACCGGGCAGTCAGAGGGAGGGTTCTGCAGTCTCTGCAAATATAAGTCACTGTTTTATCTGACAGGCAGTACAAATCCCCGAGTCCTTTCTGCCCTTGTGTGAGTCACTGTCGCTCTGCTTTAGCACACAAAGGCATCTAAACATATCATAGATTAGCATTACTTACAGAATTACTGAAATTTAATTGAAAGTCCTTGTGATCAGTGTACACACAACAATTCCACTCACAGCTTCAAATCAAGTGCAGTACATGGTGAAACTGTAAGCCCTTATGTCTATTTAGTAAGCTGAATGTAATTGTACTGATCATAATTCTTTTTACATATTATGTTCACAATATTGCCAATGATTCCTGGTTTTATCCCTGTTTTTTTGTGTAACTCGTGGACAGGTATGTTCCAAGTGTGTGAGGTTTTGCTTGATATTCCACTCATATTGGTGTTACATTCATTTGATTCAAGCTTGAGGGACTTGCAGCAGGTAACAGGTGACTCACACAACACAACTCAGTAAAGGTGGTGTAGCATCTTGGTACCTGCAAGTACCAGGGGGGTGGTAATTTCACAGTCCTGGATAAATCTCCCCTGCACCCAAGTCTTATCTCCTTGAAGTTGTAACTCTTGCTGATTTATTCAGCAAACTGTGAAAGTGCTCAACTGACAGTAAATGACTGGTGATAACACACATACACCAGGTAAAAAAGGAAAAGCCATCCTTATTAATTGTCCTGACAACTGGAAATCCAGTAAATCAATGGATAACAAATAGAAAAAGAGGGATTTGTTCTCAGGTAATGTAAAGTGGCTTAAGTGACTGTAACAATAGATTACAAGTTGCATACTAAATAACGCTGGTATGAACTTGGTACAAAAGATTAACATGAGATAAGCACAATTCCATTAAACTAGTTCAATAACACATGTGTAATGGGCATATACTGACTGATGGCCGCCCATTCTTGCCTAATCAATGCTTGGAGTTTGTCAGAATTTGTGGATTTTTGCTTGTCCACCCTCCTCTTGAAGATTGACCACAAATTCTGAATGGGATTAAGATCTGGGGAGTTTCCTGGCCATGGACCAAAATTTTGATGTTTTGATCCCCGAGCCACTTAGTTATCACTTTTGCCTTATGGCAAGGTGCTCCATCATGCTGGAAAAGGCATTGTTCATCACCAAACTGTTCTTGGATGGTTGGGAGAAGTTGCACTTAGAGGATGTTTTGGTACCATTCTTTATTCATGGCTGTGTTCTTAGGCAAAATTTCACTTCAGAATACCATAGCAACATCTGACAAAAAAGTCTAAAGCACTGAAGCAGCAAACTTTGTGATAACCAATATTTGTGTCAGCCTCAAAAGTTTTGGCCATGACTGTAGAGTGATTGCAGTGTAAAGGCAATGACTTACTCTAAGTCCCTCTCTAAACAGAAGTAATAAAAATAAGATACCTCTCTTTAAGATGATGGGGGAAATGGACCCAGAAACAATAATGACTATGAATATGCAGAGCAGATTAGGGAGTAGTAGTCCCAACAATAGTAGTGGGCACAAACATGTGAAGATGAGGGTAGGAATAGTCCCAGCTGTGTTGAGCAATTCAAGGCCAGACCCCTAGTTCTGACAGGCCACTGTGGTGGTGCTCAGATAGGTGTATGGTATGGTACAGTTTTTAACAGATTATTCATACTTGCCATACACTAACCAATTATGGAGACCTAGTGGGCACCTGGAGTAAGGATCAAAGGACTTGATGTGTCCCCAATAGCTTTCCTCACTAGGTCAAGGAGTATAATTATTAGATGCAGGCATCTGGAAAAACTGTAATACTCCCCATGGAAAATTGAAATGGCTCTATACTTCAGATCTGGACTGAATCTGGCCACCCTCTCTGTACCTGGCAGATTTCTGTCTTGGCAATCATAGTTCCCTCTCCGGTACTTGTAGCGGTAGATGCCCCTCTGTAAATGGCAGCTCTCACTCTGATACTGGCATCTCTCTCTAGTAAACTGACTGCTCTCACTATATGTCTGGCAGCTGTCTCTGATAGACTGGCAGCTCTCCTCATAAATTCCAATCACTTTAATATGGTGGTGCTGCCTCTGATTGCATAGAACCACCTTTCTTGTTGGTGCCTGTTATACAACATTTCTCTAATGGTTCTGAACTGTTTCTTGATCTCTAAGGGGTGCTAACGGATCCATTTATATTTACAAATGAGGTGAAAAGCCTGATTTTTCTTATCACCACAATAAAAAAAAACATTTATTGCCGGTGTTTATGGAACTGACCTGGAGTTGTGAAAGTTAACTAAATGCTTTTCTGGGCCAGTCTAATGTGGAAAAATATATAGTTTGAAATAGTTTTTTGTTTAACTTTATTTAAAAAAAATGTAAAGCAATGTCAAAACATTAATGATTTAAAAAAAAAAAAATCTGAGGATACAGCATTTGCTATGCTTTTGTTCAGTTAATGCTATCCTGAGATGGCGATAACAAAACAGGTATTGTACCAACGCAATAATTACATACGCTTCCTCACGCAAAGACATGGATAACCTTCACAAGTGAAAGTCACTTTCTGCCAGCGGGGATAATGCAAGAAATAACCCCTTTATTGTATTGGGAGAAGCAACAACTATCCCCTTTTTGCCAGCAGTAGTGCTCTTCACCCTTCGATAAATCTGACCTTAACTCTCTTTTATTTGCATTCAGCAAGAAAACTGTATGTTTAACTTGCACATTTTCCAAGTAGTAATACAGATTTATGGACAACTGCACAGCGCCAATTCTGTGTGGTGAGTGGATTTATCAGTATACGTTCTTATTTTGTACGTCTGGACATATCACAGTGCCACTACTTTTATCCAGTACGGAGGAACTAGTTGTCAGTACCTTTTTTTTCAATATACTGTATAACAGGGGTCGGCAAGCCCTGGCACGTGTGCCAGACGTAGAACGTGGATCACTTCTGTCTGACACATCAGAGATTTCAAACTAAAGAAGCCAAAGATGGCAGAAACAGAGCTGCTGCGCATGTGTAGCAACTCCATTTCAGTTATCTTCGGCTGTTTTAGTGAAGCAGTTCCCATAGAATGAAAGATGCTGACTTCAGAGGTACGTATGATGGATAACAGGAACAGGGGGCACAACTATGCGGTATAAGATGAACTGGAGGTACAACTATAAGGCATAGAATGAACTGGGGGCACAACTATGAGGCATAGAATGAACTGGGGGCACAACTATGAGGCATAGAATGAACTGGGGGCACAACTATAAGGCATAGAATGAACTGGGGGCACAACTATGAGGCATAGAATGAACTGGGGGCACAACTATAAGGCATAGAATGAACTGGGGGCACAACTATGAGGCATAGAATGAACTGGGGGCACAACTATGAGGCATAGAATGAACTGGGGGCACAACTATGAGGCATAGGATGAACTGGGGACACAACTATAAGGCATAGAATGAACTTAGGGCACAACATTGCAGCATAGGATGAACTGGGGACACAACTATAAGGCATAGAATGAACTGGGGCACAACATTGCAGCATAGGATGAACTGGGGGCACACTATAAGGCATAGAATGAACTGGGACACAACTATGAGGCATAGGATGAACTGGGGGCACAACTATAAGGCATAGAATGAACTGGGGGCACAACTATGAGGCATAGGATGAACTGATGGTACAATTATAAGACATAGAATGAACTGGGTGCACAACTATGAGGCATAACATGAGTTGGGGACACAACTATGAGGCATAGGATGAATTGGGGATACAACTATGTGGAATAAAACTAGGGGCTGTGGTTTGAGGCATAATATGATCTGGGGCACAGCTATGTGTCATAATATGAACTGGGGGCACTATTGTGTGGCATAACATGAACATTTATTTGTTTGTTCTATTACTATTAATATTATAATGATATTAGTGTGATAAAAAAAGAAATAATATAATATATAAATATGTAAGTAACTGGAATTTGATAGTTTTATGAGCAAAATAGTAAAAGAAGTGGTGTATGGCATACCACTGTATACCAACATACTTCGACCACTATAAATGTACAACTGGCACACCTGGACATGAAAAGATTTTTGGCGGCACACTGATAGAAAAGGTTGCGACCCCTACTATATAAACTAAGTTTTATTGAATGTGACTAGATTACAACAGAATTATGGGAATTCATACCATGATTGGAGGTAACAGTCTTATCTCTGTTTCCACACTCTAGTGACTGGTGTGTGTGTGTGTGTGGCGTGATTGCTTTGAACTTCCAGTTACATTCATAATATGAGCATTGGGGTGACCGCGGGTCACAGAGGTGGGAACTGGCATAGAAACTGGGTCACACATATGGGATCAAGTTCACATAACTGTTGTAGTCCCTGCTGTAATAAAAATAAATATTTAAAAGGGGGTATGAAAGTCACGACAAGCGAGACCACTGGGATTAAGTGTCAATCAGTATGGTGAAGTCCACTTTTGGACAATTTACTGCCCCCCATGTAGAAAATAATGGGAGGGCAGAAATACTTCCCTTTTCATTCCTAACCTGAAGTAGGATATCGTAGGACCCCAAAAATGTCAGTGTTCTTTGACTCCAAGGGTCAGCTTGCCAAAGTTCAGAGACTATAAATGTCAGTGTGCCACTGTTCTGAGAACTCAAGGCTCAGTGTGTCATTGGCCTGAAAACCCAAGGCTCAATGTGCCATTGGTCTAAGAACTCAAGGGTTAGTGTGCCACTGTTCTGAGAACCCAAGAGTCAGTGTGGTATTGTTCTGAGAACCCAAGGGGCAGCATGACATTCTTCTAAGAACCCAAAGAGCAGCATGTCATTGTTATGAGAACCCAAGGGGCAGCATGCCAATATATTGAGAACCCAAGGGGGTAATATTCTGGGACTGCAAAACAGGTGATTGCCAATAGAATATGTTGCATATCTATCAATCAGGGAACCCTATAAACAGATTTTGGGATCCCGAACCACAGATCATGCACCAGTGTTGTAGAGAACATCGTACTTTAGAATATTTTGAACCAATCTTTGTTCTCATTTCTCTTCAATTTATCTTTAATATTGCAAGTCCTCACCAAACATATGACCCCTCCTGGCCCGCAGCTGTTTGGTGCACACTCTCAATCCGAGCAGAATCTGCAATGGCACGCAAACAGTCTGGGGGCTTTTTTACTCAGTGCACAAGACAACGGTCCATCCCGAGGACAATCACATTTAAATTTAGTACTCAAGTTGGGGAGGCAGAAGAGTAAAATATGTGAAGTGTCACTATCTGACAGGCAGAAAATTAAAATTCCGTCCCCTGAGATAAAAATGGCCTTTTTACATTTTTTTCTTCTCTCTGTCTCAACCCTTCTGGTCACAGTGACAAGTTTAACATTATGCAGTTTAATGAATAAAGACAATACCTGCCCCGAGTATTAGAGCAAGGAAATTACTCTGAGAAATTAACTATTTCACCATCAGATGAATTGCAACATACAACTGTACAGTCATTTAGCTACTTCTACATAGCAATTTACACATTTTTCATGTGCAGACTTCATTTGTATGTTTATTTCCATAAATACTGAAATGAGGGCTACTCAGTTCTTAGACAACAGTCACACATGGCAAATACCAAATACAAGCTAACACATGACACTGTCAAAATGCTTATGAGGTCACAAAAACTTTAAGGTCACCTGTTCCCTACACAAAGTAGAGAAAGCCAACTTGTGGGCTGAACTAGTAATTAGTAACTATTGATTCATTACACATAAGAACACAGCCTATAAATTCAAAGGTCGCTAGTCCCTAGAGATTTCATTGGCTGTATTCTCACGAATATTTAAATCACCTTGGCCAGAATACTTGCCACTGGTGTGTGCGGAAATGCAAGGGTCTTTTTTATTGGAAGAAAGGAGGTTTAGGCAGCAGCCTAGTGCTTTGAAATCTTTAGACAAACTCCCATCATCACGACCTTTTGTGTGTGCGTCAAGTGGTTGGTGTTGTGAGGTATGCTTTATTTAAGGGTTTATGACAAAATAACCAACAAAAGATAGAGGGGGAAGGGTGCAGAAAGAAAATAAGTAGACAAATTTGGGGTGCAGGGGAAGGACAGACAAAACTACCTTGGCTTAAAACAAATGCCAGATTCTGAGTACAGCCCCTACCCTCATGTTTAAGCACAACTCACAGGCTGTTCCTCTAAGCAAGCAAGGTAAGCAACAACCAGTGGCAAACATCATCCTGCCAAATCAATGAGTCAGGCTATGTAGCAACACTTATTTTCACTGTGCAGTGTTTTTTCGGAAAAGCCTGAGCACTGTACTTAAACCATCTAAAAGTAGAATTTAACTTCATTGTTTATGCATGACAGCATCAAAGGTGTGATCCAACACTACCCTCTAGTGGTCATTTTGTATTCTGCAATGTTCTTTTGCATCACAGAATCAGATATCCTTCTGAATTTAAAAGTCTTGTTTTTTAGTTGGAACCTTGCTATTTTTAAATGTAACAGTGCTAATATAAGGTACATTGTACACTTAAATGAAAAAAAATTAATAAGGCTGCGAGTGTTCTCTAGTAACAACTGGAAGTTATTAAAGCTGCTTCACACATGAGCTGGAAATATGCCTGTAAAGTTATGCGTGCTTTAAATATGTTTTAGCCATGCATTATTAATGTTTTCCATTAATGCATGAGAAATACATTGTACTGCTTTCAAATGTGGCATTAATATTTTAGAAAGATGGGAATGAGCACATAAACTATTCATACCACAGCTGACAGCAAGGTGGCACAGTAGATAGCATTGCTGCCTTACAGTGCTGGGGACATGGGTTCAATTCCAACCAGAGCCCTATCTTTGTGCAGATTGTGTGCGGGTGGTCTAGTCTCCTCCTACACTCCAAAAACATATTGGTAGGTTTTTTGGCTGGCAAAATGGTCCCTAGTTTGTGTGGTAAGGAATTTAGATTGTAAGTGCCAATGAGGCAGGAATTGATGTGAATGACTTCATATTCTCTACTGTGGTGTTCTCTATGATTGGTGTTATACAAATAATACCGTTATCACGTTTTATAGGTGTTAGTGGATGAAAAGCATTAATAGCTGATAGATGTGAGAGGGTTCTGATTGTAACTGTGATTAGCTCTTCTAATAGGGTACGTTCAAACAGGGGTTTTATTCCTCTTTTAAAATACCATAGTCCAGTGGATTCCAAAACTTCTCAGTTCAAGGCACCATTAGGGTCTCCAAAAAATTTTCAAGGCACCCCTAAGCCAAAATAATTTAGAGATGAGCGCACTCGGATTTATGAAATCCGAGCCCACCCGAACGTTGCCGACCCGAGTCGGATCCGAGACAGATCCGGGTATTGGCGCCAAATTCAAATCTGAAACTGAGGCTCTGACTCATAATCCCGTTGTCGGATCTCGCGATACTCGGATCCTATAAATTCCCCGCTAGCCGCCGCCATCTTCACTCGGGCATTGATCAGGGTAGAGGGAGGGTGTGTTAGGTGGTCCTCTGTCCTGCTATATCTCGTGCTGTTCAGTTCAGTGCTGTGCTGTGCTGTGCTGTGCTCAGTCCAGTGGTGCTGTGTCCTGTGCTCTGTCCTTCTGAGGTCAGTGGTGCTGCTGGGTCCTGTGCTGTGTCCTGTTCAGTCCAGTGGTGCTGTGTCCTGTGCTCTGTGCTTCTAAGGGCATAGTTATTTCCCCAATATTCCCCTGTGTTTAAAAAAATAAAAAAAAGTTATTTAAAAAAATACCAAAAACTAATTTAATTTTTTTTTAATAACCACAAAATTTGCACAACCAATCCTGCAGTAAAAGTCCAGTGGTACTGCAATATTACAAAGTTCACACATTCTGCAGTATCAGTCCAGTGGTGCTGTGTCCTGTGCTCTGTCCTGCTGAGTTCCGTAGTGCTGCTGGGTCCTGTGCTGTGTCCTGTTCAGTCCAGTGGTGCTGTGTCCTGTGCTCTGTGCTTCTAAGGGCATAGTTATTTCCCCATTATTCCCAAGTTTTTAAAAAATAAAAAAAAAGTTATAAAAAATATTAAAATAAAATTTTTTTAAAAAAAAGTAATTATAACCAAATTTGCAAAACCAATCCAGCAGTATAAGTCCATTGGTACTGCAATATTACCAAGTTCACACATTCTGCAGTATCTTGTGCTACATATAATGGAGACCAAAAATTTGGAGGATAAAGTAGGGAAAGATCAAGACCCACTTCCTCCTAATGCTGAAGCTGCTGCCACTAGTCATGACATAGACGATGAAATGCCATCAACGTCGTCTTCCAAGCCCGATGCCCAATCTCATAGTACCGGGCATGTAAAATCCAAAAAGCCCAAGTTAAGAAAAAGTAGCAAAAAGAGAAACTTAAAATCATCTGAGGAGAAACGTAAAGTTGCCAATATGCCATTTACGACACGGAGTGGCAAGGAACGGCTTAGGCCCTGGCCCGTGTTCATGACTAGTGGTTCAGCTTCACCCACGGATCTTATCCCTCCTCCTCCTCCCCCCCCCCCCCCTCCAAAAAATTGAAGAGAGTTATGCTGTCAGCAACAAAACAGCAAACAACTCTGCCTTCTAAAGAGAAATTATCACAAATCCTCAAGGCGAGTCCAAGGGTGTTGGTGGTTGTCAAGCCTGACCTTCCCATCACTGTACGGGAAGAGGTGGCTCGGGAGGAGCCTATTGATGATGTAGCTGGCGCTGTGGAGGAACTTGATGATGAGGATGGTGATGTGGTTATTGTAAATGAGGCACCAGGGGGGGGAAACAGCTGATGTCCATGGGATGAAAAAGCCCATCGTCATGCCTGGTCAGAAGACCAAAAAATGCACCTCTTCGGTCTGGAGTTATTTTTATCCAAATCCAGACAACCAATGTATGGCCATATGTAGCTTATGTAAAGCTCAAATAAGCAGGGGTAAGGATCTTGCCCACCTAGGAACATCCTCCCTTATACGTCACCTGAATAACCTTCATAGTTCAGTGGTTAGTTCAGGAACTGGGGCTAGGACCCTCATCGGTACAGGGACACCTAAATCCTGTGGTCCAGTTGGATACACACCAGCAACACCCTCTTCGTCAACTTCCTCCACAATCTCCATCAGATTCAGTCCTGCAGCCCAAGTCAGCAGCCAGACTGAGTCCTCCTCAATACGGGATTCATCCGAGGAATCCTGCAGCGGTACGCCTACTACTGCCACTGCTGCTGTTGCTGCTGTTAGTCGGTCATCTTCCCAGAGGGGAAGTCGTAAGACCGCTAAGTCTTTCACAAAACAATTGACCGTCCAACAGTCGTTTGCCATGACCACAAAATACGATAGTAGTCACCCTATTGCAAAGCGGATAACTGCGGCTGTAACTGCAATGTTGGTGTTAGACGTGCGCCCGGTGTCCGCCATCAGTGGAGTGGGAATTAGAGGGTTGATGGAGGTATTGTGTCCCCGGTACCAAATCCCGTCGAGATTCCACTTCACTAGGCAGGCGATACCAAAAATGTACAGATAAGTACGATCAAGTGTCCTCAGTGCTCTAAAAAATGCGGTTGTACCCACTGTCCACTTAACCACGGACATGTGGACAAGTGGTTCTGGGCAAACCAAGGACTATATGACTGTGACAGCCCACTGGGTACATGCATCCCCTTCCGCAGCAACAGCAACAGCTGCATCAGTAGCAGCATCTACAAAATGGCTGCTCGTGCAAAGGCAGGCAACATTGTGTATTACAGGCTTTAATAAGAGGCACAACGCTGACAACATATTAGAGAAACTGAGGGAAATTATCTCCCAGTGGCTTACCGCACTTAGACTCTCATAGGGATTTGTGGTGTCAGACAATGCCAGTAACATTGTGCGGGCATTAAATATAGGCAATTTCCAGCACGTCCCATGTTTTGCCCACACCATTAATTTGGTGGTGCAGCATTACCTCAAGAGTGATAGGGGTGTGCAGGAGATGCTTGCGGTGGCCCGCAAAATTGCTGGACACTTTCGGCATTCAGCCAGTGCCTACCGCAGACTAGAGGCACATCAAAAAAGCATGGACCTGCCCTGCCATCACCTCAAACAAGAGGTTGTGACGCGCTGGAACTCCATCCTCTATATGCTGCAGAGGATGGAGGAGCAACAAAAGGCCATTCAGGCCTACACAGCCACCTACGACATAGGCAAAGGAGTGGGGATGCGCCTCAGTCAAGCGCAGTGGAGACTGATTTCCGTGTTGTGCAAGGTTCTGCAGCCATTTGAACTTGCCACACGAGAAGTCAGTTCCGACACTGCCAGCTTGAGTCAGGTCATTCCCCTGATCAGGCTGTTGCAGAAGCAGCTGGAGAAAGTGAGGGAGGAGCTGGTAAGCCATTGCGATTACACCAAGCATGTAGCTCTTGTGGATGTAGCCCTTCGTACGCTTTGCCAGGATCAGAGGGTGGTCACTCTTTTAAAGTCAGAGGAATACATTCTGGCCACCGTGCTCGATCCTCGGTTTAAAGCGTATGTTGTGTCTCTGTTTCCGGCGGACACAAGTCTACAGCGGTGCAAAGACCTGCTGGTCAGGAGATTGCCCTCTGAAGAGGACCGTGACATGCCAACAGCTCCACCCTCATTTTCTTCCACATCTATGGCTGCGAGGAAAAAGCTCAGTTTTCCCAAAAGAGGCGCTGGCGGGGATGCTGATAACATCTGGTCCGGACTGAAGGACCTGCCAACCATTGCAGACATGTCTACTCTCGCTGCATTGGATGCTGTCACAATAGAAAAAATTGTGGATGATTACTTTGCTGACACCATCCAAGTAGACATGTCAGACAGTCCATATTGTTACTGGCAGGAAAAAAAGGCAGTTTGGAAGCCCCTGTACAAACTGGCTCTATTTTACCTGAGTTGTCCCCCCTCCAGTGTGTACTCGGAAAGAGTTTTTAGTGCAGCAGGGAACCTGGTCAGTGAGCGGCGAAGGAGGTTGCTTCCTCATAACGTTGAAAAAATGATGTTTATAAAAATGAATAATCAATTCCTCAATGAAGTACAGCACTGCCCTCCAGATAGTACAGAGGGACCTGTGGTTATGGAGTCCAGCGGGGACGAATTGATAATGTGTGATGAGGAGGAAGTACACACTGTAGGGGGAGAGGAATCAGAGGTTGAGAATGAGGACGACATCTTGCCTCAGTATAGCCTGTTTAGTCTGTACAGGGAGAGATGAATAGCTTTTTTGGTGTGGGGGCCCAAACAAACCAATCATTTCAGCCAAAGTTGTTTGGTAGGCCCTGTCGCTGAAATGATTGGTTTGTTAAAGTGTGCATGTCCTATTTCAACAACATAAGGGTGGGTGTGAGGGCCCAAGGACAATTCCATCTTGGAACTTTTTTTTTGCATTATATGACCAATCAACAGTCGTTTGCCATGTTCAAAAAGTAAAACCAAATTTAAACAAATTCAAGAAATTAAACCAAAAGTAAAATGCCCTGTCATAATTTAAAACAAGAGGTATTGACGTGCTCTAAAACTACTGTATTGTTGTTTATATTTTATAAACACTACACTTGAAAGCTTGAGTCTTTCAATAAAAAAGTAACTGTCCATTACACGAATATTTGCAACAGGGACAATTTTAGGGTTAAGAAAGTCAACTAATAACACTTTGACGCTGTCTGTCTTTATAAACACTACACTTGGAAGTTGGAGGAGGTATTGTGGCCCCGGCACCAAATTTACTACCGGGGCCACTCCACTGTGCAGTCCATATTTAGGTGTATCAGATATTAAACAACGGTGACAGTTGATGCCCAATTTTTTAATTATATTGTTGGCGCTGTAAAAAATTGTGTTCCGGGCACACCACACTACGCAGTCCATACCCTTTTTTGGTGGAATTAATTATATTGTGGACTCGGTACCAAATTGTGTACCGGGGCCACCACACTACGCAGTCAAGATAGATAGATGCGTATCATAGATAAAGTACATTCAGTGGTGTGGGGCAAATTGAAAAATATTCAAAATGCACTGACATTATCAAAAACAAGAGGTTTTCACACGCTGAAACTCCAACATGTATATGATGGAGAGGATGGAGGAGCAGCCATATGTGCAGTGTAATACAGACCTGTTGAAGGTTTTTTTATATATTTTATTGTGGTGCCCAGTGCCCACTACTCTACGCAGTCCAGATACTATTTTTGGGTGTAATTCTGACCTGTTGAAGGTTTTCTATATATTATATTGTGGTGGCCAGTGGCCAGTCCTCTATGCAGTCCAGATACTATTTTTGGGTTTAATTCAGACCTGTTGAAGGTTTTCTATATATTTTTTATTGTGGTGCCCAGTGCCCACTACTCTACGCAGTCCAGATACTATTTTTGGGTGTAATTCTGACCTGTTGAAGGTTTTCTATATATTATATTGTGGTGGCCAGTGGCCAGTCCTCTATGCAGTCCAGATACTATTTTTGGGTTTAATTCAGACCTATTGAAGGTTTTCTATATATTTTTTATTGTGGTGCCCAGTGCCCACTACTCTACGCAGTCCAGATACTATTTTTGGGTGTGATTCTGACTTGTTGAAGGTTTTCTATATATTATATTGTGGTGGCTAGTGGCCAGTCCTCTATGCAGTCCAGATACTATTTTTGGGTTTAATTCAGACCTATTGAAGGTTTTCTATATATTTTTTATTGTGGTGCCCAGTGCCCACTACTCTACGCAGTCCAGATACTATTTTTGGGTGTAATTCTGACCTGTTGAAGGTTTTCTATATATTATATTGTGGTGGCCAGTGCTCTATGCAGTCCAGATACTTGTTTGGTGGAATTCAGACCAGTTGAGGGTGTATTTATATTATTGTGGCCCCGGTATCAAATTGGGTACCGGGGCCACCCCACTACGCAGTCCAGATACTTTTTTGGTGGAATTCAGACCAGTTGAGGGTTTTATTATTATATTGTGGGGACCACTCTATACCACACTACCACTCTATACCACTCTATTTAATACTTTAATTCTATTTAATACTTTAATTCTATTACTAATTCCCATAAAGCGGAACTGCCGCTTCTATTTAATACTTTAATTCTATTAGTAATTACCATAAAGAGGAACAAAATAAACCAATTTTACCAAAAGTATAATATGACTTACAAACACTACACTTGAAAGATGGTGCCTTTAAATGAAAAAGTCAGTCTTCATTGCACGACTATGTGCAACAGGGACAGTTTTTTGGTTTACAAAGTCAACCAATAACACTTCGACCCTGTCTGTCTTTAACATACTTGATGGGATCTCAATGACGAATGGTCTGTACCATGTTTTGAGGAGGTATTGTGGCCCCGGTACCAAATTGGGTACCGGGGCCACTCCACTATGCAGTCCAGATAGAGGTGTATCAGATATTAAACAACATTGACTGTTGCTGCAAAAATTTTAAATAATATTGTGGGGAATACTACACTACGCAGTCCATAAACTTTTTGGGTGGAATTCAGACCTGTGTAGGGTTTTTTAATAATATTGTGGTGACCCACTCCTCTACGCAGTCCAGGTACATTATTGGTGCGAATCATACAAGTTGATGGTTTTCTTATTATATATATTGTGGTGACCCACTCCTCTACGCAGTCCAGGTACATTATTGGAGCGAATCATACAAGTTCAGGGTTTTTAATTTATATTGTGGTGACCCACTCCTCTACGCAGTCCAGGTACATTATTGGTGCGAATCATACAAGTTCAGGGTTTTTAATTTATATTGTGGTGACCCACTCCTCTACGCAGTCCAGGTACATTATTCGGTGCGATTCATACCAGTTGATGGTTTTCTTATTATATATATTGTGGTGACCCACTCCTCTACGCAGTCCAGGTACATTATTGGTGCGAATCATACAAGTTCAGGGTTTTTAATTTATATCGTGGTGACCCACTCCTCTACGCAGTCCAGGTACATTTATTGGTGCGATTCATAAAAGTTCAGGGTTTTTAATATATTGTGGTGACCCACTCCTCTACGCAGTCCAGGTACATGTTTTGGTGCGATTAAGACCAGTTGATGGTTTTCTTATTATATTGTGGGGACCACTCCACTACGCAGTCCAGAAAGATAGCTCGTTGCAACGTTTTGGACTAAGAACTATATTGTGAGGTGTTCAGAATACACTGTAAATTAGTGGAAATGCTTGTTATTGAATGTTATTGAGGTCAATAATAGCGTAGGAGTGAAAATAAGCCCAAAAAATTGATTTTTTAACTTTTTATGCTTTTTTCAAAAAAAATCCGAACCAAAACCTTTCGGCAGGTGTTTTGCGAAACAAATCCGAACCCAAAACATCGAGAAAATCCGGATCCAAAACACAAAACACGAGACCTCAAAAGTTGCCCGTGCACATCCCTAAAATAATTACCAAGTAGTCCCCCGCCTTGCTTACCACTGACCCTGGCCGAGGCACCCCTGTGAGATCTCCAAGGCACCCCAGGGAGCCTAGGTGCACCGTTTGGGAACTACTGCCATAGTCAATATTTCCCTCTCTCAGAAGCATGAAAAATGAGGCACTACTTTTTCATGCCTGTACCTGGTCGTTAAAAAAAAACTCATAGGTAATTAAAGAACAGTTTTTGTTTGTTTCTTTCAGAATTGTATTCTGTTGACCAGACGGGTGTTTTAGGTGTTTTTGGATTTTTAAGCTTATATCCGCTCTTAAAAAAAAGAAGTCTGTCTGGACGTGGCCATACTGTCACTGCTGCAAAGACCGGGACCATCATTTACAGACCTGGAGAGTTTGAAAGCAGACCCTCATGCTGTCCCTCTCCACCCCTCTATGTGCCATTGTGTTGATTGACATTCCCAGACGATTAAACTGTAGAGAAGTAGTGGATCTGCATTTAAACTTCTTGCTGTTGTCTAGAGTTTTTACTGGCAGCAAAGGACATCATTGAGAAATGAGCCAGTGCTTATGACAGCTGTGGGCAACAAGTGGCCCACCGAGCCTTCACCCGCAGCCATCTGTTCCCAATGTTATCAGAATGGAGGCAGCCGACTGTCGTGTCATGTGACTCCGCCTGCACAGTGCAGGGAGGTCATATGGCATACACAGAGGAGCAGGGAGTGCATTGTGCTCTTCCTTCCTGCCTTCAAAGGGGTCGCACAGAGGAATTAGAGTGTATGGGCCAAAATGACTGCCAATCCAGAACAACATCTGGGATCTGACCATGTTTCTGGTCCTCGTCCGACCCTGCTACCTAAGTGTGAGTGCACACACACACTGGGCCTGAGTCATTAAGAAAAGTAAGGCAAAAAAAGGAGTACGTTTTTTCCTGGACAAACCATGTTACAATGCAAGGGGTGCAAATTAGTTTATTATTTTGCGCATATTTTGGCTGCTTTTTCATGTAGCACACAAATACTTGATAGCTTTATTTTTACACTGAAATTTAAAGTTGATCTAGGACATGCCCTTCCCAACTATAAATCTCTCCCCACATTTTAAATTTACCTCCACCTCCAGTGCATCATGGTTTTGCCCAAATGCAAAGTTACTCTTTTTGAATGCTTTGCTTTTCCTTAATGACTCAGGCCCATTCTCTCTAATAACACACTAAAGAGAAACACTAGAACAGGCTGGTTATCGACTGGTGCTTAAACTCTACATCTGACTTGCTTTATTCATGTGGAAAGACTGGTAAAAATAAAAACCCACTCTACTAGGTGTCCATATCTATTTGCATACATATTTGGGTCTGAGCACTTTTCTGGATGCTGATTGCTCCATTTCAGTGCATTCAAAGCAGGTCACTTCACTTTAAAAAGTTAGTCATTTATAACTGTGGGAGCACATTGGGCCTGATTCATGTTTGGATGAATGCTATTTGCATAGCAAATCTTCCGTGAAAATAGCTCTGTGCATTTGTAACGCCCCCTGCGGGGAAAGACAGGGACAGACGCAACACAAAAGAACTTACCTTGTAAACGATGGTCACCTCCAGTCCGCTTCCGATTTCCCAGCTGCGATCCAATCCCAGCAGATCCGCAGCCGCAGTCACCTCCAATCACGTCCCTCTAAGATAGAGACAGAGATTACGGCCGTGCCTACCAGGTAAGGGCTGTCCGAGACTACGGCAAAGAACAAGGGCACAGTCAGTCCAAGCTCCTTGCCGCCTCCTCACTTTGTTCTTGCCAAGACGCGGGGGACTACAGGCACTGAAGGCCAAGACCAGTCCGAGGACTAATCCCGCCTCAAGTACCTCACACACCTGCCGGTGAGGGCCTAACCGAAAGGGGGAATCGAGCGTGATACTCACCGGGACACTCCCACTTCCGATCCGGTTCTCCTGCACCTTCCCGACTCCTGCGGATGACAAGAACACACAGCCTCCCTCTACGCTCTCAGTGAGACTAAGATGGCACCTACAAAACTGGACTGGCTACAACAGCGACCCGACCCTAACAACGTTCTAATGGTCGGCAACGCAACTAAGTCAAACCACTATGACTAACTAGGTGTGGTGCACTAACGGAACTGCTCACTTACACGCTACGGGGAACACCAGCCGGTGTTCACAGCCTAAACCGGAGGGCGGTTCCTAACCCCCTCACCCAGGTCGTACCAAGAAGCTGCCTTCTTGCTATGGGGTCACCCACGGACCCTAAGGACCGGTTCTTTAAGCCCGGCTGAGGCTCAGTAGAACAGCACACTAACCCGCGGGCCGACTGCCGCACGGAACAGCCGATCGAACTGAACCGCCCGACTGCCTGTACTCGGGTATCTCACACGTGTCCCTACGTCCGGAACCACAGGTCCACCTGCACGGAACCGGCCTTGAGGACCCTTGATCAGAACCACGGCCGCCCCTGGAACTGCCTCAAGGTGTGCTGCACTGCCACCGACTCACTCAGCCACCCCCTCTGGGTACCAGTGTGACCCCGGGGACCTAAGGGACAGGGAAACTACGTGTGTTCTCCCCTGACTATGTGTATGCTGGTAACTACACTTGTCCCCACAGCACGGGTTAGCACAGGAAAACCACAGGAACAAGAGCCTACCTTTAATGGGGGCCTGACGTCTTGCCCCTGGACACAGTTATGTAGCACACCCCAAAATACCGTAATGTAAACTACACTCGCCGCACAGACAGAATAAATACAGTATACAGTACTTTGCACGCTACTTACCAGAGCACACCGCTGTTAGCCAACCAGCAGGTTGCTACAGCACCACAGGAGCCTACGCTCTACTGTACCTCCTAACCACGTGTGCTCACCTCACACAGGACCGCGCCTACACTCACGAGGCTCCCACGCCTCTACCACACACCACCAGGGCCTTATGCCCTACACACCATGGGTCTCTGCCCAGCTACACACAGAGCCTTCTGCTCTGTTTCACGGGCCTCAGCCCCCTCTCTAACTCAGGGCTCTGAGCCCACTCACTAGGGCCTTATGCCCTACTACCTAGGGGTCCTAGCCCCTGCCTGAGGCCTGTGGCCTCCCTGACTGACTGAGGGCCTTGTGCCCTTAATAGCCTACGGGCTACCAGCCCCTAACCAGGCCCTGTGGCCTTCCTATGGCCTCTAGGCCACTCACTACCTAAGGGCCTTGTGCCCTTGTAACTGGGGCTCCCACGCCCCCTGTCTAACTAATAGGGGCTTGTCCCCTTCTATATCAATACAATGGCCTACTGGCCCACTAACTTTATCGGGGCCTTGTGCCCCTAAGATAGTGCCAACGGGCCTTGTGCCCGACCGTGGCCCCGGGCCTAGTGCCCGAATTAAGGCTGAGTCACTTACCTGCTCTGCGCAGGAATCTCAGCTTGCCACGCCGTCTTCTGCTTCTTTCTCCGGGTCTTCCAGACCCTCCAGCCGGCGGCGCCTCTTCTCCGGTTCAGCGCTGGATCTCCTGTTGCTGCTGGGGCGGGGGCGCTCTCAGCCCTGACAAGGGCTCCCCGCCGGCGATCACCGCTTGCTTGTAGTCTTCGAGCGGCAGGGTAGCTCACGGCCCTTACAAGGGCCCCCTGCCGCCGCTGCCGCTGGTCCTGTTGCTGGACGTCTTGAAGAGACGTCCTTCCTCTTCTCCGCCAACGGACTTCTGGCAAAATGGCGCCACCCGGCGACTTATATAGTCGCCGGCGTGACGTCATCAGCCGGCGCGAGCGCTGATTGGCTCGCGTCGGCGCCAATCTTTTGAATGGCCGGGCGCGAGCCGCGATTGGCTCGCGCATCCGGCCGCTGATTGGCCAGCGGGGAAAGATGAGCCCTGATTGGCTCATCCTTCCCCCGCGCACGGGACCTGCAGGAAGAAAGGCATACTCACCGCCGCTGGATCGATGGACGGGTAAGTTCTTCTCCTCTTCTTTCTTCACCCACTTGCAGGGCTCAGCTACCAGGAGACTCTTCACCCCCTTCACGGGCGCCAGGAACGTCTTCTGTCCCTCCAGGGACACAGCGATGGCGGGTACCTTCGCCCGCTTCTCGGGCACCATCTCCACACATTCTCAGAAACGGACCTTACGCCAGTGAATGCAATTGCATGTAATTCATATCTGAGCACAAATGACACGACAGTTTACAACTTGGGAAGCAGAACGGGGAAGGGAAGGGGTGAACTAACATAGACCATGTATGTAGGTGTGCGAAGGGTGTTCCAACACAAATGAGGCTGATTCAAGTCCTGGGTTTCTCGTAAGAACACTTGGTTTCAGCCGTATCATTTACAACAGCTACAGGGCCGGTGTAAGTGCCGACTCATGGTGATGACTGTCACTGCATAGTCTTTGTTGTAATAACTTCACGTGTGCCTGCCGCTAGATAGCACATAACATGTGTATAACAAGATAGACTATAAAAAGGCATTGTATGTACAGTACGCATTAAAAATAATGTATTTAATGTCAAAAAATATCTATTTTTTTAAATCCATATTTTTATTAATTAATAATTTATTTAATTAATTATACTGTTAATTTATTTTATAATAATTAAAATATTTTGTATGCATTCTGGTGTGACCTTATACTGCACATATGCCTGTGCATATAATGCAGTCTGCTCTGTCTACATATGTCATGTACCAATTAATTAGACTCCACAATAGTTGTCTTGTTTTATTTCAGGAATAGACTAGTCCAGAGTTCTTGCAGCTATGTTTAATAAACCTTATAAAAGTTCTACTGACAGCCCTTACTACTATATATTGTTTTATGCAGAAAACCAAAATCCCACAGGAGGTGGTTTCCATTTCAAGATGATTGCCTTTTTACTACAGATAAAGAGGAACCTTAAAGACATACAATCTGTCTTCCACTTAAAAGCATACAAAGGTGTCTACAACTTCAATAACTGTAATATGGTCTAAAACCATGTAGAAGTTAAGGCCAAGTTTGCTAATGTAACCCCTGTTTCAGAGTTATTTAAATATGTCTTGAAAGGTCACTCACTGATGGCAGTGCAGTGTTTTCACCAGGGCCTTCTCTATAGGCTACAGTATTTAGGTAGTAGGTGATTTATACCAGGGGTTGACCCAGGAGAATCCCTTCCTGACTTGCCAAACACATATAACATACACAAATGTATAGGGAAGCCAACACAGCCAGTGGTGTGTCCACAACAGGTGTCATGTGTGCAGTGCACATGGTTTTGCCTTTAAAGCCATTGCTACCTTAAATTTACCATGCAATGTTGCCGGATATCGTCAGTTTGCAAAAATCACTATTTTATACATTTATCCCCTAGAGTCCATTTTATTAGCAGCTCATTAAGTTACCATTATGTTTTTTAGAGGAAGGAAACAAGAGCACAGGAGGAAACCAACACATACATGGGAAGAACATTCAAATTCCACATAGATAGGACACAGGTCAGAATAGAACCCATGACTTTAGTGCTGAGATGCATCAATACTAGTTATTCTCAATAATAGGTTCTCTGTACTTGCTACCAATGGACCAATTACCAAAATAGAATAATGATAGTTATACCATTATATCAAAGGAGGAGCAGAGAGGCTGGTGCAGGCAAGGGAAGAGCAGAGAGGCTGGTGCAGGCAATGGAAGAGCTTAGAGGCTGCTGTAGGCAAGGGAGGAGCAGAGAGGGTGGTGCAGGCAATGGAGAGCAGAGAGGGTGGTGCAGGCAATGGAGAGCAGAGAGACTGGCGCAGGCAAGGGAGGAGCAGAGAGGCTGGTGCAGGCAAGGGAAGAGCAGAGAGGCTGGTGCAGGCAATGGAAGAGCTTAGAGGCTGCTGTAGGCAAGGGAGGAGCAGAGAGGGTGGTGCAGGCAATGGAGAGCAGAGAGGCTGGCGCAGGCAAGGGAGGAGCAGAGAGCAGAGAGGGTGGCTCAGGCAACGGATAGCAGAGAGGCTGGTGCAGGCAAGGGGAGAGCAGAGAGGCTGGTGCAGCCAAGGGAAAAGCAGAGAGGTTGGCGCAGGCAAGGGAAGAGCAGAGAGTTTGGCGCAGGCAAGGGAAGAGCAGAGAGGCTGGAGCAGGCAAAGGAAGAGCAGAAAGGCTGGCGCAGGCAGGGGAAGAGCAGAGAGGCTGGCACAAGCAAGGGAAGAGCAAAGAGGCTTGCGCAGGCAAGGGAAGAGCAAAGAGGCTGGACAAGCAAAGAAGTGCAGAGGAGATGGAGGAGGCAATGAAAGAGCAGAGGGGCTGGTGCAGGCAATGGCAATCACTAAAATATGATGGGACTTGACATGAACAGATAGCTTGCAATATTAGCTCAGCCCATAAAATGGCTGCCTTCAATATATGCATTTTATTTTGATCAGACCACAGTAGATATGAACATGTCATCAGTGTGTTTGCGTGGGTTTCCTCTAGGTGCTCTTGTTACATCCCACAACCCAAAAACATATTGGTATGTTAGTTGCAATCAAATTGACGCTATTCTTTGTGTGTGTGTGTGTGTGTGTGTGTGTGTATGTGTGTGTTTGTGTGTCTGTGTGTGTCTGTGTGTTAGGGAATTTACATTGTAAGCTCCAATGGGGCAGGGACAGAGTTCTCTGTACAGCTCTGTGGCATCACATTATTCCTCCTTAATCACACTGTGCCCCTTCATTACACTTGTTTCCCCTTCATCATACTTTGCACCTTCGCTGTTCCCCTGTTCCCCCTTCACCACACTGTGCTCCCTTCATCACACTGTTCTTCCCTCATCACACTGTACCCCTTCATCACACCGTTCTCCTACATTTTCCAGTGACCACGTACCCTGATCCACCCTCCTGAATCTGCCATTACACAAACAAACAACTCTAGTGTAATGCTATCTAACAAGATATAATGCTGACAACGACGCAGCTGGTCTTTCGGTTGTTGCAAATAAAGATAGCTGATGTAGAACACTATAGTACTCAGTCTTTGCTCTATTGTGTCCAGTTAAATGATGATAATGTCAATTAAATAATGACTGATTCAATGCTAGCTCGCAGTATTGAAGTATTTCTAATCCAAGACAAAAGAATAGCAACAATTCAGCTTCTACAGTGGTTATACTATAACTCCTTGTTTAACAGTCAAGTAATAGCTAAATTATCACTGTCTGTAGGCCTCATGAAGAGTTGGACACATGTTATGTAAAACTCGTCTGAAAAATTAATTAATCATGCATGTCGCTGTCAGACGTTTCTTATGATTTCCTCATAAGCATAGATATGGCTGTGTGAAGATTTAGTCTATGTTGTATTTCTCAAAGAAGGTAGTTCATAGCAGCTAGTTCAGAGTTGATACATTATTGTCATTTATCATCATCATCATTATCATTTATTTATATAGCGCCACTAATTCCGCAGCGCTGTACAGAGAATTCATTCACATCAGTCCCTGCCCCATTGGAGCTTACAGTCTAAATTCCCTAACATATACATACACAGACAGACAGAGAGAGAGACTAGGGTCAATTTGATTGCAGCCAATTAACCTACCAGTATGTTTTCGGAGTGTGGGCGGAAACTGGAGCACCCGGAGGAAACCCACGCAAACACGGGGAGAACATACAAACTCCTCACAGATAAGGCCAAGGTTGGGAATTAAAGTTGCTGTGAGGTAGAAGTGCTAACCACTTAGACACCCTGCTGCCCCTATCAATGCATTAGAAATTAATGACGCCACAGAGGCATGACCTTCTATATGAAGTTTTATATTAATATGCCACCAGCTGCCAATGCATGTATATAGAAGCTTAACTAATTATTGTTGTGCCAGGAATTCTTTGCAGGAAGGAGTTCTTATAGGAATTGCCTATGAATGGTTGCTAACTGTGCCTAATTTCCAAGCAAAGTGCCAGATGCGGAAGATTTGGTTCTGGAACCTGTCCCTGATATTGAGGGTTATTTACTAACATTGCAAATATGCACTAAAATGAACTAATCAGTAATTAGCTTGTACAGTGCAAGTTAGCCATGGTGGATTATAATTATTATGAGCTTTATAGCCCAGTGAATTAAAGGCCACTGGTCCTTCCCTACCAGTATCAGTGGTGCAGTTGACAAGCGACAATAAGCTTGGGGTCATTGATGGCTCCAGTGTTCTTGCTGTTTAATGCAATTATGTTAGCATGAGGCTGACTGTGTATATTGATAAGTCACGCAAACACAGGGAGAATATACAAATTCCACACAGATAAGGCCTTGGTCGGGAATCGAACTCATGATCCCAGTGCTGTGAGGCAGAAGTGATAACCACTGAGCCACCGTGCTGCCCAACCGTACAGTATTTAATGTTTCCATACAGGATGTTGTGTATGAGTCCAGTTACAGATTTGGCTAATGAAGGTGTCAATGTTGTACACCGGGAGGAGGATATTGATGTAGCTGGCGCTGAGGAGGAACTTGACGAGGAGGATGCTGATGTGGTTATCTTAAATGAGGCACCAGGGGGGGAACAGTTGTTGTCCATGGGATGAAAAAGCCCATCGTCATGCTTGGTCAGAAGACCAAAAAATCCACCTCTTCGGTCTGGAGTTATTTTCATCCCAATCCGGACAACAAATGTATGGCCATATGTAGCTTATGTAAAGCTCAAATAAGCAGGGGTAAGGATCTTGGCCACCAAGGGACATCCTCCCTTATACGTCACCTGAAGAACCTTCATAATTCAGTGTTTAGTTCAGGACCTGTGGCTAGGACCGTCAGCAGTCCAGGGACACCTAAATCCCTTGGTCCTGTTGGATACACACCACCAACATCCTCCTCGTCACCTTCCTCCACGATCTCCATCAGATATAGGCCTGCAGGCCATGTCACCAGCATAACTGAGTCCTCTTCAATCCGGGATTCATCCGAGGAATCCTGCAGCGGTACGCCTACTACTGCCGCTGCTGCTGTTGCTGCTGGTAGTCGGTCGGACAGAGGGGAAGTCGTAAGAACGCTATGTCTTTTACCAAACAGTTGACCGTCCAACAGTCGTTTGCCATGAGCACAAAGTACGACAGTAGTCACCCTATTGCAAAGCGGATAACTGCGGCTGTAACAGCTATGTTGGTGTTAAACGTGCGTCCGGTGTCCGCCATCAGTGGAGTGGGATTTAGACGGTTGATGGAGGTATTGTGTCCCCGGTACCAAATCCCGTCTAGATTCCACTTCACTAGGCAGGCGATACCCGGGATGTACAGAGAAGTACGAACAAGTGTCCTCAGTGCTCTGAAAAATGCGGTTGTACCCACTGTCCACTTAACCACGGACATGTGGACAAGTGGTTCAGAGCAAACGAAGGACTATATGACTGTGACAGCCCACTGGGTAGATGCATCGCCTTCCGCAGCAACAGCAGCAGCTGCATCAGTAGCAGCATCTCCACAAAGGCTGCTCGTTCCAAGGCAGGCAACGTTGTGTATCACAGGTTTTAATAAGAGGCACAACGCTGACAACCTCTGATTCCCCTGATCAGGCTGTTGCAGAAGCAGCTGGAGAAAGTGAGGGAGGAGCTGTTAAAGCATTGCGATTCAACAAAGCATGTAGCTCTTGTGGATGAAGCCCTTTGTACGCTTTGCCAGGATCCGAGGGTGGTCACTCTTTTAAAGTCAGTTTAGTTTGTACAGGGAGAGATGAATAGCTTTTTTTGTGTGGGGGCCCAAACAAACCAATCATTTCAGCCACAGTTTTGTAGGCCCTGTCGCTGAGTGGTTTGTTAAAGTGTGCATGTCCTATTTCAACAACATAAGGGTGGGTGGGAGGGCCCAAGGACAATTCCATCTTGCACTTCTTTTTTTTCTTTGCCAGCTCGTTTTGGGGGGTCCAAACAAACCAATCATTTCAGCCACTGTTTGGTAGGCCCTTTCGCTGAAATGATTGGTTTGTTAAAGTGCGCTTGTCCTATTTCAACAACATCAGGGTGGGTGGGAGGGCCCAAGGACAATTCCATCTTGCAACTCTTTTTTTAGCATTATGTGCTCTTTGGGGCTTAGTTTTTCAAACTGCCATCCTGTCTGCCCCTGCAGTGCCACTCCTATATAGTCATCCTATGGCAAAGCGGATAACTGCGGCCGTAACAGCTATGTTGGTGTTAGACGTGCATCCGGTGTCCGCCATCTGTGCAGTGGAATTTAGACGGTTGATGGAGGTATTGTGTCCCCGGTACCAAATCCCATCGAGATTCCACTTCAATAGGCAGTCCAGAAATATTAGTATTAGATATTAAACTACGTTCACTGTTCCTGCAGTGCAGAAATATTAGTATCAGATATTAAAGTACGTTCACTGTTCCTGCAGTGCAGAAATATTAGTATCAGATATTAAACTACGTTCACTGTTCCTACTAGGGATGAGCGCACTCGGATTTATGAAATCCGAGCCCACCCGAACGTTGCGGATCCGAGTCGGATCCGAGACAGATCCGGGTATTGGCGCCAAATTCAAAAGTGAAACTGAGGCTCTGACTCATAATCCCGTTGTCGGATCTCGCGATACTCGGATCCTATAAATTCCCCGCTAGTCGCCGCCATCTTCACTCGGGCATTGATCAGGGTAGAGGGAGGGTGTGTTAGGTGGTCCTCTGTGCTGTTTAGTTCTGTGCTGTTTAGTTCTGTGCTGTTTAGTTCTGTGCTGTTTGGTTCTGTGCTGTTTAGTTCTGTGCTGTGCTGTGCTGTGCTGTGCTGTGCTGTGCTGTGCTGTGCTGTGTTCTGCAGTATCAGTCCAGTGGTGCTGTGTGCTGTGCTCTGTCCTTCTGAGGTCAGTGGTGCTGCTGGGTCCTGTGCTGTGTCCTGTTCAGTCCAGTGGTGCTGTGTCCTGTGCTCTGTGCTTCTAAGGGCATAGTTATTTCCCCAATATTCCCCTGTGTTTAAAAAAATAAAAAAAAGTTTTTTTAAAAAATACCAAAAACTACTTTAATTTTTTTTAATTACCACAAAATCTGCACAACCAATCCTGCAGTATAAGCCCATTGGTACTGCAATATTACCAAGTTCACACATTCAGCAGTAAAAGTCCAGTGGTGCTGTGTCCTGTGCTCTGTCCTGCTGAGTTCCGTAGTGCTGCTGGGTCCTGTGCCGTGTCCTGTTCAGTCCAGTGGTGCTGTGTCCTGTGCTCTGTGCTTCTAAGGGCATAGTTATTTCCCCACTATTCCCAAGTTTTTTAAAAATAAAAAAAAAGTAAAAAAAAATAAAAAATTAAAAAAAAATAAAATATATAATAATTATAACCAAATTTGCAAAACCAATCCAGCAGTATAAGTCCATTGGTACTGCAATATTACCAAGTTCACACATTCTGCAGTATCTTGTGCTACATATAATGGAGACCAAAAATTTGGAGGATAAAGTAGGGAAAGATCAAGACCCACTTCCTCCTAATGCTGAAGCTGCTGCCACTAGTCATGACATAGACGATGAAATGTCATCAACATCGTCTTCCAAGCCCGATGCCCAATCTCGTAGTACCGGGCATGTAAAATCCAAAAAGCCCAAGTTAAGAAAAAGTAGCAAAAAGAGAAACTTTAAATCATCTGAGGAGAAACGTAAAGTTGCCAATATGCCATTTACGACACGGAGTGGCAAGGAACGGCTTAGGCCCTGGCCCGTGTTCATGACTAGTGGTTCAGCTTCACCCACGGATCTTAGCCCTCCTCCTCCTCCCCCCCCCCCCTACAAAAAATTGAAGAGAGTTATGCTGTCAGCAACAAAACAGCAAACAACTCTGCCTTCTAAAGAGAAATTATCACAAATCCACAAGGCGAGTCCAAGGATGTTGGTGGTTGTCAAGCCTGACCTTCCCATCACTGTACGGGAAGAGGTGGCTCGGGAGGAGGCTATTGATGATGTAGCTGGCGCTGTGGAGGAACTTGATGATGAGTATGGTGATGTGGTTATTGTAAATGAGGCACCAGGGGGGGAAACAGCTGATGTCCATGGGATGAAAAAGCCCATCGTCATGCCTGGTCAGAAGACCAAAAAATGCACCTCTTCGGTCTGGAGTTATTTTTATCCAAATCCAGACAACCAATGTATGGCCATATGTAGCTTATGTAAAGCTCAAATAAGCAGGGGTAAGGATCTTGCCCACCTAGGAACATCCTCCCTTATACGTCACCTGAATAACCTTCATAGTTCAGTGGTTAGTTCAGGAACTGGGGCTAGGACCCTCATCGGTACAGGGAAACCTAAATCCCGTGGTCCAGTTGGATACACACCAGCAACACCCTCCTCGTCAACTTCCTCCACAATCTCCATCAGATTCAGTCCTGCAGCCCAAGTCAGCAGCCAGACTGAGTCCTCCTCAATACGGGATTCATCCGAGGAATCCTGCAGCGGTACGCCTACTACTGCCACTGCTGCTGTTGCTGCTGTTAGTCGGTCATCTTCCCAGAGGGGAAGTCGTAAGACCGCTAAGTCTTTCACAAAACAATTGACCGTCCAACAGTCGTTTGCCATGACCACAAAATACGATAGTAGTCACCCTATTGCAAAGCGTATAACTGCGGCTGTAACTGCAATGTTGGTGTTAGACGTGCGCCCGGTGTCCGCCATCAGTGGAGTGGGATTTAGAGGGTTGATGGAGGTATTGTGTCCCCGGTACCAAATCCCCTCGAGATTCCACTTCACTAGGCAGGCGATACCAAAAATGTACAGAGAAGTACGATCAAGTGTCCTCAGTGCTCTTAAAAATGCGGTTGTACCCACTGTCCACTTAACCACGGACATGTGGACAAGTGGTTCTGGGCAAACGAAGGACTATATGACTGTGACAGCCCACTGGGTAGATGCATCCCCTTCCGCAGCAACAGCAACAGCTGCATCAGTAGCAGCATCTACAAAATGGCTGCTCATGCAAAGGCAGGCAACATTGTGCATTACAGGCTTTAATAAGAGGCACAACGCTGACAACATATTAGAGAAAATGAGGGAAATTATCTCCCAGTGGCTTACCCCACTTAGACTCTCATGGGGATTTGTGGTGTCAGACAATGCCAGTAACATTGTGCGGGCATTAAATATGGGCAATTTCCAGCACGTCCCATGTTTTGCCCACACCATTAATTTGGTGGTGCAGCATTACCTCAAGAGTGACAGGGGTGTGCAGGAGATGCTTGCGGTGGCGCGCAAAATTGCTGGACACTTTCGGCATTCAGCCAGTGCCTACCGCAGACTAGAGGCACATCAAAAAAGCATGAACCTGCCCTGCCATCACCTCAAACAAGAGGTTGTGACGCGCTGGAACTCCACCCTCTATATGCTGCAGAGGATGGAGGAGCAGCAAAAGGCCATTCAGGCCTACACAGCCACCTACGACATAGGCAAAGGAGTGGGGATGCGCCTTAGTCAAGCGCAGTGGAGACTGATTTCCGTGTTGTGCAAGGTTCTGCAGCCATTTGAACTTGCCACACGAGAAGTCAGTTCCGACACTGCCAGCTTGAGTCAGGTCATTCCCCTGATCAGGCTGTTGCAGAAGCAGCTGGAGAAAGTGAGGGAGGAGCTGGTAAGCCATTGCGATTACACCAAGCATGTAGCTCTTGTGGATGTAGCCCTTCGTACGCTTTGCCAGGATCCGAGGGTGGTCACTCTTTTAAAGTCAGAGGAATACATTCTGGCCACCGTGCTCGATCCTCGGTTTAAAGCGTATGTTGTGTCTCTGTTTCCGGCGGACACAAGTCTACAGCGGTGCAAAGACCTGCTGGTCAGGAGATTGTCCTCTGAAGAGGACCGTGACATGCCAACAGCTCCACCCTCATTTTCTTCCACATCTATGGCTGCGAGGAAAAAGCTCAGTTTTCCCAAAAGAGGCACTGGCGGGGATGCTGATAACATCTGGTCCGGACTGAAGGACCTGCCAACCATTGCAGACATGTCTACTCTCGCTGCATTGGATGCTGTCACAATAGAAAAAATTGTGGATGATTACTTTGCTGACACCATCCAAGTAGACATGTCAGACAGTCCATATTGTTACTGGCAGGAAAAAAAGGCAGTTTGGAAGCCCCTGTACAAACTGGCTCTATTTTACCTGAGTTGTCCCCCCTCCAGTGTGTACTCGGAAAGAGTTTTTAGTGCAGCGGGGAACCTGGTCAGTGAGCGGCGAAGGAGGTTGCTTCCTCACAACGTTGAAAAAATGATGTTTATAAAAATGAATAATCAATTCCTCAATGAAGTACAGCACTGCCCTCCAGATACTACAGAGGGACCTGTGGTTGTGGAGTCCAGCGGGGACGAATTGATAATGTGTGATGAGGAGGAAGTACACACTGTAGGGGGAGGGGAATCAGAGGTTGAGGATGAGGACGACATCTTGCCTCAGTAGAGCCTGTTTAGTCTGTACAGGGAGAGATGAATAGCTTTTTTGGTGTGGGGGCCCAAACAAACCAATCATTTCAGCCAAAGTTGTTTGGTAGGCCCTGTCGCTGAAATGATTGGTTTGTTAAAGTGTGCATGTCCTATTTCAACAACATAAGGGTGGGTGTGAGGGCCCAAGGACAATTCCATCTTGGACCTTTTTTTTTTGCATTATATGACCAATCAACAGTCGTTTGCCATGTTCAAAAAGTAAAACCAAATTTAAAAAAATACAAGAAATTAAACCAAAAGTAAAATGCCGTGTCATAATTTAAAACAAGAGGTATTGACGTGCTCTAAAACTACTGTATTGTTGTTTATATTTTATAAACACTACACTTGAAAGCTTGAGTCTTTCAATAAAAAAGTAACTGTCCATTGCACGAATATTTGCAACAGGGACAATTTTAGGGTTAAGAAAGTCAACTAATAACACTTCGACGCTGTCTGTCTTTATAAACACTACACTTGGAAGTTGGAGGAGGTATTGTGGCCCCGGCACCAAATTTACTACCGGGGCCACTCCACTGTGCAGTCCATATTTAGGTGTATCAGATATTAAACAACGGTGACAGTTGATGCCCAATTTTTTAATTATATTGTGGCCTCGGTACCAAATTGTGTACCGGGGCCACCACACTACGCAGTCCAGATACTTGTTTGGTGGAATTCAGACCAGTTGAGGGTTTTATTATTATTATATTGTGTGGACCACTCTATCTATACCACACTACAACTCTATATACCACTCTATTTCATACTTTAATTCTATTTCATACTTTAATTCTATTTAATACTTTAATTCTATTTCATACTTTAATTCTATTTCATACTTTAATTCTATTACTAATTACCATAAAGAGGAACAAAATAAACCAATTTTACCAAAAGTATAATATGACTTAGACTTACAAACACTACACTTGAAAGATCGTGCCTTTAAATGAAAAAGTCAGTCTTCATTGCACGACTATGTGCAACAGGGACAGTTTTTTGGGTTTACAAAGTCAAACAATAACACTTTGACCCTGTCTGTCTGAGATCTCAATGACGAATTGTCTGTACCATGTTTGGAGGAGGTATTGTGGCCCCGGTATCAAATTGGGTACCGGGGCCACCCCACTATGCAGTCCAGATACTTGTTTGGTGGAATTCTGACACGTGGAGGGTTTTTTAATTATATTGTGGCTTCGGTACCAAATTGTGTACCGGGGCCACCACACTACGCAGTCAAGATAGATAGATGCGTATCATAGATAAAGTACATTCAGTGGTGTGGGGCAAATTGAAAAATATTCAAAATGCACTGACATTATCAAAAACAAGAGGTTGTCACACGCTAAAACTCCAACATGTATATGATGGAGAGGATGGAGGAGCAGCCGTATGTGTAGTGTAATGCAGATCTGTTGAAGGTTTTTTATATATTTTATTGTGGTGCCCAGTGCCCACTCCTCTACGCAGTCCAGGTACATTTATTGGTGCGATTCATAAAAGTTCAGGGTTTTTAATATATATTGTGGTGACCCACTACTCTACGCAGTCCAGGTACATTTATTGGTGCGATTCATAAAAGTTCTGGGTTTTTAAGATATTGTGGTGACCCACTCCTCTACGCAGTCCAGGTACATTTATTGGTGCGAATCATAAAAGTTCAGGGTTTTTAATATATATTGTGGTGACCCACTCCTCTACGCAGTCCAGGTACATTTATTGGTGCGATTCATAAAAGTTCAGGGTTTTTAAGATATTGTGGTGACCCACTCCTCTACGCAGTCCAGGTACATTTATTGGTGCGATTCATAAAAGTTCAGGGTTTTTAATATATATTGTGGTGACCCACTCCTCTACGCAGTCCAGGTACATTTATTGGTGCGATTCATAAAAGTTCTGGGTTTTTAAGATATTGTGGTGACCCACTCCTCTACGCAGTCCAGGTACATTTATTGGTGCGAATCATAAAAGTTCAGGGTTTTTAATATATATTGTGGTGACCCACTCCTCTACGCAGTCCAGGTACATTTATTGGTGCGATTCATAAAAGTTCAGGGTTTTTAATATATATTGTGGTGACCCACTCCTCTACGCAGTCCAGGTACAATTATTGGTGCGAATCATAAAAGTTCAGGGTTTTTAATATATTGTGGTGACCCACTCCTCTACGCAGTCCAGGTACATTTATTGGTGCGATTCATAAAAGTTCTGGGTTTTTAAGATATTGTGGTGACCCACTCCTCTACGCAGTCCAGGTACATTTATTGGTGCGAATCATAAAAGTTCAGGGTTTTTAATATATATTGTGGTGACCCACTCCTCTACGCAGTCCAGGTACATTTATTGGTGCGATTCATAAAAGTTCAGGGTTTTTAATATATATTGTGGTGACCCACTCCTCTACGCAGTCCAGGTACAATTATTGGTGCGAATCATAAAAGTTCAGGGTTTTTAATATATTGTGGTGACCCACTCCTCTACGCAGTCCAGGTACATTTATTGGTGCGATTCATAAAAGTTCTGGGTTTTTAAGATATTGTGGTGACCCACTCCTCTACGCAGTCCAGGTACATTTATTGGTGCGAATCATAAAAGTTCAGGGTTTTTAATATATATTGTGGTGACCCACTCCTCTACGCAGTCCAGGTACATTTATTGGTGCGAATCATAAAAGTTCAGGGTTTTTAATATATATTGTGGTGACCCACTCCTCTAGGCAGTCCAGGTACATTTATTGGTGCGAATCATAAAAGTTCAGGGTTTTTAATATATATTGTGGTGACCCACTCCTCTACGCAGTCCAGGTACATTTATTGGTGCGATTCATAAAAGTTCAGGGTTTTTAATATATATTGTGGTGACCCACTCCTCTACGCAGTCCAGGTACATTTATTGGTGCGAATCATAAAAGTTCAGGGTTTTTAATATATATTGTGGTGACCCACTCCTCTACGCAGTCCAGAAAGATACCTTGTTGCAACGTTTTGGACTAATAACTATATTGTGAGGTGTTCAGAATACACTGTAAATTAGTGGAAATGCTTGTTATTGAATGTTATTGAGGTTAATAATAGCCTAGGAGTGAAAATAAGCCCAAAAACTTGATTTTTAAACTTTTTATGTTTTTTTGCAAAAAAATCCGAATCCAAAACCTTAAATCCGAACCGAGACCTTTCGTCAAGTGTTTTGCGAGACAAATCCGAACCTCAAAAATAACGAAAATCCGGATCCAAAACACAAAACACGAGACCTCAAAAGTCGCCGGTGCACATCCCTAGTTCCTACTACATCAAAAAAGCATGAACCTGCCCTGCCATCAACTAAAATAAGAGGTAGTGACGCGCTTGAACTCCACCCTCTATATGCTGCAACGGGATGGAGGAGCAGCAAAAGGCCATTCAAGCCTACACAGCCACCTACGATGGGCCACGTGTTTGTGCCGCCCACTTGTGTCGCTTACCTTAGACATCCAGCTACCTCGGTGCAACCTTTTTGACTAAAAACAATATTGTGAGGTGTGAGGTGTTCAGAATAGACTGGAAATTAGTGGAAATGAATGTTATTGAGGTTAATAATAGTATAGGAGTGAAAAAAACTTCCCTTTACAATGCAGCGCCGCTTTAAATTTAATCTCCGAAGACGCTGAACACGCCGGAGTTGAAAAATCCGGACATTAATACACTTACCCCCTGGAGTGCCACAGGTTAGCCAAACCTGGTCTAGTGGGACAATCCTGATGTTTGGTGACTGTTCTGCCCAATCTAAGGGGCAGGTGAAGACTGTGTATTCTTTATACACATACTGCATTCTTTTTATAGTACACTAAGGTGATAGCTGTCCTTCGTGGACTGACCACTCCCCCTCTAGTGTCTGGTCCCGCCTCTATGATGGCTGACCACACCCCCTCTGGTGGGCCCCTAGTGTCGCAGTCCCCCGGTGGGCCCTTCATGCCCCAGTCCGACACTGTATGTCTAAAATTAATGTGCAAATGTTTTCTTAGAAGGAAACTATTATGTACCTAAGTTAACCCTTTGACTGATGGATATAAGTGTAATAACCCTCTTTCTGCTGAAATGCCAGAGTGCCAGTGACAAAATGATCAAAACTTATTAAAAAAAAATTTGTTGGTAGTTAATTCAAAGCCAACTGAAATTACAAATAATAGAAGGATGTTGTTACTTAAATAAAAATGGCACTGAAAAAATAATTACTATTAAAGTAAATGTACTTAGATATTTTCTTACAGTATAAAGCAAAATGTTTTCATCAGAGTGATGATTCATTAAAGTTATTGCTTGATAATATTTTGGTTTTTAACACTAGGTGGCACTGTTTCATTGTCATATTTTGTATTGTTCAGCTGTCCAAGATGTACTATAGTTCTTAATCATATAATTAATACAAATCTTCAGAGTAAAAAGGTTCTTTTTGCTGAAAAAAACTGTATCTTTCTGCTTCACTGGACATCTAATGACAAATAAAATAAATAGCCATGACCTACTTATGGTGTTTATACCATTTAAAGAGTATTTAATAGGGTACATTTTTCATAATGATAGATGTTTGTGCAGTGCAGAAAATGGTAACGCTACATAAATAATACATACTAACACAGATTTTAGTCCCAATACTAATGACTTCTCTTACTAATTGTTATTGAATTAAAAGTGAACTCCTCTCGTTTTTAAGTCATAGATTCATTAACCTAGGGGGCTGCATGCCTATGATCAGGGCCGGACTGGGACTAAAAATCAGCCCTGGCATTTAAAGCACACAGGCCCACCTGCTGTGGGCTCCATGCACTATATTGTTGCACACTGATGCTGGTGCAGTGTGCATTGCTGGTGCAGTACAATATGATGTAGTATGAGTGTGTGTGTGTGTGGGGGGGGGGGGGGGAGGGAGGGCCCTCTTAACAACATTTGGGGCCCCCGGGCAAAGCAGTGCACCGGTGCCCCTATATATATATAAAATTTTAAAAAAAATATTATATATATGGGCCCTGCAGCCCAGGGGGCCCGTCGGAGGCAGAGAGAGAAAAAAGTTCCTGAAAAAAAGAAGAAGAAAATACTTACCTTGCTCTCAGCTGGCGATCCGGCTCCCTCCCTGGTCTCCTCCTCCATGCTGCGCTCCGCAGTGGATGTCGGGCGGGCGTGATGACATCACGCCCGACATGCACTGCGAGCGCAGCACGGAGGAGGAGACCAGGGAGGGAGCCGGATCGCCAGCTGAGAGCAAGGTAAGTATTTTCTTCTTCTTTTTTTCAGGAACTTTTTTTTTTTAGCTGCCTCTGATGGGCCCCTTGGGCTGCAGGGCCCCCGGGCACCTGCCCATCGTGCCCTATGGAAGAGACGGCCCTGGTGGGGGGGGGGGGTATTATTTCTCCTAATGACCCTCAACATTACATTGTTAGCACCCCAATTACATCAATAAATACCATGACAATACATTATTAGTGCCCAAATTACAGCAATAAATAACCCCACACACACACTCATACTACATCAATCCCCACTCACATTTCAGCAACCAGCATTACCCCCCCCCCCATATTCCAGCAACAAGCATCACCCCCAACATTACAGCAACAAGCATCACCCCCCACATTACAGCAACCAGCATCACTCCCACATTACAGCAACTGGCATCACCACCCAAATTACAGCAACCAGCATCACCCCCCACATTGAAGCTATACCCTCTTCTACTTATTAGCAATACCCCAAACACACTATAACATTGCCACCACCACGCCACCCCCATACTACAGCAATACCACCAATTATACAGGCACAACTGTAGGAAACCAATGTTTTGCTTTTTTCAAATTTTCCACAAAATAGCAAAAACAGAATACTTACACACATGTAGTTAACAGGTACCCTTTTCCCTCAATTAAATAGTAGTGGCAGAATGTTCATGAATCATTTCACATGAAATAAAACGCTAACAAATATATCAGAAAAAACATAGCTATTGAACGATCATTTGAACCCACACGGCCGCATTAAAAGTATTTCCATCTACAGCAAAATGTCAGAGAAAAATATTTTTGTTCCTACAGTAACTGGATATGCGTCTTTTCTAGTCATTTTAAATAACACAGTATATAAATTAAGGGGGACAGAGGAGGTGGATGAGAGATAATTGGATGTGATCCATCAGTTTGATTAGATAGGAAACATTTAGATTATTTACCTGGAGGCATCTACCCCCTTGACTCACAGGCAGGGCCGACAAGAGGAATTTTGGGCCCCGGTACAGCAACTTCTTTGGGACCCCGTCATATTCAACAATGAGAGACTTGCCTTTGGCAGAAGTTCATATTGTGCCACACCGTAGTGCCCCCAGTTCATATTATGCCACATCGTTGTGCCACCAGGTCATATTATGCCACAAAGTATTACCCTCAGTTCATATTTGGCCATGCAGTATTGCCGACAAATCATATTATGGCATAGTAGTGCCCCCAAATCATATACCATACAGTAGTGCCCCCAAATCATATTATGCCACAATAGTGCCCCCAAATAACATTATGCCATACAGTCAGGGCCGGACTGGCCACCTGGCACTTCTGGCAAATGCCAGAAGGGCCGATGGCCAGATGGGCCGGTCCGCATGCCCGCCGAGCAGCAGCACTGTGCGCGCTGCTCGGTGGACGGAGAATCAGTGACTGCCGCCTACGCCAGCAATCACTTGGGACGGCACCTATCACGTGGTGCCGTCCCATGTGATTGCTCGCATAGGTGGCAATCACTGATTCTCCGTCTGCCGGATAGAGCGCACAGTACTGCTGCTGGATGTTAAAAGGTAAGTGTCTCTGTGTTTGTGTAATAGTATGTCTGTGTGGCAGTGTGGCAAATAGTGTATGTGGCTTATAGTGTGGCTGTGTGGCAAATGGTGTGTGTGGCTAATAGTGTGTCTGTGTGGCAAATTGTGTGTGTGGCTAATAGTGTGTCTGTGTGGCAAATTGTGTGGCTAATAGTGTGTGTGGCTAATGGTGTGGCTGTGTGGAAAATAGTGTGTCTGTTTGGCAAATTGTGTGGCTAATAGTGTGGCTGTGTGGCAAATATTGTGTGTGGCTAAAAGTGTGGCTGTGTGGCTAATGGTGTGGCTGTGTGGAAAATAGTATGTCTGTTTGGCTAATAGTGTGTCTGTGTGGCTAATAGTGTGTCTGTGGGGCAAATTGTGTGGCTAATAGTGTGGCTGTGTGGAAAATAGTGTGTCTGTTTGGCAAATAGTGTGTCTGTTTGGCTAATAGTGTGTCAGTTTGGCAAATAATGTGTCTGTTTGGCTAATGGAGTGTCTGTTTGGCAAATAGTGTGTCTGTTTGGCTAATAGCGTGTCTGTTTGGCAAATAGCGTGTCTGTTTGACTAATAGTGCGTCTGTTTGGCAAATAGTGTGTCTGTTCGGCTAATAGAGTGTCTGTTTGGCAAATAGTGTGTCTGTTTGACAAAAAGTGTGTCTGTTTGGCTAATAGTGTGTCTGTTTGGCAAATAATGTGTGGCTAATAGTGTGTCTGTGTGGCAAATTGTGTGGCTAATAGTGTGTGTGGCTAATGATGTGGCTGTGTGGCAAATAGTGTATCTGTTTGGCAAATTGTGTGGCTAATAGTGTGGCTGTGTGGCAAATAGTGTGTGTGGCTAATGGTGTGGCTGTGTAGCAAATGGTGTGGCTGTGTGGCAAATGGTGTGGCTGTGTGGAAAATAGTATGTCTGTTTGGCTAATAGTGTGTCTGTGTGGCTAAGAGATTGTCTGTGTGGCAAATTGTGTGGCTAATAGTGTGTCTGTTTGGCAAATAGAGTGTCTGTTTGGCAAATAGTGTGTCTGTTTGGCTAATAAAGTGTCTGTTTGGCAAATAGTGTGTCTGTTTGGCAAAGAGTGTGTCTGTTTGGCTAATGGAGTGTCTGTTTGGCTAATGGAGTGTCTGTTTGGCAAATAGTGTGTTTGGCTAATAGTGTGTCTGTTTGGCAAATAGTGTGTCTGTTTGGCTAATGGAGTGTCTGTTTGGCAAATAGTGTGTCTGTTTGGCTAATAGTGTGTCTGTTTGGCAAATAGTGTGTCTGTTTGGCTAATAGTGTGTCTGTTTGGCAAATAGAGTGTCTGTTTAGCTAATAGAGTGTCTGTTTGGCAAATAGTGTGTCTGTTTGGCTAATGGAGTGCCTGTTTGGCAAATAGTGTGTCTGTTTGGCTAATAGTGTGTCTGTTTGGCAAATAGTGTGTCTGTTTGGCTAATAGTGTGTCTGTTTGGCAAATAGAGTGTCTGTTTGGCTAATAGAGTGTCTGTTTGGCAAATAGTGTGTCTGTTTGGCAAATAGTGTGTCTGTTTGGCTAATAGTGTGTATGTTTGGCAAATAGTGTGTCTGTTTGGCTAATAGTGTGTCTGTGTAGCCCCATGTTCCTATAGTGTGCGTTTGGCCATGTTCATATAGTGTGTGTGTGCGTGTGTGCGTGCAGTATTTTAAATATAGCGTGTGCGTGCAGTATTTTAATATAATATGTTAGGGAAGGAAGGATCTTAATATAGTGTGGGAGGTAGGCTATTTAATGGTGGAGTGTAGGTGGGGATAATTATTTAAGGTGAGGTGAAGGAACCTTTAATTTAATGCTGGGGTGGTTTAGGGCTATCAATTGAATATGGGGCTGATTTTGGGTACGAGGGCTATTTATTAAATGTGAATATGAATTATTTATTGTCAGGGATGGTTGTGGAAAATGGCTATATTGATTAAACTTTAATGCTATTTAATTTATTGCTGCGACTGTTTGGAGGGAGGGAAATTTGTTTTGAGTAAATGGGTATACTGTTAATTTAATGTTGGGGCTGGTTGGAGGGAAATAGGTCTACTTATTAAATGTGAATATTATTATTGTGGGGACTGGAGGGAGACCTAATTATAAAACGTGAGTGCTATTGTTTTCACACTGGGGCTGGTTGGAGTTTTCTAAATCTCATGTACCCAATTTTTTTTTCAAAATAGGGCATCCAATATTCCAGGATCAAGACAAGAATGAACTGAGCTAAAGAAACCAGCTGCTACAAGTGGTGAAAGTGACCAAGACAGGTAGGAGAGAGCAGGACAATCTGCCAACTGTCCTGAATCTGGTGGGGCAGTCCTGAATTTGGGTGACTGTCTCCCTTAGTCAGGATTTGGTCCGACTGCAAGGACAGTTGGGAGGTATGTCCCGCTTCACAACATACTGCTTGTGAAGGCAAAGCTGTGTGCTTCTAACAGTAGTGCCTGTGAATTTGTCTAAATGGATGTCAGCAACACCAGAAGAATAGATAAGTACAGTGGGCTGGGGGTGTCATAATGTGTCTGGGGGGATGGCGTGATGTAGCTGGGAGAGTGTGATAAACGTAATGTATTATTATAATGTATGTATAAATGCCCCATGTTGGCCACACCCACAACACAATGAGGTCACGCCCTGTTTGGCGCCACCACTGTGCGGCGGCACATGTTTTCTTTGCTGTTGGAACTAAGGTGGGCCTGTGTACTTTAAATGCCAGGGCTGATTTTTAGTCCCAGTCCGGCCCTGCATACAGTAGTGCCTTCCAAATAACATTATGCCATAGTAGTGCCCCAAATCATTAGTAGTGCCCAGATAAAAACTCATTCACAAATAATAATTGGTACAGCATATCAGATACTGAGAGTGTGAGTCCCAGGAACAGCTTAATACACTATTTACAATGCAAACAAAAATAGATATATTGACACAATAACAGATAAAATTTACGACAAGCAATGTTTTTTCCTCTTAATTAAAAATCTCTGTACAGATAAATATGCAAGAAACATTACAGCGCAATAATGAGCAATACATAGTGTTTTAAACATCCCAGTAGTACACAGTAGTGCCCATAGTTCAAGAAAGGATAGTTAAAAACCCATTGCACACGAGAAAATATATGAACTTACCTGATTATGGCATTCTGTGTTCTGTTCTCCTACTGAGCGCGCTGGGCGAGGCGGTATCAGCAGCTGTCAGCTCACACAGGCAGTCGGGAGCAGGGACAGAGGGCAGTGGTCAAAGTGGAAATTTAGAAGTGGGGGTATGGAAAATATAAGTGAATGGAATATGAAGGGTTGATTTTATTATTTTTTTAACACTTGTCACCTCTGTGCAATTCCCTCCTTGACCCTCTCCAATCTGGCTACCGCACCCTCCATTCTACCGAAACTGCCCTGGCCAAGGTTACTAATGATCTCCTATCAGCCAAATCCAAGGGTCACTTCTCCGTACTCATCGTCCTTGACCTCTCTGCAGCCTTTGACACCGTGGACCACCCCCTCCTGCTGCAAACTCTTCTCTCTCGCTGCCTCTCTGGTTCTGTCCATGCCTGGTTCGCCTCGTACCTCGCTAATCGCTCCTTCTCTGTATCCACGTCTGGTTCTTCCTCCTCCTCCTACCCTCTCACCGTAGGAGTCCCGCAGGGCTCTGTTCTTGGCCCTCTACTCTTTTCGCTCTACACTTCCTCCCTTGGTGCTCTCATCTCCTCCTTCGGTCTTCAGTATCACCTTTATGCTGACGACATTCAACTCTACATCTCCTCTCCTGATCTTTCCTCCACCCTCCTCGCTCGGGTATCCGACTGCCTCTCTGCCATCTCCTCCTGGATGTCCGAGCGCTTTCTCAAAATCAATATCTCTAAAACTAAACTCATTGTCTTTTCTCCGCCCAGACTCCCATCCCACGATGACCTCTCTATTGTCGTCAAAAACACCACCATCTCCTCTGTCACCCAACTTCGCTGCCTGGGTGTCACCCTCAACTCCTCTCTCTCTTTTGCCCCCCACATTCATTCCCTTGCCCAAGCCTGTCGCTTCCAACTACGCATCATCGCCCACATCCGTCCTTTTCTTTGTCAGGATGCCACCAAAACTATCATCCACACACTCATCATCTCCCGCCTTGATTATTGTAACCTCCTCCTCACTGGCCTCCCCCACTCCCGTCTCTCCCCCCTTCACTCTATACTCAATGCGGCCGCAAGACTCATCTCACGCCGCTCCTCCTCTGCCTCCCCTCTCTGCCTTGCCTTACACTGGCTCCCCTTCCCCTACAGAATCCTTTTCAAACTCCTCACCACCACTTACAAGGCTCTCTCCAACTCTACTGCCCCTTATATCTCTAACTTCCTCTCCATTTACAATCCTGCCCGCTCCCTGTGCTCGGCCAACGACCGCCGCCTCTCCCCCACTCTTATCACCTCTTCCCACTCCAGAATCCAAGACTTTTCCCGTGCAGCCCCCCTTCTCTGGAACGACCTCCCTCGTTCCATCCGTCTCTCTCCTACTCTGTGCTCCTTCAAACGTGCATTTAAAACTCACCTCTTCCTCAAAGCCTACCAACCATCTACTTAACCCCCATCTCCTCCCTTTGCTCGTCCTCCCTTCTCTCCTCTTGCCTCAACTGGCTCCTCTTGTGCCTGGTCTGTGTACCCTCCCTTAGGATGTAAGCTCGTATGAGCAGGGCCCCCTCCCCTCCTGTCTCCATACCTGTTCTTCCACTCCATCTTTACTGCATATGACTAGCCAGAGTTTCTGAAGTATTGGTACTTTTTGTTCATTGTTCTGTATGGTTTCACCTGTATAGTCTACTGTTAGTACTGTGTGCGGCGCTGCGGATACCTTGTGGCGCCTAACAAATAAATGATAATAATAATAATAATAATAATTCCTTTTCTTCATTACTACTTGTGTTTTATGATGGCTGCATCCCTGACATTCCCATTCTTAAGATGTCTCTCCCTTTACACTTTCTTTTACCTATGCCCCTGCACCATCTTCTCCTTTGTCCCTCTCGCTTATCCCCCTGCACCACCTTTTCCCCTGGCTCTCTCACACTTCTTCCTGCACCACTTTCTCTCCTGGCTCTCTCACAAGTCTTCCTGCACCACCTTCTCCCCTGGCACTCACACGTCTTCCTGCACCCCTTACCCCCCTGGCACTCACACGTATTTCTGCACCCCCTTCCCCCTGGCTCTCTCACATCTCTTCTTGCTCCCCCTTCTCCCCTGGCTCTCTCACACCTCTACCCGACCCCCCTTCCCCCTGGCTCTCTCACCCCTCCTCCTGCACCCCTTCCCCCCCTGACTCTCTCACCCCTCTTCCTGCACCCTCTTCCCCCCTGGCTCTCTCACCCTTCTTCCTGCACCCCTTCCTCCCTGGCTCTCACACTCCCCACACACGTGCAACTTGCAGCAAGCAGGACTAGGGAAACAAGCCAATAGGCAGGGCCATCTTAACAGCATTATAACCCCACGGGCAAAGCAGTGCACTAGGGCCCTACCTACACAAACACTCACATGAATAAAAATGTAAATTATCCATAAAATTAAGCTTATATTTATTGGTACCTCCAACAAAATCAGTGTTTAAACATTAAAGAACATGCTGTACAGCAGAGATTAATCCACAGAAACTTTTGGACAATATAACATGAGCCTTGAAGTTGAAAAACAAGGGATACAACCTAAAAATGGTACTCTTATGTTTTGCCAAGGTCAAGATATGTATTCGCAACAGCAAGATCGCATGTACAGATAACAGCTGATACTGAGGTGATTAGTCTACCTAAATGTTTTAATAAAGAGGGTGTGAAGGTTCTGAATAAATCTCCTGGAATAATATACTGAAAAGTTGGTAAGTCTATGGGGCCCCTATAATGCATTAAGACAGCTCTGCCAATAGGTACAAAGGAAATAGTAGAAGGAGAACACAAAGAAAGATGAACCTGCTTGTGAGACCTTACAAGGAAAGGGAAAGAGACAAATAGAGTGGTAGCGATTGGGGGTTTGGGGGTGAAAGCTGAAACAAGAGAGTTCAGAGGAAGACTAATTGGCTTGGATAAGAAATGAGTCATTCCACTGCTGGGGAGTAGTCCGGGCAAAGTCCTGGAGGCGGGAGTGGAAAGAGGTAATCAGTGAAGTAGTGAGGCGGCAGTCATTGGCAGAGTGGATAGGGCAGAAAGGAGTGTGGGTAGAGATGAGATTGGAGATGTAAGGTGGAGAATTGTTTGAGATCTTTCAAGGCGTGGGTAAGGAGTTTAAATTTAATTTTGTAGGCCACGGGGAGCAAATAAAGCGACTGGCAGAAACAGAGCGGCAGGAGAAAAAAATAAGGCGTGTCAGCAGCATTGAGGATAGACTTAAGCAGGACAAGGTGGGAGTCGGGTAGGCTAGAGAGAAAGAGGTTACAATAATCAAGTCGAGAGCTTTTGGTGGCTACCATGTTGAGAAAGAGCCGTATCTTAGAAATATTCCGAAGGTGGAAGTAGCAGGTTTTTGAGAGGGACAGAGTGTGAGGTTTGAAGGACAGGCAGGAGTCGAGGATGATCCATAGACATCGTACTTAAGGTACAGAAAGGAGAGTAGTGTTATTAACAGAAAGAAGAGGGGGGGAGGTCAGGGAGTCCTGGAAAAGTTGGAACATGATTAGTTCAGTCTTGGAAATAATGAGTTTAAGAAAGCATTTGGACATCCAAAATGACATGGCTAGGAGGCACGAGACATAAGGGAAGGGGAAAGGTCAGGGGATGAAAGATAGATTTGGGTGTCATCAGCATATCATTGGTACTGGTGGTCACCAAGGGAGGAAATGTAAAGGGAGAATAGCAGGGGGACAAAAACATATTCTTGGTGAACACCAACAGGTAAGGAAAGAGGGGGATATAGAGTCAGGTGTAGAGACAGAAAAGGAACAGTTGGTGAGGTAAGAGGAGGAGATAACAGTGTTACAGTGGTCCATAGATTTGAGAGTTTGCAAAAGAAGGGAGTGGTCAACTGTATTGAACGTAGCAGAGAGCTAGAAAAGGATAAGAATGGAGAAGTGTCTTTTAGGTTTATAGAAGAGAAGGTCATTAGTGACCTTAGTGAGAGCAGTTTCGGTGGAGTGGGGAGAGAGAAAGGAAGGGATACAGTTGTAGACAACCTGTTTGAGAAGTTTGGAGGTAAATGGAAGGAGGGAGATAGGACGGTACTTAGAGAGAAAGACAGGGTCAAGGGACTTTTTTGAGTATGGGAAAGACGAGAGCATGTTTAAAAGAGGAGAGGAAGATTCCAGAGGAGAGGAATAGGTTGAGGAGGTAGGTAAGGTGGGAGCAGGCCTTAAGAGCGAGGGAGGGAGGAGGTGGGAGGGGATGGGATCAAGTGATATATATATATAATCTATACTGTGATGGGGGGAAGAGGGGAACATTTACTGTGATGGGGAGAGGGGAACATTTACTGTGATGGGGAGAGGGGTGAACATATACTGTGATTGAGGGGGAGAGGGGAACATTTTCTGTGATGGGATGGAGAGGACGGCAACATTTACTGTGAGGGGATGGAAGGGAGAGGAACATTTACTGTGATTGGGTAGAGGAGAGGGGAACATATACTGTGAGGGGATGGTGGGAGAGGGGAACATTTACTGTGATGGGAGAGGGGAACATTTACTGTGATGGGGAGAGGGGAACATTTACTGTGATTGGGGGGAGAGGGGAACATTACTGTGATTGGGGGGGAGGGGAACATTTACTGTGACGGGATGGGGGAAAGAAGGGAACATTTATTCTGATGAGGGAGAGGGGAACATTTACTGTGATGGGATGAGTGGGAGAGGGGAACATTTACTGTGATGGGGGAGAGGGGAACATTTACTGTGATTGGGGAAAGAGGGGAACATTTACTGTGATGGGATGGAGTGGAGGGAAACATTTACTGTGATTGGGGGAGAGAGGAACATTTATTGTGGGGGAGAGGGGAACATTTATTGTGGGGGGATGGGGGGAGAGGGGAACATTTACTGTTATGGGATGGGTGGGAGAGGGGAACATTTACTGTGATGGGAGAGGGGAACATTTACTTTGATGGGATGGAAGGGAGAGAGGAACATTTACTGTGATGGGGGAAGAGAAACACTTTCTGTGATTGGATGCGGGGGAGCGGAACATTTACCGTGATGACATGGTGAGGTTGGGGAGCAAAACATTTATTGTGGTGAGGGAGGGGGCGTATGTATGGCAAATTGGGAGTAGGCATGTATGGGGGGGGGCTGAGAGATTAATTAGTACTGGGCCCCACAATCTCTGATGGCAGCCGTGTGACCAGGTATTCTTGATGAGTGTGGATTAGGTGCACAAATCTGCCTGCATTTACATTCAAATGCAAAAATTAGTTTTCGTTTTGTTGGACGAGATTAGGTTAATGAAATAAAGTCTGATTAAGGGCACATTTAGGTAGGGGTTTGCTGATTTGTGGGAGGACAAACAGCCCTTTGTTTTCCCCAAAAAGGACTTTCCCCAGATGGTGCTTGTATTTAAGAGCCCAGATCCATGATTGCGGATGAGCACCTTCTATCAATTTATGGCAGGTCGGAAAAGTGGAAGCCTTTGAAAATATCTCTTTTAGGACAGAGATATACACCATACTCAGAAATCTTGACTGCTGAGCCTGACAGCTGTGATATGTGTTAATGGGTTAGGAACACAGGAAAATATCATATCATATTTTCTCCAATATCATACTTACAGGAGGCATCTGTGGTATGCAGATGAAGGGGAACTTATGACCTGTTGTGTGGAGGTAAAATCACATTTGTAAGCCATTCTGGTGAGAAGATAGGACAGGGTAGCTAAAACCTGACTTAGAAGGTGTTGTCAACAGGAGTTATAAAACCATAACTTGCAATTACACAGACTTTTCAGTTCTGACGTTACAGGAAGGGGGCTGTGGGCTATGCAGCATGTTTTAAAATTGTCCTATAACTCTAAGGAATTGTTCACTTTGGGGAGTGTCCCATTGTCTGCTTCTCCCAGCAACAGAAACTTAATCATATGTGAGTTGCATCAATTCTATATTTATCCTTTTTATTTTACAAGAAACCATTGCATTATACCATTGTATGTAATTTGTTGATTGTTTTATCTTAAGCATTGTGGATGTATTTTCCATATTAAATTACACTTAATAAGTTCAAGTCTCTGTGTTATTACAAATTCACGAGACAGTTTGTTCAAAACGAAACATAGTTGAAACAGGGGAGAACATTGTGGTTTATGGTAACTCTGATTAAAGTAAATTGTGATAGATTCGTTTTAAGGGAGCACCCAAGGCTTCCTGAATAAGAGTGTCAGCTCTTCACAAAAAAAACATGGTAGTGACATAATTGGGAATGCAAAGCTAGTGTGTGGCATAGATAAGGAAGGATTTAATCATTTTAAGCAGACCAGGGGGTAAATGTATGAACCTCCGGATTCTTCAACTCCGGCGAGTTCAGCGTCTTCAGCGCTGAAATTTAAAGCGGCGCTGCCTTGTAAAGGGAAGTTTCCCTTTACAAGGCAGCGCCGTTTTAAATTTAAGCGCTGAAGACGCTGAACTCGCCGGAGTTGAAGAATCCGGAGGTTCATACATTAACCCCCAGGTGGTTGTTTTTGTTTAACACTTTGTTACACACATGTCATGCAGGTTCAGGTGAGTGCTGATCGTGACAAATATAACAAGCTATAATAAAGCTGCAGCAAATTGCAGCTGAGTCTGTGGGTCACTATGTAGAGGCTGCACAGCTGCAACTCAGAACTCTCATTTCAAGTTCTGAACATCCCCAGACTCCACCAGGGCATGGATGGCAAGAGAAACCCTGTGTCTGCAACAGCGGAACAGCAGTGCCAGAAAATAGTCGACTCCTGTGCATCTCAGGGTGCATGAGACCAAAGAACACAAGCGCTAGTTGGGGATAGGACCTGACACCAGATTTTGAGATGCTAACACAACCCAATAACTTCAGAATGCTACATGAAGGGACACCCTGCTACAGGGAGATATATAAATCCATGCAATAAGCCCCGAATACTCTTCAGAAAGATCACTACAGTCTCTATCAAGATATAAGTACTGGATGTGATCATAACCTGCTCACCCGCTCCCTCCAAAAGTGCTCTCGCACAGCCGAACGCCTCTGGAGGAAATCTCGTTCCCTGGCTGACTTCCTTCACTTCAAATTCATCCTCTCCTCTTTCTGCTCTGCCCTGTCCCTAGCTAAACAATCCTTCTTTGAGTCCCTTATCTCTTCTCAGTCCTCCAATCCCCGCCGCCTCTTTGTCACATTCAACTCCCTCCTCTCCCCCCCTCCCACTGTCCCGCCTTCCCTCTCTGCTTCTGACTTCGCCTCCTTTTTCTCGTACAAAATCGAAGCCATCTGACAGAACATCTCCTCCTCCCATCCCTCTCCCGCCACCCTCACCGCTTCACCTCCCGCTATCAACCGGCTGTGGTGCTCCTTCATCCCTACATCAGGTGAAGAAGTTCGCTCCCTTATTCTTTCCTCTCCTTTTCCCACTCTAGAATCCAAGACTTCTCCCGCGCTGCCCCCCTTCACTGGCACGACCTGCCTCGCTCCATCCGTCTCTCACCCAACCTGTGCTCCTTCAAACGGGCACTTAAAACTCACCTGTTCCTTAAGGCCTACCAACCATCCACTTAACCTCTCATCTCTTCTGTTCCTCCCCTGGCCCCATTTCTTCTCTCCCCTTTGCTTCACTGGCTCCCTTCTGTGCCTGATTTTGTTCACCCTCCCTTAGGATGTAAGCTCGTATGAGCAGGGCCCTCTTTCCTCCTGTCTCCATACCTGTTCTTTCGCTCCATCTCTACTGTATTTGCCTGCCCGGAGTTTCTGAAGTATTGGTATTTTATGTTTAATGTTCTGTACTGTTTTACCCTGTATAGTCTACTGTTTGTACTGTGTGCGGCGCTGCGGAAACCATGCGGCGCCTTACAAATAAACGATAATAATAATAATATACTTTTATTTTATTTTATGTTAGAAACGAAACTTAACATTAATCAAATGAGAATTGCATCTATCATAAAGAACTGGAAGTGGTACCATGCAGGGACATTATTAAAGACAAGTGTGATGATTATGTAGTATATCTAATGACTGATTGCTATTTTCAGTTGAATTCATGTATGACAATGTATATTGTATGTAACCTTGTACTGTAACGTGTGCTTTGCAAAATGACACGAGTCTGAACCTATGCAAGTGTCAATAATCTTTTGAAATTAGCCAGGGACAGATAGGCATCTCTGAGGAGTTTCTTGTATGCAAAAGATGTGGACTTCACCGGCCAAGCAGATTGAGCAGAGATGAGAAATCAGGCCCTGTGAACATTCCAGAGCTCAGGACATCCCTAACTCACTTCGAAAGCCCTGTGACATTTTGGTAATCAATCTGACGTAATTGAAAATATAATTCCTAAGGTGGGGGTGAGAGTTATGTGAAAAATTTCTTCTGCCTTAGACATTACATTGTGCATTTTCATGAGTGGTTCTATCAAGACTGAAATGCCCCATATTTCTCAATTGTGTTCCCTCACACACAAAAAGTCTTAACTAGTAAATAGTGACTCTGGTTTTATTTCCTATTTTATTTTCTGAAACTTACTTGTGCAATTTATTGTATGCCTTGTTATTAACTCTTTTTGTAGTTAAGCCTTGGAAACATTTTTCAGATTAAATACATTTCATCTAGTGTGTTCTCCGTGATTCTTTGTGAACTTACGAAGCCCAGGGAGGCTCATGCTACATGTGTATGTGATTTAAGTGTGAAACCTATGCAAGTGTCAATAAAATTTTGAAATTAGCCAGAGATAGACAAGCATCTCTGAGGAGTTTTTTCGGTATGCAGAGGATGTGGACCTAACCAGCCAAGCCAAAAGAGCAGAGGTGAGAACTCAGGTCTTGTGAACATTCCCGATCTCAGGACATCCATAGCTCACTTCAAAAGCCCTTTGACATTTGGAAGATCTGTCTTTATTGACAGCTAAATTCCAAAGGTGGGGGGTGAGAGCTATGTGGAAAAAGGTTAAAAATCTTGCCTTAGACAATAAACGTGGGCATTTTTATGAGGGGGTCTATCAAGACTGAAATGTCCCAAATTTCTCAATTGTGTTCCCACAAACACACGCCAAGTCTTAACTAGTAAGTTCCTATTTTATTTTCTGAAACTTACATGTGCAACCTAATGTATGACTTGTTATAAACTGTTTATAAAATTTTGTATCTAAGCCTTAGAAACATTTTTCAGATTAAATAAATTTAATCTCGTGTGTTCTCCGTGATTCTTTGTGAATTTACGAAGGCCAGGGAGGCTCATGGTACATGTGTATGTGATTTAAGTGTGAAACATTAATAAGTGGTTTTGATGAACGTAAGCAGCGTCGGACTGGCCCAGCGGGATACCGGTAAAATCACCGGTAGGCCCGGCTACCTTACGGCCACACCCCCTTTTACAGGTGGGCGGAGCTTGCCTGGAGGCCCGTTCTTACGTGTAAAAGCACAACAAACAATTAATCACGACAGGCGTTTTTACGACCCTGGTAAGAGTGTGATGTCCTTTGTGAGATAAGGCGGGACATCGTGTCGGCAGATCTATGGTGCAGCCCCAGGCAGTGTGAGAACACACAGATCAACAGCACTTTCTGTCCTCAGGAACAATAGGAAAAAGGTGTAAGTGCAGCTGCATTGATCTATCTGTTGTGTCTGTGTTGTAGGAGCCTGCACTGCATTGTTTTGCTTCACGGTGTTTGTTTTAGAGGCAAGTGTGAAGTTTCTCCCCTCCTCCTCCCCCCCAGATCCGATGTAGCTGGAAACTAACTGTGCTGGGAGCTTTTCTCCCAGCAGGAACCATATGATTCTGTGTAGCCATCTCTATGAAGCACTAGTGACATGTTGTCTATTATGGTTGCACCAACTAATAGCATGAACGCCTAATTAATTAGTTAGGGTTTTTTTTAGTACGTACATGTGATTGTATCATTGCACTGTTGCCCAGGTATTTTTATGGGTTGATATATATGTGTACTAATAAAGTATTTTTATACATTTTTCCACAAATTTATAATCTGAGTGTTTGTCAGTTCCAGCGCTGTATATATCTCTTATAGTTGTACTTTTTAGGATCTTACCAATCCTTTACAGCTGCGGTCCTGACCTTCACTATAACCTTTTAATCCTATCTTTCAGCGCCACTATTTTCTGATTTTTTTTGCGCTGGGAGCTTTGCTTGTTTACCGTTTTGCGCTGTCGCCACATGCACGCCGCGATTTACCTGGAGGCCAGAGAGGTTCTCACCAGGGTCCTCTCCGGCGTAACCGCTGCTGCAGAGGACTGGCTGTCATGTTTCAATTGCGATCGCAGCTGCAGGCTTGGCTAACCTGTGTTACTCCAGGTGTTGTGAAACTACAAGTCCCAGCATACCCTTACAGCAATAAGCTGCTTTATATTGGGAAAGCATGCTGGGGCTTGTAGTTTCACAACACCTGGAGTGCCACAGGTTAGCCAAGCCTGGTATAGTGGGACAATCCTGATTTTTGGTGACTTTTCTGCCCAATCTAAGGGGCAGGTCAAGACTATGTATTCTTTATACACACACACTGCATTCTTTATATACTGCATTAAGGTGCTAGCTGTCCTTCATGGACTGACCACTCCCCCTCTAGTGTCAGGTCCCGCCTCTATGATGGCTGACCACACCCCCTCTGGTGGGCCCCTAGTGTTGCAGTCCCCCGGTGGGCCCTTCATGCCCCAGTCCGACACTGAACGTAAGGACACCATAATAAATCCTTCATGGTGGCAGAAAAGGTGTATTCATTGCTAAGTGACTCAGGTGACACCAGTCACGGCCAGCTGTTCAGATTGCTGTATCTGGGACAGGCTGGGCATTCGTGACAACAAGCATTTACAGGCATAGACCATATACTGATTAAAATACAAATGTATACCTTATACTTTTATTGTACTAGATATATGCAGACATACATTGCTAAGAATAAGCTCTGACAACAACTAGTTTTTGCATCCACATACCGCATTCATATTTGTCATGCACCCTGATAAATACAGTTATAGCCATGCTTTGGCTTATACCTTTTCTATGGATCATATAAAACTTATGCTGGATATTGGGCAGAGCTGGCAATACTGATAGGTGAGTCAGGAAGATTTGTCTACCTGATGTAATTGTGGGGCAGTCATTGTGTGTTTAAACATGGCCCTGCCTACTGCATTCCTAGTGACAGATTAGGGAAGGCATTCAGGAAAGGGAGGAACTGTCCAGCTGTGTAGTCCACAGCCTGTACACAGCAGATAAATTATCTTACTAGAAGAGATTGGGACCCAGCCTGCTCGTCTCTGCTTTCAGACGGCTCCAGCGTAAGTAACAAGGTAGGAATGACATAAGCCTGACATTTGTGTAGAGGAGCATATAGAAGAAACCAGGGAGGAAGTGGAGAGGTTACAGCATATGAGGATTCAGCAAGGTGTGACTGGGGGTTGGATATGCTAGATAAATAGAGCACAAAGATACAATGCAGAACTGATAATGTTTAAGCGTCTTCATGAAATGTACTAAAATGATGCACATGTAGTCAACTTGCTAGCTGTTGTAGAACTACAAGTCTCAGCATGCCATGTGACTACAAGGCATGCTGCAACTTGTAGTTCTATGGCAGTTACAAAGCCACAGGTTTCCCTAGTGTAGGTTGAACAGACTGGTGTGGTTGCTGGGACTTGTTGTTCCACACTAGGTTCTTTAGCCAATAGTGTGTGCTAGTACTTGTAGTCACACAAGAGCTGTATATGAGGACAAAATGTGTTACAGGTCCCTCTCTGCAAACTAAACCTAACATGAACATCTAATTTTTCGACTATGCTGTTTATTATATTTACTTTCCAACCAGCATAAAATATACAGAAGTCCATGCTTATATAAGATACTCTATTTCTATAGCAAATGGCATACAGGTGCTATATCCTTTAAATGTAATCCGTAAAAAGCATTTACATGGAAAAATATTATCTAAATATGTGTGTGACTTAATGTATACATAATGTACTGAGTGTAGATTGTAAGCTCTTTTAAGCTGAGTTTTTTGTTCCATTTATATTTCCATGTCTGTGTAAATGTTACTATAGGTCTGGACAAATCCTATTAGCCAGTTAGCCAATGCACCTACAAAATGACTGTTGTAGCCTAAATTGTTTGAGCAAAGGATGCATATGTTTCGCTGGGTTCTTGATTTAATTGACTGGTTCTTAATTTCTAAATTACTTTATCATAATGTAATTGTTTTTTCATCTACCATGATGGACTGGGCCACTGGGCACCTCCAGTTCACTAGCTGACAAGTGGCGGCAGAGATTATGTGTTGGATGAGATTAATTTTGTGTTTGTCGCGCCAGGTGGGGCAGGTAGAATTTGGGGGTGAGCGGATGTCACAGTTGCAGAATAGAATATATTAAGTACTTTACTGTTCCCCAAAAGCCTTGGAGCTACTGACACGTTCACCAGGTGTAGAGGAAGGTTCCAAGCACTGCACAGCCCCACCTCAGGTGTGTCAGGGAAAATGCTATGTAACCTCTGTGGTAAATATAACTTATATGCATTTTCCTTACATTTAACGCAGCTAGATCTGGAGCTCCTGTATCTCAGCTCAGTCATCCATAATGTTTCTCCAATGTCTGTCTCTCAAGCAAGTTCATTTGGATCTTTTGCAGGACAGCCCTGGTATGGTCAGTTTGGCATTGAATCTAATTCTTTAGTTGAGGAGTTCCTCAAACAGAGTGATTCAAAAGTTGATCTTCAAAAACTGATAAAAAAAAATGTATGCAGGATATTAAACAGTATTTGAAGATTAGAGAATTGTAGGAACCTCCAAGAACAGATTAAGGGGCATTTAATCCACTGCATTTTTGCCATGATCATTTTCATTCCTTACCACAATGATAATGAATGAAAGATCGTGAGCATTTATTAAAAGTGTTCTGCCAGGACAGCAGTAACGCTAAATGGTTGTCCCGGTGAACACACATTTTATCTATGCCCTATGTCTTTCTATGGTCACTATCGCAAAGTGAGCACTCTGTGCTAGAGACCGGAGGGGAGAGCAGGTAAGATACAGTGAGGGATCCGAAGATTCCTCTACCGCAATATTCTCCCCATAGGCTTCAATGGCTTACGCCATCTTCAGCTTTAATTTTTCTGAACTTGTTAAATGGTGCACAATAGCAGTCCCCATAAAAAGCTATAGGAACTGCTTTTGCGTTCGAAGAGACAGGACATCTCCGATATCTGTGCAATGCCCTAGTCATAAATTAACACAATACTTTTATATGGGGCTATTTCTTGCAGCTGTTTTGGGGGGATTTTAATGAAAAGTTTAATTGATAAATAGGCCCTTATATCGTTTAGGAACCTGACACTATCTACCAGACATGCATTTTGAAACAACAAGCCCAAACCTGGAAGAGGGTAATGTTTATTCAATCGGTCCCATGTAGCTAGTGAGAGCGAGACTGTGGTGGGTTTTTGAAAAGAGCAATGTCATCCTAGTACCTTCTGGTTCCATTATAGCCCATATCTTCATAGATCGGGGCAAGTTCCATTGAACACATTAGTCCAGCTGTGCTGCCAGATAGTATCTTTTGAAATACGGAATATCCAACTCGCCACCTAGTGCACAGCTTTGCGGTCATATTTTTAAGACACTTTTTGGCCCAAATGAACAAGGAGGTTATGTGCTGGATGAATTTAAATATTTGGGGAGGGACTCGAATGCAGAGGGTTTAAATTACATACAGTGGCCTAGACATTCACTTTTAGTCCCAATCCAAAAGATACAGTATATTGTTGATCCAAGGCCATTAGGTCATTTTTAATTGTAGACAGTAGCTGCGGGTATTTATCCTGATAGAGCTGACTGTATTGTTTCATTATGTAGACAGCAAGAAACTTCTGTTTTTATACATGCCACTTAAAAGTAAACTGATGCTCTAAGGTATTTTTAATGAGTGGGTTGAGGTAATAAATCCAACACTTCTGATTTTAGGAAATTAATTTTATGCCATGAGAGGGAGCCATAGGCTTCAATTTCATTAAGTAGAGCCGGCAGAGAGACAGGCAGAGAGACATGGGAATGCATAATTGTTTGCAAAACAGTTCTACCCATGTACACGCCTGATATGCTCTTTTTGTACAGTATACTGAGTGAGAGGTGGCATGTTGTGCCTTTATTGAGACTAAATGGCGCAGAGGTGACCCCATTTGCTGAAATAATACCCAAAAGGGTATGATATAAGATGAAATGCTGGTAAGAAATTCACCAGTGAAGCCCATAGAGGACAAATCATGAAACGCAAAGGGCCACAGAATCTGGTTGAATGCCTTTTCAGCAGTGAGAGTACAATAAATCTATCACCCAACTAATTGTTTTAATATCCTGCTTATGTACTGCTTATGCTGTACAGTGCTGCGGAGTTGGCGTTTTATAAATTAATAAGTATGTAGCAAAGCAGCTCTGAATGTATGTCATCTTCATGTGACCTGAAGCAATATGTAGTTTTCTAAAGCCTCTGGCACTATTGCAGTGTATAAATTTTGTGAGTCATGTGTCTAACATACTTTCTGCAGAGTGGAATGCATAGTTACAGGCTGTGCAACTAAGAATGTATTTTTTATGGGACCCACAATAAAGAAGATTGAGCACCACTTCATGATATAAATCAGAGTGCCCAAAAAGAATAAAAATCAAAAAGAATACCACTATACTTAACTATGCATAGACTAATAATACTTAATCATATAGAACTAAAATAATGGAAGTTTACCAAAACAAAGAAGGAACAATAGACAAGTACACATACAAATAATTAAAACGCATGCTGTTAAATCATACAAGAATTTAAGGATTGCATAAAAATAAAGATGCAACTATAACAGTGTGCAGTTACTTTTTTTTTTTTATATAAACCGGACACCCGCTCATACTGGACAGCATATTTATCGGTGCAATGCTCCCAATGTAAAAGACATTAAAAAGTTTAAATAGGTCACATGAAACGAGGACAGGCCTGAAAAGCATCTACAGGGTGTCATGTACCACGTTACGTATGCGCACTTTGAACAAATATGCAAATCTGTGCAAAAATGTATACACTGCGAGCTCACATTTTCGAGCTTCATAAATTCCCTCCTTTATCTATTTTCCTAGATAACAAGATATTATGAATAAATGCAACTGAGTGACATAGATTGTTGTGACAATCCTTGGAAGGAGCTCACAGGCTCCATGTGTTGGAAAGACATGTCATGGCGTGTGTAACCTGTGCATTTTCAAGGAATGTGTCTCCCTTCGGACATTCCTTTCCGTGTGCCTGGACTTGCTTTATTCTGCCTCTGTGTGTAGTGCTGGTGCACTTGTGATGTCAGTGGGGTGTGATTTCCTCTATGTCTCTGACTGTTAATGATTAAGAGAATTACAGTGGAGTGGAATGTGCTTGAACGAACAGGAGCTAAGAGCTGCACCCAGCAACACCTTAGGTACAGGTGACACATCTTGCTGAGTGCCCTAATGTTGCAACGAGGGACATAGGGACTATTCCTCATGGTGTATTTCCAAGGTCAAGAATCGTCTGAGGTCTAAGGGTTTTTACTGCAGGTAAGAAAACAGGGCGCTACCCTAAAAGCAGTATTTGAAGTCATGTGCTGAATTTCATTGTCTCATGTGTGCAGAGTACAGACTTCGGGCTAGATTTACTAAGCTGCGGGTTTGAAAAAGTGGGGATGTTGCCTATGGCAACCAATTTAGCTTTCTAGCTGTCATTTTGTAGAAAGTGCTAAATAAATGAAAGCTAGAATCTGATTGGTTGCTATAGGCAACATCCCCACTTTTTCAAACCCGCATCTTAGTAAATCTAGCCCCTGATGTTTTAAATATTTGCCCCTGGTAAAATCCTAGTTTTTAAGGACTAAGGCATTTAAACGTATTGCTAATAACATGCACATATATACTGTATAGCTAAAAGTTTACATGGCTTCACAGAACTTGAAATGTTTGACATTGTATGGTGGAGTGTAAGCTATTTTTCTATATTCAGTGATGATAAAAGGCTCATTTACATACTGCAAAAATACAGACCCACACATCACAAATTCCAGTTTACTAAGACCTTTGGACTACCCTCTTCATTAATTTAGAGATCCATTTATCAAAGAGAGATAAGCCCTAAATCCTGCAAAAATGGGAGTTTTAAACTTTATTTTGGTTTCATTGACAGATAGTATTTAATGCGAGAGGTGTGTTTGTGTACAATTTTTTTGTTTTCACCAAGTGTCCTAGTCAGGATGCGTTAGTTACAGATGATTATCTAGTATTTTATTAATACTAATTAGTTATTTTATTAAGATTAATTAGTTAGCATTGATATCTCTCAGCACTGGGGTCATGGGTTCGATTCCAGCCAGTGTGAGCTGGTCAATACAGGGTAAAGGTGTTGGCTGTAACAATTTGCAATTTGGTATTATTCCAAGTAAAAAAAAAAAGTGCATCTGTTTCCTACCGATAGTGGAGGCAATTATTTTGTCAGTATTCAGCGATTCATCAATCATCATCATCACCATTTATTTATATGGCGCCACTAATTCCGCAGCACTGTACAGAGAACTCACATCAGTCCCTGCGCCATTGGGGCTTACAGTCTAAATTCCCTAACATACACACAGACTAGGGTCAATTTGATAGCAGCCAATTAACCTACCAGTGTGTTTTCGGAGTGTGGGAGGAAACTGGAGCACCCTGGAGGAAACCCACGCAAACACAGGGAGAACATACAAACTCCTCACAGATAAGGCCATGGTTGGGAATTAAAGTTGCTGTGAGGTAGAAGTGCTAACCACTTAGACACCCTGCTGCCCCAATCAATGCATTAGAAATTAATGACGCCACAGAGGCATGACCTTCTATATGAAGTTTTATATTAATATGCCACCAGCTGTCAATGCATGTATATAGAAGCTGAACTAATTATTGTTGTGCCAGGAATTCTTTGCAGGAAGGAGTACTTATAGGAATTGCCTATGAATGGTTGCTAACTGTGCCTAATTTCCAAGCAAAGTGCCAGATGCGGAAGATTTGGTTCTGGAACCTGTCCCTGATATTGAGGGTTATTTGCAAATATGCACTAAAATGAACTAATCAGTAATTAGCTTGTACAGTGCAAGTTAGCCATGGTGGATTATAATTATTATGAGCTTTATAGCCCAGTGAATTAAAAGCCACTGGTCCTTCCCTATCAGTAGTGGAGTTGACAAGCGACAATAAGCTTGGGGTCATTGATGGCTCCAGTGTTCTTGCTGTTTAATGCAATTATGTTAGCATGAGGCTGACTGTGTATTTTGATAAGTCATCCAGAGAGGATGTTAAACAACAGTATCTCAGTGGGTTATTGGGCACAAAAAAAGTGTACATTGTGGGGACCCAAGCCTAGAGCACCACCCAGGGCTCCTGGTATTTTAATCCCCAACTACAAGTTAGGAATGAAAGTAGATATAGTATTGGTTGCTATGTTATTATTTTATATTTGTAAAGCAGATTTGAAAATTTGAGCAATGCTAGTAAAAAATCCTCCATCCTCAAGCTTATTTTTCAATAGTAACTGAATTCTGTGTGTCAGTACTTTTCTGCATGCAAGGTTTAATTTTCAGGATCTCTTGCTCTCTGACAAACAGTGAAAGTGATTGTTACAGCAGATTGTATTATGATACTGTCTAGTCATCAAGCTATTTTGGGATGTGATGTTCTCTGTAGAGTGCATTGTGTGTGATGTTTTACAGATGCCCAACAAAAGTAGTGTGGAGAAAGTCATTTTATGGGCTCAACCAATATTCATTAGAACACAGACAATCAATTCACTGGAACGTTGCATCTCAGTGATGTCACTGGACCTGAAGTGAAGTCTTTTGCTGTGAAGCAACTTATTAATAGTGCTGCATTAAAGGGTTTATGGACTTTTATTTACTATTTGACTGTAGTGGTTCGCTTTAAAGTACCGGTAGCTGTCCACTCAGAAAAACTTTGTAACTGAAAGCATCCTGCCCACCAACTAGTATAACCATGTAGGTACCATTACCAGTTTGCAATTTATCCTCCCGCCCAATAGCAGCATTGGTTCATTGGAGCTCATTACCGATGTTTCAATACACCTCTGATTGGCAAATATCCCATTATTATTATTAAATTATATATTACATATGAAAGGAAATGAATAAGTTATGCACATAAAACATTTTGGTCATGATTTACAGCAATAGAAAAATAAAGTGAAAGTAAATCTTATTTATACACAGAATATATCTAGGGGGAATTCAATTAGCCGCTCATTTTCTCTTGTGTCCCGTAGAGATGTGAGGCGAAAAGGAGCTAAGATTCTGTACCGTATTGGCCGTCAATGTGCGCAGCTGGACATTGAGGCGAATCTTGTGAATTCCCCCATTAAACTTTAATAAGTGTTTATTGTAGACCAGTTTAAATAAATAAGCCATGCTCCTTCTATTGAGTATATGTGGTGCCTCTCTTAGGCTTTTCTGTGGACCTTTCATAAACTATTTATGTAATTCAGTCAGTGAAAGTGAATGTATATCATATAACCTGGACAATGCTTGTTTAATTTAATCTTTTATGACTGCATCATTGGTGTTGTATCCATTTGTGTGGGGTTAGTTCTCCACTGCACGTCACAGACCACGTTGTAGAGATCACCGTTATTAGTGCGCTGACATGAAATCTATATAATATATATGTCACTTTTAGGCAATTTGTGGGTCTCCAGCTGTTATGATACTACAAGTCCTATCATGTCATGCCTATAATAATATACAGAATAAGTATTCTGTAGTTAAAATAAAGGCGCTTTACCAAAATTTTGTTTCAGGTAAGACAAATAGTCCACCATATGCCACACTTAGGAGAGTGCAATAGAAAATGTGATAATATCTCCTAATGAACATGTCAGGATATCTTGTATTTACTGAGATGTTGTCTTTCAGTGTACAGATGCCGTCTCCGGCTGAGACTTTGAAGAAGGAGCTGGAGGAAGAGCTGAAGCTAAGTAGTGAAGACCTTCGGAGTCATGCATGGTACCATGGACCCCTCTCCCGGCAGGCAAGTACAGCTCACATTGTTTATGGAATTTCATCTGCATTAGCTCAACAGCAAGAAGATTTGTCATATAGCCAATCCAAATCATGCTAGTAATCAATATCTGTTCCCTATTTAGAGCTAGCTCATACTTGACCATCCTTGGCCTGGTCAACTCCTTTAACTATAGGTTGTTTCCACGTTGAGAAGGTATATATGACATCAGGGCCCTCTTAAGAACATCTTGGGCCCCCGGGCACAGCAGTGCACCAGGGCCCCTATATATACAAAAATAAATAAATAAAATTATTATATATATGGGCCCTGCAGCCCAGGGGGGCCCATCGGAGTCAGCAAAAAAAAAAAAAAAAACCTGGAAAAAAAAAAGACTTACCATGGTCTCCTCCTCAGTCGCGCTCCGCAATGGATGTCGGGCGGGCGTGATGACATCACGCCCTACATGCACTGCGAGCGCCGTACAGAGGAGGAGACCATGGAGAGAGCCGGATCGCCAGCTGACCGCAAGGTAAGTATTGTCTTTTTTTTTTTTTTTTCAGTTTGTTTTTTTTTTTTTTTGCTGCCTCCGACGGGCCCACCTGCCCATTGTGCCCAATGGGAAAGACGGCCCTGTATGACATACCTTTTCTTTCTGTGTTTATTTATAGGGAATTAATAGACTAACCAAGATAAAAATAAGTTTTGGTGGAAAGACATGTGTTCCAAATATTGACCATGTAGTACTATATGTATTAGTATGTAGTACAGTATGCAGAAAGAAGGTGAGGATGTAGAGATAGTGAGGCAAAGTATAAAGTTAAATTAAGATCATATAATGAAAAAGCCACATAAATGGAGAACTTCATTTCCCTTCCTCCTATGTTCACACTTGTTTCTTGCTCCAGCCTAATTAATGTCTGTCACTGTTGCTGTCACCTACAGGAGGCTGAAAAACTTCTGCAGACAGATGGTGACTTTCTAATCCGTGACTCACTCTCCTCTGTGGGTGACTATGTTTTGAGCTGCATAAGCTGCAGAGAGGTCCTGCACTTTAAGATCATCGCTGTCACCTTGCGTCCAAGACGTGGCATCTCCCGGATTCTCTACCAGCTGGAACAGGACCAGTTTGACAACATTCCAGCCCTTGTTCGCTCCTATGTTGGCGATAAGAAGACTGTATCAGAATCCTCAGGAGCGGTTATCGTGCGTCCGATCAACAGGACAGTCCCACTCAGTGTGGTGCAGGAGAGGCATAACTCTCAGAAAGGAAACAAAGAGAACAGGAGGAGCCTCCACATGCTCGACAGCAGTTTGCTCAGGTACAAATCCCATCATAACAGTTTTTCTTCTCTATGTCATACACACATAACAATTGGAACTCCAGTTTCACTAACTAAAGGTCATTTATAAAGCTACGAAAAGCATGCCTGCAGCACAAGTTATATTTTGTAACAACATGCACCTATTTTACAGTAAAGTGCTCAGTAGTGTCTGAGGGAGGTGCCTCAGCCCTTTCAGATGAGAGGAGCTTGGTGAAAGTAGCAGAATCTGAGTTTCCTTTGCTGAATGTGAACTAAAGACCTTGGGGCACATTTAAAGTGAAAAATAGTTTTCAATCCTTATCGCAATGATCTACTTCTCACATTTATGTACAACCCTGCACAGAAACAGCAGTTCCGAAAAACTGCTGTTTCTGTGATAAAAAAAATCAGACTTACCAGCCTCTTCGGAATGCGATGTCCCTGGATCACCTCCTCGTCCTCTTCACTCCTCTTCTTTCAGCAACTGCACATGCACACAAACATCTCGCTCTATCTCTGAAACTATAGTTGCAGAGAGCATGCGGTGATTGACAGGGAGGGATCATGTGATCCCTTCACACATGCGCTGTCCAGCTCTGCTCTTCGGAGCAGAGCTGACAGTACTGAGATTTTTCATTTATGATAATGTACGCCAGCTTCAGTTATCAAGACAAGTTTCCGAAAAAAAAATTTTTCGGAACTTGTTAGATTGCGGCTGGGAGCAGTCACCATACTGTTGAAAAACGAAGAGGAGTGCAAAGCAGCAGATATCCATGATATCTGCTGCAATGCACCTTTCATAAATATGTGGAGGAGACCCAGGGAGCTTAATTTCCCGGTAAGAGCACTATCGTGCTTTCTTAAATATGCCCCCTTATGTCCTTATGACTTATCACAATATTAGTTATAAATGTTTTTGCATTACCCTATTCATACACAATATAACATAATGAAGTGTCATATACATAAGAGAGAATACTGTCCTGACAGTGTTAGTTCTATATAAGAAAATCACATTTTTAAGATAAAATATAATTAAATACATATACCTACACACCTGTCATTTAACATTTTATAAATTCAATACAAATCTGCAGTAATTCCTGCAGTAGTCCTACTGGCCATTAAGAAATATGAATAGATCGTCACCACCTAACATTATATAGCCATTACATAGAATGCTAATGAATTAAGGACTATCACCTGTAGGAGTCACTACACAAATAGCCAATCAGAAGCTGCTGGTGTCATCACCATCATGTACGTTCACATTCGGCCTCCATTACTCGAAAAATATAGGCCTCCTAAGAAACATAACTGGGGATGCATCCAAGTCTCATTAGATCACACCTCTAGGTGTGCTACACTTTCTCCACGTCTCCAGGCGTAAGGGTCCGGGATTCTAAGACACACAAAAATGTATATACGGACACGTTTTGATGAGTATGCGCAGAGTCAAATATGGACATTTTTCCAAACTCTAAATGACGCCCAGTATCCCTCACCTAGAATACATATCTCACAATGTTCATCACCCCTAATATAGCTTTGACACAATTTTCCTAATCTACAATGAATCTCTTTCAAAATGTTCCTCACCCACAATATATCTCTCACGGTGAACCATACCCACAATGCGCCACTCTCGCAGTGTCCCTCTCCCACAGCACAGCTATCTCACAATGTTCCTCACCCACAAAATTTCTCTCACATTGATTCTCACCCTTAGGGGCATATTCAATTGTCTGGGTTACTTTCTAACGTTGAAAGTATTACCGTTATTATGGTAATTCTAAGCCGGCTCCCTGAGCTGCAAGCTGAAAGCCGGCGTTAAAGGTACCGTAATAACAGTAATTACGTGCACTATTACCGTGTATTACCGGTAATAGTGCGCAAGCCGTGTTACTTTTGCGAGTAACGCGGACATTTGAATATGCCCCCTAATGTACCTCTTTCACAGAGATCAGCACCCACAATATTTCTCTCTCACAGTGCTTTGACTCACAATACAACCCTCTCTCAATAATCCTCAACAAAGAAATATCTGTTTCACAGAGTCCCTTACACATAATGTATATCTATTACAGTGTCCCTCACCCACAGTGTATCTTTCTCACAATGTACTTTCACAGTGTCACTCACCCATGATATATTTTAACCCACATGTCTCTCTCTCACTGGGTACCTCATTCACAAAACACCTCTCTCACAGTGTTCACCAGCTACAAGGAACCTCTTTAACATTGCTCCTCAGACATGATGCATCTCTCTCACAGGGTGCAATTCAGTTCAGTGTGAAGTCCAGTTGGAGTCTCGCATCATGAGATACCTTCAAGTCTCATTAAGTGTGGGTGCTACACTTACTGTCCCAAACTAACTCTTGCCCACATCCTCCTCTCCTAGCATATAGTGATACATTATCTGTGAGGAACACTGTGCAAACTAAAATAAGCAATGTTTTATGTAACGCAACACCCAGAAATGTGTGCGGGAGCAGATCACGCAATGCTCCAATGGAATTTGCATTGTATTCAATCTCCCCCACAATGTCCCTCATCTTTGATGTATCTCATTTATTATAGTGTGCATTTTTTCCCATCCACAATATATCTCTATAACAGTTTCCCTCATCCAGCATGTATCTCTTACTGTGATTTTAACTTACAATACACCTCTCTCACATTGTTCCTAACTCATGATGTATGTCTCTCACAGTGTTCCTCACCAATGATACACCTCATTGTTCCTCACCCACAATATCTCTCACATTGTTTCTTACAGTGTATCTTTCTCCCAATGTTCCTCTTCAGTGATTTATCTATCTCATAGAGTTGTTCATCCACAATATATCCTTCTCATGGTGACCCTTAGCCACAATGTGTCTCTCTCACAGTGTCCCTTGCCCACAATGTATCTCTCTCCCAGTGTTCCTCAATGATAATTGTGTCTCTCACAATGTTCCTCACCCACAATGTGTCTATCACAGTGTCCTTTACCCACAATGTCCCTCATTTACGATACACCAATACATAAAAAAAGGGTCTCTCTATAGTGTCTTTTGCCCCCAATACACTATCTCATAATGTTGCTCATCCATATCTCTCTCACAGTGTTGGTCACCTACTAATCACCTTCCTTGCAATGTTCCTCATCCATAATGCACTGTTTGACAATGTTCCTCACCCACAATATGTTTCTTGTACATCTCTATCTCTATTCGTTAGGACCAAAGACAGGTTTGGAAGTCATCCAGGAAATCTGGATATCCTCAAGAAAATACCCCTACAGAGTGCTCAGTCTGACAGCAACCTGCTCACAGGTAAGGTAGGAGCATAAGAAAGGAATAAACATGGGCAATGCTAATACCTGTTCTTAACTAACTTTGATAATTTATAATGCGTCTATTTTAATCTTACACCAGTATCTTTCACACGCTCTATTCCACTCATCATAATGAGCTCTAATTTATATGCTTCCACATCATTTTTCTTCCAGCTTTTACAGCAGAATCTTCCATAACTCTAGAGGACACAGCAGCCATTCCTCTATCACCCATTTTCCGCACAGGCAGTGACCCAGTCCTCAGAGCCAAAATGCAACCAATTATCCCTTTGGACTATGATGGGAATAATGCATTGAGGGGATCAGACAGTCAGCTACACTCCAAGGCTCCACCAAAGCCCATAAGAGCCCCTTCGTTGTTGCTTCCAGACCCCCCTGATGGGACAAACACATATTGGGAATTGGTCCCACGTGCCCCTGAAACCACTAGGAGATATGTGGACACCTTGAAAGTGGAGGAAAGATGGAGGAACCGTGCTCGCGCCACTGAAACCACTTTTGGTTTTCTAGACTCAGAAAAGTGTAAGGATGTGATTCATTCTGGAATGGGCAACCCTGAGTTGGCCCATTTAGAGTTGTACAATCCTAAAAGTGTCTACTCTGACATGGAGAAACCTAAAATGGTCCATTCTGAAGTAAACAAACCTAAACTGGTCCATTCCAAGGTGGAAAGGTCTAAAGTAGCACATTCTGAAGTAGACAATCCTACAGTAGTGAATAGTAAAATGTCACATTCCAAGGTGAACCATCCAATATTGAGTGCTGAGGAGGATGACTTTGTCAGACCACAAATGCAGACTACAACTTCTTTCCAACCAAGAAACTTTCAGTCTATTATACTCTCTCCGGAAAATAAACCTCTGGAATCCAATGCCTTGCGCAAGCTGAAAGAGATTGTCAGCCAAAGAGACTGCAGAGAAAGCGCCCTTCATATTCTGCGAGAAGACTGTAATGTATGTAGCGTCTATACTTATTTTTCAACTTTTTTTGAGGCAATGTCCTTCTCTTTAACAAGTCTCTCTCCCTTCTTCAATATATTTTTCCTAATATTATTTATCTCTTACTCATAGGAGATTCGTATCTGCGGGGTCACTAAGGAGCAACAGAGGAGTATGGGCGTACAATCAGGGCTGGAGCTATTAACGTTGCCATATGGACAGCAATTAAGACGCGACCTTTTAGAGAGGTCGGTATCTGAAAAGCTCTACGTGCACAAAATATGCCTTCTTAGTTCCTACAGTCTAACATTGTTTCGATTTTAGAAAGAGATAAAAAAAAAGAGAAATGGTGACTGAGCTGATAAAGTTGTGAAAAGTGATTTGGAGGCAGTATGTGCTAATTGATAAAGCAAAGCAAAGTGTTGTTAAAGAAAAATCCCACCCATATCAATCATTTAACAATAGATAACATTCTCCCTACCACCAGGAAAGTGGTGGTCCAATGTCTGGAAATCCCACTATTTGGGAGATACATCCCAGCACCCCAGTAGCAGTCCATTCTTCTACTTGCTGTAGTCTTCCCGTTTGTGGTGGTCACCTGATTTAATCAATTTGTATTTAAGAAAGATCACTTATTTTGATAGCGTTCCATGCAGAAATGCATAACACAATGAAGGTTTATACATGCTAATCAGTGTCCACAGAGGACATGGTATTCTCCTGACTGGGGTCTTTGTAGACTTTGTCTATATTAAATAACGAAATTTAGAATAACAATGTATGGCATCTGTTATCTAGAACAGGGTTTCCCAAGTCCAGTCCTCAGAGAGCCCTAACAGTGCAGGTTTTCCAGGTGACAAGGGTTATAATTATACCACCTGTGGATCTGTTACAATGTGTCAGTCAGTAATGAACACACCTGTACTCCAGCAAGGAGATATGGAAAACATGCACTGATAGGGTTTCCTGAGGAATGGATTTGATCTAGAATGTGTGATACTTGTGGTTTTCTGGCTAATGGTCCCAAATATCTGTATGGGGCCAGTGGTGTTTTACTCTCTCCTGTTTTGATGGGCCAAGTCTCTGGCTGACAGAGCAACTGGTAAGCCATCGGTTATCTGGCTCTGCTTTATAGTATTTGTCCGTTCTTCTGTGCCATTTTTAAATTCATCCAAATTTCTAGAATACAAAGTAACAATTACTGTTTTCTGAAAAGTGTAGGTATATTAAAATACAAATCTGCATTGTAAAGGAGATGAACGGTGACGTGAAAACATCTAGGGGTTCCCTATATGTGGTACTGAAAATGTGTTCGCAGAAAAGGTCTCTATTAGTGTAATGTGTGTTACCACAGTTGTGGTTATTTTCTAAGAAAGTACAATATGCAGCACACCATAGCAACCAGCCAGCAATTAGCTTTATTGATCTAGAGCCATTAAACAAAGAAAGCAAATGTCTGATAACAACCTGTTGTTATTATATATCCCTCAGGTTAATATTAACAAGGCTGTACTGGAATAGTGTGCAGATTCCAGCCCAGAGAGTTACTGTATTGTAAACCAGTTCTTGATGTAACCACAGTGACAAAACACCACACAGAGCACTTAAGTGGACTACTACCAACCAAGTTTTAACCTTCTGATGTATCTTTTCCCACATGCTGCCCAGTAATAATTCATGCAATATATAATTTAAAATGAAATCTTTTCAAAGTAATGATTTCAAATCTGAAAAACTCTACAAATTGTATTCACGTTTCCTTAGACATCACCTCCTGTCTCTGGGAGTCGCTGTGGATATACTGGGTTGCACTGGAGCTGTGGCAGAGAGAGCACACACCTTACACAGAATTATCCGCCTGGCGTTTGAGCTGAAAGATTTTGCAGGAGACCTCTTTGCGTTTTCTGCCGTCATGAAGGCCCTAACACTGCCACAGGTGAGAGAGACTGAGAACACGGGTTGAGAGGTGAAGAGAATGAAAGAGACACTAATGTACAGAATGGGAAAAGTCATAAGCACGTCAGTTATATCAGTTATATCAGTGATGGGCAACTGGTGTCCCTAGTGCCTAGATAGGTGTTTCTTTCTTTAATTAGATGCATTGTTTTAACTTATTACCAAGATTAAGAGTAATATGAGCCCCTTTTGAATATTAGAGGGTGGTCCATTCAGTGTATCAGGTTGCCTATCCCTGAACTACACTGTCTACATAAAATTCTGTAATACCTTTAAAGATAGTCAGGCTTGTTTTCAGGTGACACCTTGAGGCTAATTAAGGTTACTGCAGGCTTAGAAAAATAACTAAACTCAAAAACGAAAATTTTCTTATATGCATAAGCTTAAAATGCACTAATAATCATGAATTTCCAATGCAGCTCTTTTAAAAAGTAAGGATGGATAGAGCAATTTATTCCTGCTCCGTTACAGGCAACTGAAGACACATCTCACTCTCACATCTGGTACAGGACAATGGGCCCGATACCTGAGTTTGCATAACATAAATTGTGAAATTATTTATGCCCACAAATACAGTTCTCATATATAAGTGAATGTAGATGTGACCCCCTGTCACTGTGTGTAGTGTGGAGTGCAAAGCTTATACACAGTGCACCTCCTCCTCAAGCCCTGGCTAGCTGATGGGCATGGGTGTAATGGATCAGGGGGTCCCTGCACATGTCTCTTTGTAGGTAGTGGGACACAGGTGATGTCATTTTGTGGTGCAGTGCAATAAAAGTCAGAATAATTTGGGCGCCAAACCATCTCTATCACAAAAACTGAACTGTTTATTTACACTCCTCTTCCTCCGGCACGATAATCATAATAGTTGCAGCAATACAGAAATATATACAGCTCCTTACTCTCTACAGCACAGATCTTATTGAGCAATATGAATATGGTGGCAAGTTACAGCTTTTTAGCGTACATTACGCCCAATATGCGTCCAAACCTCCAGCTCAGCATCAGCTCAGCACCAGGACCAAAATGTTTAAATTGCTAAGCAGGGGAAATTTAAAGCGAAGATGGCTTGTAAAGGCAAGTTTTCCTTTACAAGCCATCGCCGGTTTAAATTTCCCCTGCAAAGTCGCCGATTTCCGGCGACTTGCAGAAATCGGCGCTTCATACATTTACCCTCATGTCTATTACCTAGTTGTAACTTTGCGCAATATCTGTGTGTAACCCTATAAATTTGCAGGCTATGTAAAGTACTTATGTTACTCACAACCAATCTGATTAGCTCAAGTATTGTGCTGCTGTAAAATAGAGAACCACCATTCTAATAAGAAATGGCTGCTTTCTCTAAAGGACAGAACGGACAGCATGTCTAGCAAATTTAGTTAAGCATAAACATGTGGAAAACAATAATTTTAGACAAGTTGTGGTTTTCCTAGATAGAATAGTTACAAGCCTTCTAGTACAATATAGCTTTTCTTACAGGTTTCTCGTCTAGAACAAACATGGCAGATGCTACGTCAAACACACACAGAGAGCGCCATCACCTTTCACAAGCAGTTGAAACCAGCCTTAAGAGAAATGGATGAATGTGAGTTAACCACACTTATAAACTATATTTTTTTCTGCACTATAACCTTTCAGGCTCTAACTGTAACCTTTTCTGCTTTGTGATCTCTTTTTTTATATCATTTTTATCTCTTCATTATTTGTCCTTTGCTGTGATATGTTCCCTTCTGTGGTTTATGTGCTTTCCCTTCTACCCAAAATAGGCCTCACACTCACTTCACCTAGCGATGTTGCGGTCCCACATATTCTGCCTGTACTCAAGGTTCTGGAAGGAGAGGATGACTGGGGAGGCCCAGTGGAGGAAAGCTGTGGACGTCTGCTCCGTGTACTGCAGGCTGCACGGTCATACGTTGGTAATGCAGAACTTCACAGAAGCAATGCTGAGCACAAGCTAAAAGGTGAGAGGAACAGACTGAGTTAGGAAAGAGAGATAGGGCAGCTTTAGGGAAGGACAGAGAATGTGGTAAAATGTCAGAAATGTTCAAGGGGAGGAGAGAAAACATACCCCACAGTGTTCTAGAGAAATGTCAGTTGGAATGCCTGTATTTATATCATGTTCTGGTTTTCTTGCAGGTCTTATTCCTCAGCCAGAACTGACAGAAGCATTCCAGACGGAGTTTTCCTTGAGAATGTTCTGGGGGAGTAAAGGGGCCAGTGTTGAGCAAAGTGAAAGGTATAAGAAGTTTGATCAAATCCTAAATGTTTTATCACAAAAGTTGGAGCCAGAGACTCAGAGAAATAGGTTGACAAGCTTTGTGTATGGATCTGTCTGCTAAACCACACAGAGGATCCCATGACAAGTTATCAATGGACCTCATTTACGATGGATACTAGGTGTGCAGTGCAAAATACTGTAGTTTTGCACTCAAGTTTAAATGGTGCACATCAAGGGTCACATCTACTTTCCACTCTCAGGAGACACCTCCACAACATTGAAGTGTGTCTAGGTGTGCGGAGAGGCAGACCATTTTGAACAGACGCACTGTGCAAAGGTATAAACATCACATCAAAAGTCTTCCTACCACTTCAGAAAGTGGTTATCATTAAATTATCCTCTTCAGCTTCTCTCCTAAAATACTGCCTGGTTTAGGCCCAGTTATTGCTTGAATTAATCACGAGATTGAGGGGACATCTGTGTTTATTGTATGTAACAGGTTTGTGTGTTTTAAGCTTTGTTGCACACTGGGCACTGGCTTGGGAGTAATTTTGCACCTTGGCAAAACCATGTTGCATTGGAGGGAAGGTAAATGTAATATTTGGGGACTGATTTATAGTTGGGATAGGGCGTGTCCTAGATCAACTTTACATTTCACTGTATAAATATATTTATCAAATATTTGGGTGTTACATGAAAGAACAGCCAGTATTTATCTTATATGCAAAACAATAAACTAATTTGCACCCCTTGCATTGTAACATGGTTTGTCCAGGAGAAAAATGTCCTCATTTTTTGCCTTTGCTTAATGCATCAGTCCCATAGTTACGTAGTGGTAATGGCTGTGCACTCTTCCACGCAGCACAGAGTGCCTCTGAAATCTAATTTTTTCACTGTTCCACAAAAGTATGTGCACCAACCTACACTTTATTTTGCAAACTTCTCTTCCTAACTTCTCCCATTAACTGGTGCAAACTTCTTTTACCTGAGAAACCTGCCATATTGCTCTATATACCTATGCACTACAGTGGAAATCTGGCTGCACAAATCAAAGTACCTGCACCAACAAAGAGTTGTGCATGATGCCTTGCACATTTTGGGCTCTGTAAATGAGGCTACATCTACTAGATCCACTGCAAGATATCCAGTCATGATGCGAGTCTACGAGAACCAGCACAAGATATCCAACCAATGTGTGTCATTTACAGTGTATTAAATCACTGTGCATTTATATGCGAAAACCCACCACTAAATATCCAGCCTTTGTTTCTTACAAGACTTAGCCCAAGTTATCCAAATAACTTGTCTACTTAGTCCATCAAAATGTGCAGCCAACATGTGAATCACTCAACCCAACAGGGTGATATCAAACCACTGCGAATCTGTCTACTAGGCGAACCATAAAATATTCAGGTACTATGTATGTCTTGTAGACCAACTGCAAGATATGAAACCACGGAGCATGTCTACATATCAAATAACTGTGATTCTGTCTATTAGGCCAGGTACACACTGAAGAATTTTCCGACCGACGTGTTATCTCAAACGATTGAACCTGCGACTGAAGGTGCGATCGGTCTGACAATTCATACATACACACTGACACGATTTACTTTCAGATCTGTGCTCTTCATCTGGTCCTCTAGTCTTCAGTGAATGACAGCACAATGTTCATTCATTCATTATTGTCACACTGATTAAAACCACCTTGTATAGCTATCCACATGTCCTAATTTCGTTAGTTTCTGTGACTCTGAAACGAAACATTCTGTCTCAGAACGAACAAATGAATTATTCCTTCTACAGCACTCTCTACGTTTATTCACCAGGACATTCATCGCTAGCACCGGCTGAAAAGAGCCAGACTCTGTAAACTCTGTGGAGATCGTGAGCATGAGAGCATACACACTACATGATCGGTCGGTGATTGGTTGGAAAATATCAAACAGTACAACCAACCAAATGAAACAATGAAAGGCAGTTTGGGACGACTTTAGATCATTGTGTCACTATACACACTCACACGATATCTGACCAAACGGTCGGATGTCGGCTGATTGGAGGTTTTTCATGCAATCATTGGGCCAGTGTGTACCTAGCCTTAGACCCAAAAGAAGATAACAAACAATTGTGTATACAAACCACTCCAAACAAATGATGACCAACCATTGTTTACCTACTAGATTCAACACAATATGTCAAACCACTGTGTATACTTACCATACCCAATACAATATGTCAAACCACTTTGTATACCTTCTAGACCAACACAATGTCAAACTACTGTATATGTTTGCTAGACCCGCATCAGATAAATACTGTGTATCAGCTATTAGACCCACAAAAACGATATCAAGCTACTGAGCATTGGTCTGGTGGACTCAAAGATATTAAACCACAATGTATGTCAACTAGACCCACTACACAACAAAATATCAACTCACTGTGCATCTGTCTACTAAGTAGACACAGCACAACATATCCAAACAATGTGCATAATCTACTAAATCCATCACAAGGTTGGTCTACAGACGCACAGCAAGATATCCAGTTACTATTTGTGAATACTAAATGCACCACAAAATATTCAGTTACTCTATCAGTCTACTAAATCTAGCACAAGGAACCTGCCGCCATAGATGTCTACTAGATGCACCATAAAATATTCTGCCACAAACCAGGTCCACTAGATTTACTACAAAATATTTACTACTGCAAAAGTCTATTAGACCCACCACAACTTTTAAACTTGATACATAGCCATTCACCAAGTGACTATACAATATATTACTACTAGACCAATAAGTATGTCAAGTAAGAGTGTGATTTGCATATAACTATCAATTTTCTGTTGTTTTAATGTACACTGTCACCTATGTGTGATTGTTTGGAAAATCGAATTATCTGCATCCATACATGTTATTAGTGGGCATAAATGAGATGTGTCATCCCTAACAATCACTGCCTAAAACATTAGCCATGTGTTACCATATAACATCTTATCTATATTTTCATACTCTGTGTGACACTGTCCTGCCATGTTGCTCTTATGTTAGGTAACAAATCACACAATATAATATGTTGCATAGGTCTAACCAGACTGACATTCTGAATGAACATAAAAATTGCCCTTAAGTTAATGGCTTTAAGGTCAATTTGACAGGTACCTGAATGGTCATTTGTGAGTCACTGTAATAATGCCAATTTTAAAATTAACCTGTGATAATAAATAAAGCAAACCAAAATTAACAGTGACTCAGAGCAACCAGTCAAACATTTGATTTCACTGTTTAAATATGCCCAGTCAATTCAACTCATCAAATCAATGAGGGCACTATTTGTGTGGTAAAACAATGATCACATAAATGTTCAAATGCTGTCACAGTCCAAACAAATTTACGGTCTGTACCGATTAAGGCTAGGTACACACTAGAGCACGGTTTCCCAAACCCAGTCCTCAGGGCTCCCCAACAGTGCAGGTTTTCCATATCTCCTTGCTGGAGCACAGGTGTATTCATTACTGACTGACACATTGTAACAGATCCACAGGTGGTCCTAATTATGTCACATGTGATCCGGAAAACCTGCACTGTTGGGGAGCCCTGAGGACTGGGTTTGGGAAACCCTGCACTAGAGGTTTTTTTGCCAAATATTGGGCCAAATAACCGACAAACGTCTGTTTTGCCAGATATTGCATTAGTATATATACTGACATGATGAATGAGAGTCGTTCCAAGGTATTGAGAGTAGTTTAATTGATTGCTCTTTCTGTTTAAAAATCTCGTTCTAACCGCCTTCCAACCTGCAGTGTATTTGCACTCACACGACTATTGACCAAGAAACAGAATAGGAACCTGTTACTGTGTCTGTGTTGTTAAATGTAGAGAGTGCTGTAGGTGGCTTAATTCATCCGTTCGTTCTGAGACTGAAAATTTTGTTTCAGAGTCACAGAAGCTAACAAAATTGATAATGACATTGTGGAAAAGTTTATTTTGTGTGTTATAATCAGTGACTCAAGAATGACCGACTACATTGCTCTTGGACCAGATGAAGAGCACTGATCTGAAAATAAATTGTGTATAGTGTGTACACATGAATTGGCAGAATGAATGTAACTTCAGTCGTTTGTAAAATCGTTAGCGATAACAAATTGGTTGAAAGTGTTTGCAATGTGTACCTAGCCTAACATCCAATTGCTCTCAATTACTATCTGCAGTTTATTTTAAACTGCAGCTTCTATAGGCAACTAAATTGCGTTATGTTGTTGCTGATTGGGTGCTATGGATTACTGCATATTTCAACTCTTTTGGTTACTTTACTCATACTTGCCAACTTTTCCTCGTCGGCTTCAGGGAGATCCCGGGGAAGGTGAGCATGCGGTGGCGGGGCTTGATGAATCGAATCATTTTGGCCATGCCCTCTAAATGATTGACACGATATTTGCATCCTTAAGCCCTGCCCCCTGACACTTATCTATTGCGGGGGCGAGAACTGGGAGGTTGCCCTGCTCTCCCAGAAATGCAGGAGTCTCCCGGACATTCCGGGAGAGTAGGTAACTATGCGTTAAAGAAAAGCAGCTAATGAATCTCTAGAGACTGAAGTGTCTTTTACATTTCTGTCTGCATTACTGAAGTCATGTTGTCTTACTTGTCAGTCTTTGATTAAATCTTGGTCTCCATGAAAATGGCCATCTCCATAGGCATCAATACATGGACATAGGACACAATTTCTGAACCGTGTCATCTTGCCACAGATGACAAAGCCAACCACGTCTTGTACTGGCTCAGCATCAGGGAGAATGCCAGACTCTTCAGGGAGTGAGGGAGATCACCCCCATTTCAGGGAGTCTCCCTGACATTCAGGGAGAGTTGGCAAGTATGACTGTACTTAGTTATATTTTGTAATGTGCCTTATGACATGTTCTCTTTGAAAATGACATTATGTGTCATCTGTGTATCTCTCTGCCCTTACTCACTATAGAAGTATAGGGTACCTTGTATCACTAAATCAGCACTTTACACTGCACTCAGTGATGTTATCAATGCCTTTGCATAGTGTTGTAAAATAGACTTATTGTTCTTGGTTTTTGTTTTGTTTGTTTTTTTGTATGAAAATTGAAATACCCTCCTGTGTAACTATATTTTTAAAAATGTATTAAAGCTTATTTTTACAAAATTGTATAGTCCTTTCTTTTTTAAATAATTTACTTATTGAGAAATGTTTCGTGTACATGAATTGGGTACATTTATTTGTCAATCTTTAGCTTGAGTAATGTGGTCTTAAAAAGCCTTGTCATTTAAGTGACTATTCTTTTCAAGTAAACACAGTGGAAGCAGCCATATTTTTGGGCTTAACAACTCCAGCGTAACAGTTCACTAGCAATTGGTGATATCATTATAGCATTAAGCATTTGGAGAGTATTCTTTAAAAGTGGATGCATCTGAAAATATTTGTATTCTGATGGAATGATGATAGAGTTTTACACCATATCCCATTATAGTGCACATGTCACCTACACACAGTGGAGGCAGCCATCTTGTGAGCGGCACTAGTATGCAGACTGTCACATTTCTAGAAACCAGCGATATCACTAAAGTGATGTCTGACTAATAATCATGAGATCTGACTGAGGTACTGGTTCTTAATGTTCTTAGGTTTTTGCATATATTGATTGGTGAATTCCAAAGGCAAGAACGGTCTTAGTGACAAAAGTTATACTGTACTTTTAAATACAGATGATGAGTGTGGGGACTCAAATAAAAACAAGTCAGAGATGAGGTTGAGGAGCCAGAGAGATAGTTGCCCAAAAACTGGGGGTTAAACACAGGAAGGCAGCCAGACTACAGAGTGCTGTTTCACAGAGACAAACTCAATAAACTATCAATGTGCTGTTCACAGGAAGCTGCTTATATGGGCTGAAACTGTGGTAACAAGCCTCAGGTGCTGGTAAATCATTACTAGCAGCAGGTGATTATGATATGCCCTAATGCAGACCTGCATAGATGCAGTGATAAAAAGGGTGTAGTATGTAAACTGAGCCTGTGGCTCACTGTGCAGAGGCTGCACTGTTGCAATTCAGTTTGAGTCCAGCAGCACTGTGACGAAATGTAGTATATCTAATGACTGATTGTTATTTTCTTTTGGATTTATGTATAACACTGAATATTTTATGTAATCTTTCAAAGTGTATTTTGTTAACTGACCTGAGTCTGACCTAGGCAAGTGTCAATGGTCTTGTGAAAGTCCCAGAGACAGATAAAATCTATGAGTAGTTTGTGTATGCAGAGGAGTTAGACTTAGCCAGGCCAAACGAGGAGAGGTGAGAACTCAGGTCTTGTGAAATGCCAGGTTTCAGGACATCCATAATTAACTTCGAAAGCCCTGTGTCATTTTGGGAATCCATCTAACTTAGGTGAAAATAAAATTCCTAAGGCGGGGGTGAAGAGCCAACAAGAAATGGTTTAAAAATCCCTTGCATCAGTAGTACAGTGTTCATTTTTTTGAGTGGGTCTATCACGACTGAAATGTGCTATTCTTCTCAATTTGTACTCCTCACATGCCAATTCCTGAACTTATAAGTAGGGACTCTGGTTTTTATTTCCTATTTCATTTTCTGAAACCTATTTGTGTAATATATTGTATGTTTTGTTATTAATTTTTGTAAATAAGACTTGGAAAATTTTTTGCAGAGTAAATAAATTTAATCTAGTGTATTCTCCGTGATTCTTTGTGAACTTACGAAGCCCCGGGAGGCTCATGCTACATGTGTATGTGATTTAAGTGTAAAACATCAATAAGTGGTTCTGGTGAACGTAATGACACCATAATAAATCCTTTGTGGTGGCCGAAAAGGTATATTCATTGTTAAGTGACTAATGTGATGCCAGCCATGGCTACATGTTCAGATTGCTGTATCTGGGACAGGCTGAGGTGTTCGAGACAAGCACTTTATCCTATTTAGTGTCAGATGGTGCAAAAAAACCTTGTGTCCATGGCAGCAGATTTGCCTCTACATGTTAGAAAAGAGGTGCGATTTTAAACGGTGACCCCCGCATGTTAACTGTGATTATTTCAGGGCATAAGTGACTTGCACAGCAGGGAAAGTACTAGTACGGGACCTAGCAGTATCCACTGACTTCCAATGCGACTACCAGGCACCCCAGGTTTACCTGGGTGACAGGAGTGAAAAACAGCAAGTAGATATGTTGTGTAAATATCTGTCTCAGGATCTTTTTGCCATACTGTAACATTTTCAATTGACAATGTAAGTTGGCCTTTGAACTTGTGTTAGTCCAGGATGTTATCTACAATATATTCCAAATGTCCCTGGACTTGAATCAGTGGTGGAGCTTTTGGAGGTTTTAGGGATGGATGTGCAGGCTTTAGCAAAGAAACATGGAACATTGGATGTATATTTAGTATGTAGTTTGGCATCTGAATATCATAGTTAACTGTGGAGAGTTGCTTTAAGATACAAAAAGGACTAATATAGAGTTCTGCTAACGTGTGTTGATCGTATTTTGTCATACTTTGCAAGGATACAGTGCAAACAGAGTCTTGTCTCCCTAGCGCTTTTAGGACCATTGAACCCTCTGCAGAGGTTGAGTACTTGGATGGTTTGATGCATCAGTAATAGCTTGCAGAGAGCATCTTGTCCAGGAAGAAGGGAAAGCCCTTGGATGGAAACCATAGTTGGCAAAGTATTGTCTGGTTGGTGGGTTGGTATAGAACATTGTTGTATCCAAACTCTACTATTCATAGTAACTGAGACTATGACATATACAGTATATCCTGAGACATTGCTCCAAGGTCTGGCTTGTGGATGATAGGCGCTGGTTAGATATCTACTTATTTGAAGCATATCACAAAAAGTATTCCAAAACCATACAGCAAACTGGACACCTCAATCAGATATCCTCTGGACATCGATCATCATCAACATCAACATCATAAGCTATTTGTATAGCACCACTAATTCCACAGAGCTGTACAGAGAACTCACTCACATCAGTCCCTGCCCCATTGGAGCTTACAGTCACCTAACATACACACAGACAAAGAGAGAGAGACCAAGTTGCATTTGATAAAAGTCAATTAACCTACCAGAATGTTTGTGTAGTGTGGGAGGAAACCAGAGCACCTGGAGGAAACCCACACAAACACGGGGAGAACATACAAACTCCACACAGTTTGAACTCATGACCCTTGTGCTGTGAGGCAGGAGTGCTAACCACTAAGCCACCATGCTGCCCCGTATCCATGGAGACAGCAAATTTTGTTGATAAAGCTATGAGAGAAGCTGAAGGGATACAAGATAGAAGAATACAATTACCTTGTTTGGTAAATCTGTACACAATTACTATTATGGTATCACGAGAAGAGAGAGGTAACTAGAATAAAAAAAATGGATCACCAAGGATTTGAAGGTAGAGGTAGCAGTTGCAAGAACCCGGCATGACGAGCATTAGGAATTTTATTCCTGGCACAATTGTAACACCATGCAACATATTGTTGTACTGTGTGTTATATAGCTGAACACCAGCAAAGTAAAACAACTGACTAATCAGAAAATGTTACAAATTCCTAGGCAACAGTCAGTTAAAGCATTATGATAGAGCCATAAAAACGATCTTTGGAATTTCTCCACAATGAAAGTTAAAGTAGGATAAGGATGAGTGAGGACTCAAGCTGTAGTAAAGGCCTTCTTTAAGTGATGAAGGTATAGTGAGCCTGGGCACCATAAATGTAAATGGCACCCCTATGTGATCGCCGCAGAATGCAGTTTGGGAACCGCTGGCATAGGGATAAATGCACTTAAACACCAGGCTTGTAAGAGTACATTGTACATACCTTAAGATGTTAAAGTTTTCCCTGGCTTCTTTTGAAATTAGGTCCAAACGCCTGCCATTGTGAGAGGCATACTAGTCAATATATTATAAAGTAACAGGAAGTTATCGCTCGTTAGCTGCAGGAAATCCCTCCATCCCACTCTGTCACAATTTGTATATTATTTGTTTGTGATTTGTATTATTTTTCAAACTATCTTTTTCCTCATTCAGATGAGGCACAGTCGGCGGGAAAGCAGTGCAGTCAGCGGCTAATACAAGGCACAAGAGTTATGTTGGGCCACAGGATTCTTTCCCCTTCGATCCATGTCTCTGTTAGGGTCATTTCTGCAAATGCTCTGGGTGTTGTTTCTGTGACCGTGCCTTTTGAGGCCATAAGGAGTGTAGTCTCTCTAACACCGTTAAAGTAGCAGTTGGGTTCTGGACGGGTTGGTCATCCCTGTTTGTTTGTATAGTGTTAACTGGTTAGTAGACTTGCATTTGCTTTCATTGGCACCATCATTCATACAATTACTACTGTCACCTTGGTGCACCAAAATTGAAATTTGTGTCCATTTCTTATTTCAGGTATTCAAGTAAAGGGTTAGGAGGTGAATGTGCAAAGGGAGATTAATAAAGAAATGGAAGTTGCTCAAATCAATTTATAGGCTATAGCAGGTGCATGAAAGGATGGGGTTATCCTAAAAGGAACAAACACAGAGAGATCCCCCAGCACACTGCTATAGCCAACAACATATCTGCCACTCTTACTGTAGATAAAAATGCAAAAGTCTTAGTTGCACACATTTGCAAATGTATGTTAAAGCCACCCACCACTCCATGGTGCTTTTGCTAATAGGGTGGTCCTAACTCTAAACCATGAGAGTCCCATATATTTGGGCCATACATATGTGTTTTTAAATTGAGAGCTAACTTACCAAAGAGGTACCCCAGAAGCCTCCAAATAGCAATCCAATGTCAGCACTCCCCCTCAGCTACTGACACTAACATGCCTCTCAGACAAATAAAGAAATGGAAGTTGCTCAAATCAATTTATAGGCTATAGAGCAGGGGTAGGCAACCTGCGGCTCTCCAGGTGTTGTGAAACTACAAATCCCAGCATGCCTTGCCACCTATCTGCTGGTTATCTACTGGCAAAGCATGCTGGGATTTGTAGTTTCACAACACCTGGAGAGCCGCAGGTTGCCTACCCCTGCTATAGAGGGTGCATGAAAGGGTGGGGTTATCCTAAAAGGAACAAACACAGAGAGATCCCACCGGCACACTGCTATAGCCAGCAACATATCTGCCATTCTTACTGTAGATAAAAATGCAAAAGTCTTAGCTGCACACATTTGCAAATGTATGTTAAAGCCACCCACCACTCCACTGTGATTTTGCTAATAGGGTGGTCCTAACTCTAAACCATGAGAGTCCCATATATTTGGGCCATACATATGTGTTGTCTGGTGAGGTTAGTTGCTATCATTGGCATGCTGCATATACGCAGTCCTGCTATCACGAGGTGGCATTTTAAGTGCAGGAGGGGTTTCTGGGCAGCTGGAAATGCCTGTTAAGAGCATACCTGGGAAGGTCATCATCATAGACAATAAGCATAAGGCCCAAGTACATATTGACAGGCAAGGAGTCTGAGGATGGCCAGGATATGCTTCTCCGTCTAAAATGTAGATCTCTTGAATATGGAAGCTTGCTACCACTAAAGTTGACCCATGAAACTGTTAGACACTGGTTTTCCCAGTCGAACACCAGTGACTCTTACTTAAGAGTTAATGTTCAGTTAAATATTTGCTCCAGTTTTGCTCACCAGAGAGTACAAATCCGTGCTATTAATGGACTACTCCATTCAGCTCGTTTGGATGGAAGGGAACCCTACTCTTTTGAAAACCTTTCATATCTAACTATGTTCAACATAGCAGTTGGCTAATGCTTTACCCACCACAAACATTGAGGTTCCAAAGAGAACATTTAATATTGTGGAATGTAGAAGCCTTATGTCATCTAGTCAAAAGAATAAAAGTTGCATCCCATCTTAAGCAGCTCAACCCATATATAGTTTTCCTCCAGGAGACTAAGTGGATGGATAAGGAAAAATAAAATAACTGTGAAATGGACACAGATAGGGGACTGGAAAATGGTAAGGATGCGCTCATGCACACTGAATCTACTAAGTCAGTGAGAGCGGCTGCAAATGAACAAATGGATATTCACAGCTCTCAATCTCTGACTCTCTATATCTAAAATATGACAGAGATGAAGAATGGTGTGTTAGAGGAATCGGTATTAAGACCATCAAAGAACAAAAATATGCACTTACACTGTAGTATCGTGCAGCCAGTCAAAGGATCCTGTATGTGATGTTTCCATAGATTATATCTGCATCCCACAAGGATATCCCATCGTGGACCTATTCTGGTCACTTATATCGTAGTTACTGCCAAGGGAAGTGATTGGTAGGGCTCCGGTAGGAGGTGGAGATAGAAGCAGGGATTCAAGTTAACAGGTAAACAATTTATTGTAAAAAATGGAAACACTTACATGTAAGTGATAAACAACAGATGAATGATCAAACCCTCTTGCAGTATATATAATTACTCAACGCATTTCATCACTTGCTGACCTTTTCAAGAGGATAGATGAAGTGATCGATCGTGTCTGTTTTTATAGTGGTCCCAGCGGCCATTTTGCGCATGCATCCGAAGGTCGGCATATTGCGCATGTGTACCCGGACACAATCCATAAATACATAGTTATATGTGGATTATTACTTAAAATGGAGCCACATACACACAGATATATGGCTTCCATAATCAAAGAGTATATAAATTTACATCTAAATATAGTACTGGTTATTGACATTATATGATGTTCTAGTGAACATCTTAGTTGTGGGCAAAATTCTCAATATAATTTTGATAACATATCTGGCTGATGGAAAAAAATAATATTTACAAATCTGTGATCAAAATGTCAGCAATTAAAAACAATTAGACACTTAAAATGTTCACATACATGTTGCTTATTACCATAAGGATATATACATATACCACCATTATTGATCAATTCATAATGTTAACACTACATGATGATAATACTACATATAACATTTTCTAATCATGAACTGCCTAATGATTGGCGTATATGGAGTCCAATATAGAATAATATATATGCCTCACATGCTGTTGATAAATGCTAATCCAGTGTATAGCCAGTATATTTCCTATTACTCAATCTGCAAAGATAATGGATGGTATTTTCCAATCTATATTAAGCCCTCTAGATACTAAGTTTAAATATCCAGGATGCCTCTTTCTTATTAATCTTCCTCAGAAAGTCTTCTGTCCAATTCTGTGCAACCTTTTTGATGGCCATAAATCTTAAATCTTTAGTCTCTTAATTGTGTTTTTGCAGAAAATGTTGCGACACACTATGCAATTCATAACCTTTCTGTATGTTCGTGAGATGTTCCACTATCCTGACTTTTAGTTTTCTTATGGTCCTACCAATATATTGTTTGTTTCAGGAACACTCTAGTAGGTAAATGTGTTGCATGTTAGGAGTGGTTTCATTTAAAAAAACATCTTGAGTTTGACTGGATTTAAAATTCAGTGGTTTCATACTTCTATAGCCTAGTTTCTTACAATTGCCACATGTCCCACAATAAAAAAAAAACATTGGTGGGGGTCATTTGATTTAACCATGTAGACCCTGTTTTATTGTCCAGTGTGATGTGGTTCCTAATTCCTAAGTAATACTCCACATATAACTTTATATTTATGGATGGTGTCCGAGTACACATGTGCAATATGCCGACCTTTGGACGTATGCGTCAAATGGCCAGCGGGACCACTATAAAAACAGACACTATCGATCACTTCATCTATCCTCTTGAAAAGTCAGCAAGTGACGAAATGCGTTGAGTAATTATATATACTATGGGAAAGTTTGATCATTCATCTGGTGTTTGTAACTTACATGTAAGTGTTTCCTTTTTTTTACCAATAAATTGTTTCTTTGTTAACTTGGATCCCTGCTTCTATCTCAACCTCCTACCGGAGCCCTACCAATCATTTCCCTTTGCGGTAACTACGATATAAGTGACCAGAATAGGTCCACGATTTCATGGGACATCCTAGTGGGATGCAGATATAATCTACATACGGAACCATCACATAAAGGATCCTTTCACTGGCTGCACGACTACAGTGTAAGTGCATATTTTTGTTTGTTAATACCGATTCCTCTAACACACCATTCTTCATTTCTGTCATATTGTATATGAAATCCAAGAATTCTCTGTGATACACAAAAGGGGAAGAAAGAACACAGCTTCATACTACACTCCAGGAATATGAACATTTGCATGAACTGTATGTAATCTCATTTGTATTGTACATATATAATACATAATGGCACTACAACCAATATACAGGTAATTCTTTATAAAGGACATATTAAATTGTATCTTTTGATACAGATATTTAGAACTTTGCGCTTTTAGATATAGAGAGTCAGAGATTGAGCGCTGTGAATATCCATTTGTTCACAGATAGGGGACTGCAATTCCACTGCATATGCAAATAAAAAAGAGGGACTGCAATTTTATTTAATAAAGCACTTATGTATTCTATGGACTGAAAACTGACAGATCCTAATGGTAGATATGTCATTGCAGGAGAGAGGAGGATGCTGGGTCCCGGGCACCATCGCATTAGTAAAAAGATAGAAGAGAAGACAGAAGAAATAGAAGAAAGAAGGCCAAGTATGGTAAGTAAAGAAACGGAAGGGAAGGTGAAAGGAAACAGCAATGGAGGGCCAAAAGAATGAAGGAGGCGGAGTGAGGATGAAGAGGGGCAGACAGCGAGTGGATGAAGAGGGGCAGACAGCGAGTGGATGAAGAGGGGCAGACAGCGAGTGGATGAAGAGGGGCAGACTGTGTGCGGATGAAGAGGGGCAGACTGTGTGCGGATGAAGAGGGGCAGACAGTGTGTGGATGAAGAGGGGCAGACAGTGAGTGGATGAAGAGGGGCAGACAGTGAGCGGATGAAGAGGGGCAGACAGTGTGCGGATGAAGAGGGGCAGACAGTGTGCAGATGAAGAGGGGCAGACAGTGTGCGGATGAAGAGGGGCAGACAGTGTGGGGATGAAGAGGGGCAGACAGTGTGCGGATGAAGAGGGGCAGACAGTGTGCGGATGAAGAGGGGCAGGCAGTGTGCGGATGAAGAGGGGCAGACAGTGTGCGGATGAAGAGGGGCAGACAGTGTGCGGATGAAGAGGGGCAGGCAGTGTGCGGATGAAGAGGGGCAGGCAGTGTGCGGATGAAGAGGGGCAGGCAGTGTGCGGATGAAGAGGGGCAGACAGTGTGAGGATGAAGAGGGGCAGACAGTGTGCGGATGAAGGGCAGTGTGTGGAAGAAGAGGGGTAGACAGTGTGTGGATGAAGAGGGGCAGGCAGTGTGTGGATGAAGAGGGGCAGGCAGTGTGTGGATGAAGAGGGGCAGGCAGTGTGTGGATGAAGAGGGGCAGGCAGTGTGTGGATGAAGAGGGGCAGACAGTGTGAGGATGAAGAGGGGCAGACAGTGTGAGGATGAAGGGCAGTGTGTGGATGAAGAGGGGCAGACAGTGTGCGGATGAAGAGGGGCAGACAGTGTGCGGATGAAGAGGGGCAGACAGTGTGCGGATGAAGAGGGGCAGACAGTGAGTGGATGAAGAGGGGCAGACAGTGTGTGGATGAAAAGGGGCAGTGTGTGGATGAAGAGGGGCAGTGTGTGGATGAAGAGGGGCAGACAGTGTGAGGATGAAGAGGGGCAGACAGTGAGAGGATGAAGGGCAGTGTGTGGATGAAGAGGGGTAGATAGTGTGTGGATGAAGAGGGGCAGACAGTGTGAGGATGAAGGGCAGTGTGTGGAAGAAGAGGGGCAGACAGTGTGCGGATGAAGAGGGGCAGACAGTGTGCGGATGAAGAGGGGCAGACAGTGTGCGGATGAAGAGGGGCAGACAGTGTGCGGATGAAGAGGGGCAGACAGTGAGTGGATGAAGAGGGGCAGACAGTGTGTGGATGAAAAGGGGCAGTGTGTGGATGAAGAGGGGCAGTGTGTGGATGAAGAGGGGCAGACAGTGTGAGGATGAAGAGGGGCAGACAGTGAGAGGATGAAGGGCAGTGTGTGGATGAAGAGGGGTAGATAGTGTGTGGATGAAGAGGGGCAGACAGTGTGAGGATGAAGGGCAGTGTGTGGAAGAAGAGGGGTAGACAGTGTGTGGATGAAGAGGGACAGACAGTGAGTGGATGAAGAGGGGCAGACAGTGAGTGGATGAAGAGGGGCAGACAGTGAGTGGATGAAGAGGGGCAGACAGTGTGTGGATGAAGAGGGGCAGACAGTGTGTGGATGAAGAGGGGCAGACAGTGTGTGGATGAAGAGGGGCAGACAGTGTGTGGATGAAGAGGGGCAGACAGTGTGTGGATGAAGAGGGGCAGACAGTGTGTGGATGAAGAGGGGCAGACAGTGTGTGGATGAAGAGGGGCAGATAGTGTGGGGATGAAGAGGGGCAGATAGTGTGGGGATGAAGAGGGGCAGACAGTGTGAGGTTGAAGTAGGCCAGACAGTGTGTGGATGAAGAGGGGCAGATAGTGAGGATGAAGAGGGGCAGAAAGTGAGGATGAAGAGGGGCAGTGTGTGTGGATGAAGAAGGGCACAGAGTGTGTGGATGAAGGGGCACAGTGTAAAGGTGAAGGGGCACAGTGTGATGATTTTTGTACATGTTTTATTTTGTTTGATCTTATTCCTCTTCATATTAGCTGTAAATTATTCTGAGAGAAATATAATTAAAAAAAAAAATATAAAAATATTCTTTTCCCTTGGATTTATGTGTATTATTTTTGCAAACAACTTACTAAGTATTTCTTTCCTGACCTAAATACTTATTACGTTATTTTGACTCAAATACTTAAAAAAACGAGACTGCTCAGTAATAATTTTGGAGGGGTGCCTTGAAAAAATTATGGAGACTCTAAGGGTGCCGCGAACTGAAAAAGATTGGGAACCACTGCTCTAACCACTCTTTTTGTAGACATCTTCCAATGTCTACAAAAGGAAGAGGGAGTGGACAGAATTTAATTAATGGAGTAGAATTCAATATGGTCAGAGATCCATCCATGGACAGGATGCCACACAGAGTAAAGGGGGAAAGAGAAAGGATGCCGCACAGAAAAAAGGGGGAAAGAGAAAGGATGCCACACAGACTAAGGGGAAAGAGAAAGGATGCAGCACAGAAAAAAGGGGGAAAGAGAAAGGATGCCACACAGAGTAAAGGGGGAAAGAGAAAGGATGCCGCACAGAAAAAAGGGGGAGAGAGAAAGGATGCCACACAGGAAAAAGGGGGAGAGAGAAAGGATGCCACACAGAAAATCAGAGGGGATGCTGTATAGTCCATAATTATTCCTAATGAATATTTAAATAAACTCACAGTTTATGCAAATATAATTTAGTGGTGGTAATATGTTCATTCTGTGGCATAACATAATTTAGGGGCATTACTGTATAGCAGAATATGATTTGGGGCACTACTGTATGGCATAATATGATTTGGGGGCACTACTGTACAGCATAATATGATTTGGGTAACTGCTGTATGGCATAATATGATTTGGGGGCACTATTGTGGCATAATATGAACTGGGGGCACAACTGTATGGCATAATATGATTTGTGGGCTCTATGGGGGCTAAATATCAATTGGGGGCATGTACTCAGGCATGAGGGAAGGGGAGAGTGTTAATATAATGTAGGAGGTAGGCTATTAATTTAATGCTGGAGTTTAGGTGGGGCTAATAATTTAATTGGTGCTATTTTATTTGTGGGGTGATGTGGGTCACTTTAATTTAATATTGCGGCCTAGCAATTTAAGTAGGGGTGATTGGACCTTTAATTTAATCCTGGGGTGGTTTGGGAGCTATTAATTGAAAGTGGGGCTGTTTGGGAAAAAAATAACGTCTATTTATTAAATGTGAATAGGAATTATTTAATGGCAGTGATGGTTGCGGGAAATAGGTATATTTCTTAAACGTAAATGCTATTTAATTTATTGCTGGGGTTGTTTGGAGGAAGGGAAATTAAATGCGAATACTAGTATTTTAATGTTGAGGCTGGAGGGAGGCCTATTAATAAAACATGGGTTGTATTGATTAAACTCCAGGGCTGGTTGGAGTTTTCCAAATTACATGTACCCATTTTTTTTTCAAATAAGGCCTCTAACATTCCAGGATCCAGACAAGCAGCAACTACAGACACCAGCAGAGACAGGTGGTAAAAGTGACAAGAACAGGTAGGAGAGAGCAGGACTGTCTGCCAACGGTCCCGAATTTTGGTGCCTCGTTTAGTGAAATTTGGTCCGACTACAAGGACAGTTGGGAGGTATGTACCACTTCACACTGTACTGCTTGTGAAGGCAGAGCTGCGTGCAATTAACAGTATTGCCTGTGTATTTGTCTAACATTTGTCTAAAATGATAAACATGTTAAATAATAGGGGCCCCCTGTCTTAAATACCCCGGGCTCTCCGAGCATTAATCCAGCTCTGATTAGCAGGAGGGAGTAGATAGCTGCTCCCAGCCCCTGGATAGAACACAGCCTGCAGAGCAAGCTGAGGAGCTCTAAGTCTCACAAGATTTGGTAATCTCGTGAGACTAAGAGCTTCCCTACTCACTCTACAGGAAGTTCCCACCCTGATGGATGTCAGCAGCACCAGAAGCATAGATAAGAACAGTGGCCTGGGGGTGTCATAATGTGCCTGTGGGGATGACATGATGTTGCTAGGAGGGCGTGATAAATGTAATGTTTTGTTATAATGTATGCATCAATGAATGATGTGGCTGCAGTGAGCACTATGCGATGTGACAGCCTGTGCACGAAACGCACAGGCTGCCTGCATTGCCTTCCCACTGGACCACCAGGCGTAGGAAAAAAATTAAAAAAAAGTAGCAAAATAAAAAATTGGAGGTCTGCAGTGTTGGCCGGACTCGGTTCCTGGTGAGCCTGGGCCCCATACACTAGTAACCCCCTTCCACAGTACCTCCCTGATGGCAGCCCTGGCCATACGCTCGAATAATATTTTTGCCATCAAATCAAATAAATTGAACATGATTGCGTTATACTTCAATGATATTCTCCTCATAATTGCCCAACCACAATGCTCTCTTCCAACCCTCTTAACAGAAATTGGGGCCTGTGGCTCCCTATCTGGATACGAAAAATGAAAGTAAAGATAAAAAAAATAGGAGAAATGTGAATGATCAAACTATACGGCTAAGGAATCTGATGCCACCTGCCAGCCACTAAGTGGAAAATATGGAAGCCAAATTGGATTGCTAAGGTAGGGAGTAGCCACAAAATGGAGGACAATGTGGTAAGGTTGATATCATCGGCCATATATAATGTGGAGAGGACATCAGATTCATTTCTGCCCATGAGTTTTACGCTAATGGTCTGTTCACAAACTCATAGAACTAGTTGGCGGAGGTCTTCACCTTTAGCAGCCGCCTTTGCCATAGAGCTTTATACGCTCACCGGTACTCAGATGCCCCCAGGACTTAACTCCAGATGTAGTGCAAGTTTGTAATACAAAATTGTTGCGGCAGGCCAGGAGGCAGCGTAGATGGCAGCGGATGGTCAGACGAAAGCAGAGGTCAGAGGTCACTAGCAAGCAGAATAATCAGATAACACTCCAAAGGTCAGGGTCACAGGCAAGCAAGGTCCAAGGTACAGGCAGAGTTCATACACAGAAGTTCAATCCAGAAGGTATACACCAAACACAACACAGGAGCAGGTTAGCTGACAGGGAAACTGGACGCTATAACCGGCAGGGAGGCTAAGCCCTCCCTGCCTTATATACTGAAACTAGCCAATCAGGGCATAGCCCTGTAATAACCATCAGGCTCAGGGTAATTAATTAATAAGGGTAAATCAGCCTGCAGGCTGTACAAACCTAGCGCACGCGCCCAGGGGTTTAGAATTGCTGGGGCGTGCTAATGAAGCGCTCGGCGTCTGGCCGTTGCCCTGGCACCGGTCGGGCCGGATACAGGAAGTGATGTCCCGGTCGTCCTGGAGACGACGGCTCTTGACAATGAGATTATATTTTTCACTTCTATCAAGGATAGACTTTTGGTGCCCATTTATGAAGGTTACCACTGTTCTGTCCCTTTTAGATGGGAATAAATGTGTTGAACCACTTTCCATACTGCTGATTCATTCTGGTTCCAGCAGTGACATCCCTTTTGATCTTAAGCATTCATCTGAGTGACTGGTGATTCTTGAAATGGCAATGACCTGGTTCAGACAGACATACTTGTAGCTAAATTTTCTTATGAACTGCCCCTGGTATTATTCCTGTGATGAGCGAGAATATCCCCACCAATCTCAGACCTTTGTTTATTGAGACATGAAACGGATACAGATTTTTGAACTCCCCACCACAAGAATGTCATCAAAATAAGGACAATTCTTGAACCCTTTTTTTCCTTAGTTCCGCTGTAAAGGTTACCTGTACCTTGGTAAATGTCCTCGGAGATATTGCCAACCCGTAGGACAGACAAGTGAACTGAAAGTATTTGCCCAGTATACAAAATCTGAGAAACTTTCTATGATGAACAACCACAAGGATATGAAAATAGTCATTCTGAAGCTCTATGGATGTGAGAAAGCCTTCTTATGGCCATGTGGATGAAATTCAAAGACTCCACTGCCTGGTATGGACAAAGTTGCTGAGCCTTTTAAAATCCAGAATTGTACAAAATATCCAGCTGTTTTTCTGACCAGGAGGTACGTTTGCCTTCTTGACACGCTGGAACAAGAGACTATGCGTAAGACTGTAGAAATGAGCTTCTATTTTGTACTCATTCCTTACAAGATTCAGCACCTACTGATATGTGATGGAATAGGACTGCATAATGTGTTATTGTACCTACCCCCATACTGGAATTACAGTGGACGGATTTTAGTTATTGTCATTGCAGAGTGCTCAAATTTGACCTTCCATTGTTCTTAAGACATAAAACAATTGCCTAGCTAAAGTTCACATATTCTGTTTCCCATAATGCTTTACTGGCTTAGAACTACTCACATCTTTAAAGTGCCAATTACCCAAAGACGGGTTTTAGACCTACTATCCTGTGCAAGAGGTTAGACCTAGCGCCAAAGATCTTCTGTATAACATCTGATTTACCTCCAAAGAGCAGCGCTCCTATAAATGAAAGACTGGGCAGGCTATTTTTCAATTGAGCATCTGCTGTAGAGGGAGCGCAGCCAAAGGTCTCCTCTAGCCAGTGCTGTTGAGGCCATTGTTCTGGGTGCAAAAACAATGCTATCCAGATCTGCTTCAAATACATATTCTATGCCTTTTTGCATATACTGAATGCTTTTGAACTGTCCCTTGGATATCTGTATAAAGTGTCTCACCCTACAATGTAAGTGCTCTCCCCCAGTGAAACTAGTTAGTCCACACTTCATAACAACGCCAGAAGAAACATCTTAAAAATAACTCTAGATTAGTCCTATTCATGGTGTTTCTAACATCAATAATTTTATTAGATTTTTAGTGTTTCACGTGGGAGGGTACAGAAATAAAAAGGGGAAAAGGGGAGAGGGGGAGAGGGGTAGAGAGTGAGGGGCAGACAAAACATTATGCTTCTAACCATATAGCATTCAACTTGACAATGGGGGGATAACGATGACAGAGTATGGGGGCGTCTACTGATTCCATACAGAAGCTAAAGTGGATTTTTGCAATCACTTTGTGGAGCATAGGGGGTGACGGTTGTTTCCAAAGCTACGCTATCACTGCTCTTGTGGCTATTAAAACGTGCCCCCATACATATCTGTGGTGTTTAGGTAATTGGTCAGGGTAAAGAGATGGTAAGGTCCGCCTCCTGCCTGGTTTGAGAAACATGCTCTGGAGATGTACCTATCGTTCTGTCCCAGACCCTTAGTGCCTCATTAATAAAGGTCAGTGGGTTGAACAAATGAGGCCTCAGTGAATTGGAGAACCAAAGTAGATCAGGCAGGAAAGTTCAGCTGCAAAAGGCTCTCTACATATCTACCCAAAGTTTTTGCAAGACAGGAAGGGACCAATCTCTAATCTGTGAAATGTACATGCTTCCTGATATTTAGAAAGGTCTGGTAATGCTCTCCAGACATAATAAATCATTAGAGAAAGCAGAGCAATCATGACATTTTTTGGAATTATGTAAGGGATAGTCCTAAATAAGTACATAAGCTTGGGCAGGAGCATCATCTTAAAGGCTGCCACTCGGCCTAACCATGGTATTTCATATGGCGTCCAGGTGTTAGATAATTTGCTTTGTCAAATGTTAAAGAGGTGTAGTTAACCTCAACGATCTCTGAACTATTTGCAGGAATGTGAAACCCTAGCTAAGCAAGTGATTTCTCTTTCCGAACATATTTAGGGCAGCACGGTGGCTAAGTGGTTAGCACATCTGCCTCACAGCGCTGGGGTCATGAGTTCAATTCCCGACCATACCTGTGTAGTTTGTATGTTCTCCCGTGTTTGCGTGGGTTTCCTCCCACACTCCATTAACATACTGGTAGGTTAATTGGCTACTACCAAAAATTGACCCTAGTCTCTTTCTCTCTGTGTATGTATGTATATGTTAGGGAATTTATACTGTAAGCTCCAATGGGGCAAGGACTGATGTGAATGAGTTCTCTGTACAGCGCTGTGGACTCAGTGGCGCTATATAAATAAATGGTGATGATTTATACCTGGTCTTTAAACAGGTCAATGATTCTATAGTGATAGTAAGGGGAAGCGCTTTCGGATTGGTGGTGTTCAGTCTATGACACTGGGCTGTATTTCCTCATGCATTGCTGTAGCCATTAGAAATGTTTCTGGGTCTGGTATCAATATCATAACTTAATCTGCAAAGAGACAGACTGTGGGTAATCCCACCAGGGAAAAAGCCTTTAAATGATCCAGTGGTTCTATTGCTAAAGGGTGGTAAGGGACATCCTTGGCGTGTTCCATTTGAGATGTTAACGTTGAAGATAGAAACCCATTACTAAAACCTTTAGCTTAGGGACCACGGAACAATGTTATGATTGCCCGCAGGCTGGTTCCACAGACGACAATCTTAATTAAAACTATTCATGGTGTTTCTAAGAGAAACTCCACCCAAAATAGGAACTGTAATCCTGGAATAGACTTGCCACTAAAGCATCAAAACCTGCCTAAGTTAAGGCGACACTTATCCATCTGTGTCCATTTCTTCAATATCATATGCTAGCATCTTTAGAAACAATGACGTTGAGACGTTAGAAGTTCATAACATTTAAAAACGTGTAGCTGGCAGACCAGGAAGCTGCCCGACTCACTTGTTCGGCATAAGCTCCACTCAAGCGCTGACCGACCTGGTGGAATGAGCCGTAATCCCATCTGGAACAGGAGATCCCTCTGATAGAGAAGCCTAAAGGCATCATGGTAATCGGTGTCGCCCCAAATGGCTGTGCATAAAAGCGGATTTTTGTACTATAAAATCTGTTTCTCTTAACCCATTTGTGGGCACTGTGCACACATTTTTGTTGTTTCAAGTTTTTTGGGTTGCATGTTTCTTGTTTGTATGTGGTTTTTAGTCCTATCCTTCTTAAGGCTTTGTTAAACAGATTCTCCTCTGTCCAGGAAGCATAGAGGGGAGGGAGCAGGCCAGACAAGTTGTTAAAATTTAGTGCCTTACTCCCAGCAAAGTGCCTTCTGTACCCCATGGTAACTAGTGTCCCCCAAATTGGTTAAGAGAAACAGATTTTACGGTGAGTACAAAAATCCTCTCTTCCATTACATCAAGGGGACTCTCATTGTTTAGAGTAGGACCACCCTATTAGCAAAAGCACCTTGGCGTGGTGGGTGGCTTCAACATACATTTGCAAATGTGTGCAACTGAGACTTTTGCATTTTTATCTACAGTAGAAATAGCAGATCTGTTGCTGGCTATAGCAGTGTGCTGGGGGAATTCCTCTGTTTTTTCCTTTTAGGATAACCCCACCCTTTCATGCACCTGTTATAGCCTATAAATTGATTTGAGCAACTACCAGTTTTTTATTTAGTTTTTTTTACAATACCTGTCCACTTTGTGGTTCAGGTGAGAGGCCATCATGCCAGTCAAGGGGAGACCAGGGGTTATATTTACTAAACTGTGGGTTTGAAAAAGTGGCAATGTTAGCTATAGCAACCAGATTATAGTTATTTACTACATTCTACAAAGTGACAGTTAGAATCTGATTTGCTGCTATGGGCAACATATCCACTTTTTCAAACCCAGTTTAGTAAATATAACCTCTGATCTCCCCTTGATATACCCCATCTCTGTGGCATTGTCAGACTGGACACAAATGGGTTTCTGCCCCAGTAAGAGTTGCACCTGAACCAGAGCCTTGAATACTGCCTATAACTCCAGAAGCCATGCCTCTTACTCAGTCCAAAGTCCCTGAAAATGGAGGTTTAGGGTCACTGTGCCCCAGCCTAGTAGGCTGGTTACTATGGGCTCTGAGTGAGATTCCTCGTCTGCAGCCAACTAAAAAACAACAACTCACCAACGGAGGATTGGACCTTGAGCACTTGGCGAGTATCTCGTTTTGGAAGCAAACAAAGTGCACCACTTCGAAACAAGACAGCATTGATCCAATCAGTTTCATGCACTGAAGGATGGAAACCTGTTTCAGGGTTTTTGAACAGTCTGAATCTTGCATTGGGGCAAAATCACTGACAACTGGTGTCAAACAGGAGACACAGAAACACCATGCACTGGGTAGGGACTTTTTGAAATATATGACACATCCATGCGATTGTAGCATTTTCACCCTCAAGTGCACATGGCACAGGTGAGGGGCAGAATTCACTTTTATCAGGAGATGGTAATACCGTACCTAGATTGTCACCCCTTTGTCGTTAAAGCTCAGTCATGACTGCCATCACCTTCATAAAATACCCTTGGTGCTATTGCTAGAGCAGAGAGTAGAGCCCTGAACTGGTAATGAGACTCATCCACCGCAAACCTGAGAAGATTGTGGGGGGCCTCCCGATATTGATATCCAAGAATGCAAGAAATATGTTCCAATTGCTTTGATCACAGAACAAACAGACTCCACCTGGAAGCTGGCTACCCTCAAATGTAAGTTGAGGGATTTCAGGTTCAGAATGGGGCAAAAGGACAAATCCGGTTTTGGACTAGAGAGATTTGAGTAATAACCCAACCCACTTTGCTCCCTTGGGACTGGGACAAATCACTCCTGACAACAGGGATTAAATGACTTCCTGAAGGGTCACACTCCTAGCTTTGCCTCGTGGAAGGGGATGGAAAAGAAACGCTGCAAAGGCATCCCCAACAAGTCTAGAATGTAACCTCTGACCACAATGCCCTTCACCCGGGCATCTAGAGAAGAACTGAAACATTGGTGCCAAAAGAGCAAGAGGCGAGCCCCCACCACAGAAGTTCTAGCTGGAGGAAGAGGAATGTCACGTAAGCTGTGTGTCCGTCGGTTTAGGAGCAGGACGTCTTCCTGTCCAAGACCGCTTACTGTTACAAGCCGCGGCGTTGTCCATAGCCGCCGTGGCACGCTCTCCTCTGCCCCCTGCCATCTCCTTGACGACCAGGGCGTCACTTCCAGCCCGAACGGCAATGGCCAAACCATGTGCTGTCAAAACGCAGTGTCCCGGCAGGGGAATTAGCCGGGCACGTGCGTATGAATTGATAATTTTCAGCCTCCTGTGGCCGATTAGGTTAGGCTGGGCTGCTCTGCTCCTATGGGCTGCTCTGGGTATTTAAGGCAGGGAGCACTGGGCCTCCTTCCCGGTTACAGCGTTTGCTATCCTGTGCTTTTGCTGACCTGCTGTTGGACTCCTGTTTGACTGATCTGTTGTGACCCTTGACTGTACCTTGGACCTTGTCTGTTTGCCTGACCTTTTGGCTTGGACACAGATCTGCCTATCTGCTATGGACCCCTGACCTCAGCCTGCCTCTGACCATCCGCTCCAGCCTGCGCTAGCGCCTCTGGTTCCACCTGCGCTACAGCCACCCTAGATGAGCTTTTACTACACTAAGCTTAAGACCTGGAGGCATTCAAGTATCTGTGAGCATAAAGATCTACGGGAAGGGCGGCTGCTTGAGGTGAAGACCTAAACACTATCGTTCTAAAAGATCATCTTTGTGGTCGTGCGCCCTAACACCTACCCCTCTGAGTTGCTCTCCAAGGGGCAGAATAATGACCCTGCTTGGAAGCACCCCTAGATCTTCTAACAAACCGAAATGACAAATCTCAGGCCCCTTGACTGGAAAGTAACAGATCTTTCCTCCAATGGGCTGGGAAACAATCCTGTCCAATTCCTAACCAAATAGTACCAATCCATCATAGGGCAATGCCTCAAAGGCCTTTTTGGATTCAGCACCCATTTCAAGATCTTGGCAGTGGCATCAAGATGTATATTCTGGCTAAGGACGAGGTCTTGCACAGATCCTGACCTACAGCCAAGGCTGTCTTGCAAATATGCAGATGCTTCCTTAATATGTTTGGCTAACGGAGACAATTCAGATCTAGGCTTCTCCGACTATATGCAGTAGTCCATTTTCTCTACCCCTTTGATCAGCCAGATAGCAGCCATTAAGGGTTGAAGCGAAGAACCAGAAGCTAAATAAATCCCCTCCCATTTCCTATCCAAGCTATCTTTTAAGGAAGCAGTACTAATAGGAAAGGCAGTGAATTTTGCCAGGTGTGCAATAGGAGCATCCACATTTGGGCGAGTCTCCGATGTTGCAACATCTGTATACAGAAAGGGGTATAAAAATTCCTTCTATCCCTCTATCTAAAAACACCAATCTCAGAACCTAAAATCAGCTATCAGGGTTCTGTCTTGCCTCTCCAAATTTTAGGGAACTATGAGGACGGAAAAAGAAAGTTTCTTTATTTTTACGTTTGAACAGATAAATATCTGGAACCACTAGTTCCACATCAAGAATACTCAGGGTCTGTCGGACTACTAAAATCAGGTCCTCTACTCCCTTGAGGAAACTTCCTCCCATGCTGTCAGGTCCTTTTAATCCAAGTCGTCATGAAACGCCTCTTCCTCCTGAAGGAAATGGTCCAAATCAGATGCTACTAACCCTTGATCCTGTGGATGAGCGACATTTACACGGTCTGTTGGAAGACTATATCTCCAATATCTTCTCCAGGGAAGATACCCTAAACAACCACTGAACCAACCTCTCTAGGTTTCACCTCCAGGGTGGCTCAAGGGAAGCAACCCTGGTATCAAGAACTCGCAGAAACACTTCTCCCTGAAGAGGGCTATCTGTAGGCAGAGCTCCTATGGAAGTAGTAGGAAAGCTATTGTCACCTACGGCCCTGGACGTGCTACTTCTCATCCAAGTTCAGCAATAGATCTTGCCGTTCCTTAGCGGAGGATGGCTCCACCTGGTCATACATACAAAGTATATAGAAAAATTAGCACAAAATTTTCAATAAACAGAGTACTGTCACATAATATGAGAAAGGGTCAGTACTCTATCTAGATATACAGAGATAGTATAGTGACAATCTGAGAAAGAAAGGTACTCAGATAAGAAAATAGTACAACAATATCATAAGAGTGATACACTGCCTGAGTAGTTACAATCAAACAGCAGTAGAAACAATTTACCCCCAGGTATAATGTGGACCAGGTACAGCAGAGGTACAGTTTGAAATGGATAGCTTGCATAAAGGGAAGGGCCACCCACTTAGGTATGACAGTTGAGGCAGAGATGTGTCTTCATCAACATGAGTTATTCCTGTGAAACGCATATTCTAATGGAAGCCATAACCATTACAGCCCCCTTACCAGGACTTAACACTCCCTGCTACCTTGGAAGTCATCGCTGTGTCAACAGTAGCTGGTGTGAACCCCCGGCAGCCCAGTCTCAGCTGCACTACTGGGAGATTAGGGCTACATGCCATGGCTACCAATGCAGCATCTCTATGTCCGAATGCCCCTTTTGCAAGGTAGCAAGCGTTGGGAGTGGGGGGGGGGGGGGGGGGCAGCATGGGAGTGCTGTCAGTATCTCCCCTCTCACTTTTGTGAATACCCCCATGTGTAACAGAAATAATTGAAAAGTTGAAATTAAATGAAAATAAAATAGAACTGTCAAGTGCCCTAGGCACGCACATACATATATATACACATATATATATATATAAAAAGATTCTCCTCCATCCAGGGAGCATAAAGGGGAGAGTAGACAAGTTGTTAGAAATTAGTGCCTTTCTCCCAGCACAACACCCTCTATACCCCATGGTAAGCAGTGTTCCCCCAAATGCCTGTGCAAGAAAAATGTATACTTTTTACATTACATTATCCAAAGAGATAGAGAAGCATTGGAGAAGAGATATTCAAAAAAATATATAAATTCATACCCAAAAATTTATAAAAATGTTTAACAAACTTTCCCCAGACTAGAGGAATCCTCCACATCTGCTGGGAAATCAGTGTACGATTTCTTACACGACTGCCTCTAACAAATCCTCCTTCGTGACAAGCACCTCACTCATACTTACAAAATCCTTATGTTAGTCGAGTGGCTGTTTTTTGCCCTACACTACATTCTCCTCAAAGGAGGCAGGCGCAACATATTCTTTGCATCTTTTGGTCATTGCTTTCTCCAGGCTCTATAAGAGTACTGAAGAGACCTAAATTACTAACTATAAAAATATATCTCATAAAAGCACTCATAAGTTTAGAGGCTTACCTACTGTGGGTGTTATTCAGCCATTAGTGATTCAGACGCAGAAACCGTTTAAGTTGAATCTGCTACACATTGTTCATTAATTGAGCCTTTTGCAGGAACAGCTTCAAATAGCCCTGTGCAAATACACAGCCTTTTCCTCCATACTTGAGGAACACACAATCTCCATGCACGAGTGGACTGCCAGCACAAACAATTCAGCGTCAAATTCAAACTTACTGAATGAGCACCAACCTGATACACCTCGGGTAGCCATCCCCCCACCTCCAGCATGCACAACTTGCGTCTCTGGGATCTCCAAGTAAGACAAGCTCTTACTTACAGAAAATTAACAAATACATCCTGCACTACCTATGCTACAGACAGAAACAGACCAAGGGGACAGAAGGGGCGCTACCTTATAAAAACCACACAGGATGTGGTTTTTGTTACCTGTCTCGGCCTAACCAGGCAAAGTAAGCTACCCATATTCATAGCTGCCATGGAGTCTCAAGGAGAAAAATACTGTCTTTTTTAAAATGTGTTTACAAACCTATCCAACTGCGCTTTTAAAACTGACAAAAAAAAAAAAACCAGGTAGTGATCTTGACCAAGCAAAAGACCTATAAAACACTTCTTACCGATTCTTCTCATTGCAACGGAGGTGAATGTAAATTTTCAAATGCATTGACACACAGATGCACTGAAATTAAAGAAGCATTCAAAAACTGCATTACAGGTTAAAAGCAAGTTTGTAAGTCTCATTTGGTCAGAATGCTGTAAAAGAATAATCCCTAAGCACATACAGTGGAAGTGGCCATTTTGTGAACTGAACAAATATGTGTGATAATACATGTTATTGCTTCAATTTCTGACGCTGACATCAATAGCTCACAATGAGTTGGTATGCTGTTCAGTCCACAGAACGGCTACTACAACTGTGCACAGGAGATGGGCTCGCTTCTAACTAAATCATAAAGTAGCAAATTCTATACTAGATTAAAGGAGATAATATTTTAAAAGATGGAATTCCTCCACAGCTACATTCACATGAATGCTTGAGCACTTCGTACAAGTGAACAATTATTCACCACTTCTCATGCCATAATATAGCCAATACCCTAACAGAGTGGATGTAGTTGTAAAAGTTCATAGCTTGGAAATAAAAATAAAAAAAAAACCCCACACAAATATAAGTCCAGTACACTCTTGAAATACAGAAGTTTTATTTAGAAATGGCTTAAAGTAGAAAAACTTGAGAAAAAAAATAAAATAAAAATACATTTGGACTAAATTTGAGAAATCAAAGGAAGGGAGGGGAAAAAAAAAATACAAGTATTAAAAAGGCCACAAGAGATTTAGAAAGTGTAGCACTGCAGTGTCAGCTGGCTACCAAAAGGACACAAGCTGCTTAGGCGAGGACCTTCATACTTTTCATGCAGTACATGTTTGTTTTTGTTACCAAATAAAATGTAAACAAATATAACCAAACCATCTGTTCCAGGAGTGAACAACCCAGTGACCTGGAGAATACAGCAGATACATAGAGAACACATTGAGAATGAGATATTAAATAATGTTAGCAAAATAGTTTTACAAAGGAAAAACAAACAAAAAAAAAAGTGAAAAGGGTGGGGGGGGGGGGATGAATAGGGAGGTGGCTGAACAGACAGGAATTTATCATTTAGCCTCAGTAAAAGGTCATCTCATCTTATGTACAACCATTTTGATTTAAACTTCTGTTATCCTCTTGGCTGCCAAAGGGCCTGCACAGACTGAAGCCATCTGCCTAGAGAGCAATAGAATGCAGGCAGCAGAGGTAGAGGCAGCAGCACCAACCCATTCTCCTCTGCATCTCACACCAGGAGCAGCACTTTGGATTCTTTCGCTACTTGTAAGCATTAAAAAGATGAAGAACCCGCTCGCTTCATGGCGAGCATCTATCTAGCTAGACACACACATTAAGCCATGTTACACTTTGAGCTCAGATATGAAAGCACATGTAAACTCCGTAAGGCATTTTCATCTCCTGTCCACCACACTTTCTCATTACAATGAACATTTTCAGTTTTTTGTTTTAAACACCACAACGTGACAAGTCTTCCATTACTTTTCCTCTTCATTTTGCAACTATTTAAAACGTTCTTGCCCTCCATCAAATTAACCTTCATTAGTCTTCATCAAACGTTCCTCTAAGAACGTTTAAAAAAAATAAGTTATATGTTAATACTTTCTTGCTACAAAACAAGACATCTCCAAAGGTTAAACCACTAAAATGAGTGAAACTTTGGCAAAGTACATTTTCAAAAAGTGAGGTGCTGAGCCAGCCCTCTGAGAATAAAAGGGATGTTTTTACAGTTACGCACATGATTTGGGCAAAAAAACAAAACAAAAAAAACAAAACAAAAAGAAAATGACTGCAAGGCAGGAGTGTGCCATTAATATTCTTCCTGGTCCTCTGGGGGTGCACCTTCATCCGGTATGACAAAGCCCTCCTAGAGAAAATAAAAAAGGCATTATTAGCTTCCAGTATGCATTGCTAGACAATTGGTAGAAAAACAGAAGTTTCAGTATAGGCACTATAAGGGTGTATTTTAAGCACCAATTGACACCAGGGGGTAAATGTATGAATCTCCGGACTCTTCATCTCCGGCGTGTTCAGCCTCTTCAGCGCTTAAACTTAAAGCGGCGCTGCATTGTAAAGGGAAACTTCCCTTTACAATGCAGCGCCGCTTTAAATTTAAGCGCTGAAGAGGCTGAACACGCCGGAGATGAAGAATCCGGAGATTCATACATTTACCCCCAGATTGCATGAAGCTTGTCTAGGATATGGGGGGGGGGGGGGGCGGGGGGGAATAATAGATGTCAATAGGAGATTACAAATTGGGCAAGAGGTTAAGTTTTCACCTCTCACATGAAGTCACTGCAATGTATTTAGAACATGGAAAGATTTCTACCGCTACCCACCTTGCTCCTGCTCTTATTAAAACTTCACAATTCTAGCAGGAGGAGCCCTTTGGCTCCTCTTCATGAAGATAAAGATCACACACAGATTGCCATTACTGTCTATATGCCTCGTGTGAATTGTGTGTATTCCTACCCCATTGAACCTCCCTTTTTCCCCCCCCCTTCCCACTTTTTTGTTTTCTGTACTCCATATACTTGATAAAACTTCAATAAAACTTCAATAAAACCGCTAAGAACATGGAAAGATTTGTTTAGGGGCTATGCTAAAAGGCACTTTTGTGCAAATAAAACGCATCCAGCTCTCGCCATCTTCATTTATGTATTTACCTAGCCATCATTAAGACCAACAGGAGTGCAATTATATTCATATTAAGACAACCACTGGTATTGATTCATGGTAGGTTTGGATCTCTTTTCATTGGAATCATTAATACTATTTGTCCAGGAATAAATATGTAATATATATTTAGCTAGGGTTTAAAGCACTAAAACCTAAAATGCAAAGCCTATAATATCCACAAGTGTACATACACAATACACCTCAGATTTCCTGCCATTCAACACCACTACAGCCAAACAATATGAGTTGGGAGTCGCAGGTGACTTTGTTACTAATAACTAATATATACATTCCAACTGAGATCAACAGTTTAAACTGGTATAAGACAGATGTGTTCCTGTTTTGTAGGGTAGGCAGATTGTATGTCTGGTTCTCACTAAACAAGAATTCCAGACAGGCAAATTCATTTGTGCACATTTTTTATTTTACTTGCACCAGATGCAAGCTTGCAATATAATTCAGGTTATTTCTGGTCTGTAAGATTGCTGCCAAATCCCACAAATCTACCCCCAAGAGATTGTGATGCCAATAATTTGCCCCTTTAAAATATGTTTATGAATTTATTATAATGGCTTTCCCCAAAATAATTTTGTTTAGTGGCAGTTCAGTACAGCATATAAAATGTCCCCAAGAGCAGGACTGAATAAGGAATACATACATCTGTAGCATACAGAATCTCTATGATCCTTTGCAGGACTGGATCACTCTCGCCCTCGTTTTCCTGACAGATCAGTTCAATATTCCTTAGCTTGCCAAAATAAAAGTCTCTTTCTTTCTCTAAGTCTTCAACTGTTATTTTCAGCACATTTATCTGCAAATAAACAAAAAAATAAATTTTAATTTCATAACAGTAAGTAAACATTTTACTAAACCGGTATATTTTCAATTTAAACAATAGGAAGAGAAAGACTCTTATTAATGAAATCATGTACCTGTTGAATTAACTCTGCAGATTCCTCCTCTCCATTGCCTACAGCAGCAGGCTTTCTGCCAATCCCTGGGGCAGGTTTGTTGGCAACTGCGGTCCTCTGGGCTGGAACGGCCCTCTGTGGAGCTGAGAGATAGATGGAGCAGTTATACAAGAGATCTTGGCTGCAGAAATTCACAATGTATGCCAAACATGTGCTTGCCACAACAAAAACACCATAGCCCTGAGCCTGTTGTGAAACACCTCAAAAAGTGTGCACACCACTCCCGACACAAATAAGTACCAATTTTGGCCATTTTCCTCTGAATTTCTGCCTTAGGAGGCTTTCCTTCAGTTGAGTCATCTGGAAGAGGTACATATTTGCCAGAGTCAGACATACAGAGGCCAAGTCTGCATGTAGACAGACCATACTTGTTACTTGTGGCAACAAGGACAAAACAATTTTTTTCACACGTTTTGGAATTATCTTTATTCAAAACTATGGGAGCAAATAGTTGATTGGTCCAGTATTTATCCCACATGCTCTCACAGGGAAAGTGTAATCTGCTGTAGGTACCTAACCAAAGCACCAGAATATGGAGAATATGTGCTATTGTAGACACCAGCAGATGCTTGCCATCTGTGATATCTTTGCTACAGTTTTTATGGAGCCTGACTGCACCAAGGGTTGACCCTAATGAAGAGGAAGGGGGCTCTTCAGGTATAAAAACTGGGTTACTTTAAGGGAAGTCTGAAGCAGAGGGAAAATATACTGACTGCCTTTCATGACAGATCTAGTTAGCCAGTCATTTTATAATCCTACGCCTCCCAACGAGATACTACCAAAAAAGTATTAAACACCACCCAGGACACTAGGTTACAATACAGAGCACAGAACACAACATTCCACTGTCATGGAAGCAGTTTTTTTTCTATTACTAAAAACTAAAGAGCAATGTCAGATTCTTTTGGGGACTCCTGTTATGACAGTATATGTATTATGGATGTGAAAAAGGTTTAATTCCGCAAATACAGATCTCTTTAGTACTTATCCATTACTTCAATCAAACTCCTCTTTGAGGGCCCAGCAGCTCTCAGACTATGGCAGGAAGAGAATAAGTGTGCCCACTACACCTAGCTGTGTTACCTGGAGTAGAACTAAACAGCTAACTTTCAGGGCCACACAGGGGTTGGGGAGAAGCAAAAAACAAAAACCCACCACACAAAAAAAAACAAAAAAACAGAGCAGTAATTCCCAGTACCAGAGTTTGTAGATCCCATTGGCTTCTTGGGCTTGTTCAGGACTGGAGTTGGGAGAACTGGAGCAGGTGCTGTTTCTTGTCCTTGTCTGGCTGCAACGGGGTCATAGTCTTTCCCATCATAATTTGCATCAAAAAACTTTTTAAACCACTGTATAAATTCAAAGTTGTCCTGGAACTTTCCTTTCACCAACTTGTCCACTGGAATTATCTACAGGAATCACAAACAATTCAACCAATTGTGAAATCATGTCAAAATTCACTTTATATAAAGAAAATATTCAGCTGTTTGATCACAAATGTGATGTGAACAGCTATATTTGTAGAAATCACTTCTGTAACCACATGTAATATCTTCTATGGCGTTATACTACATCTCATTTGGAGAATTCCATAACTTATTACAACCACCTTATCCAAAGGTTGTTTAGAACCTTCAAATAGCAGAACACTTACATAAAGATGGGTGGCATCTTGGTTTTTCCTCAATTTTAGCACTAGACCAGAGAAATCACACTAAAGCAAAACATTTGCTCTGTTGTACATATTACAGAGTTCCCAAATGTAAAGTACTATGGAATTTGCCGACACTATATAAATGTTGATTAGGATTACAGTGTGCACTAGGGACGGCTCTACTTGGCAGCAAACATGACTTCGCACACTATATAAGGTAAGAAATATGGTTTAGCTTTCTGTAGTTGGCATTAGATATATAGTAAGCCATATATGGATGCTGTGAGCTATATCAGCTTCTAACTTTGGGAGAGGACTTCTAGATTTTGTACATTTGAAAAAACCTGCAACTACTGCAATTGCCCATGTACATTTGCCAGCTGTTTACAGATTCTTCTACCAACATACAAGGCGATCAACAAAATTGCACAGCCATACATCTCCTCACTTGTCTCAAAATATCTCCCAACTGGACACCTTTGTTCTGCACAAGAACTGCATCAATTCCACTCTCATCACTAACTCCCATTCTCAGTTGCAGGACATTTTCGGGCTGCACCCACTCGCACCACAAGACTTTCTTTTAGTCTTCAAGTGTTCTCTGAAAACCCACCTCTTCAGACAAGCATATAATATTCCTCTACTACCCTCTTAATCTGTCTAGATTACCCTATTACCACCCTCTCTACACAGCTAACACAAGACAACAACCCTCTGACCAACATAGTTGTGTGACTGAGCATACAGCCCACCAAATACTTTGCAATCTAGCAAGACAAACATTCAATATAATGTATCACTCACCCTTGTGTATCAAACCATTGTCCAATAGATTGTAAGCTTGCGGGCAGGGCCTTCTTACCTCTACATACATACGTACTACCCAGTATGTATTTAATACTGTTTGTTCCGAATTGTAAGACGTTACGGAATCTGCTGGAGCTACATAAATAAATGTTGATGACGACTCCGTGCCGACTCAAGAAGCTGCAGGCAGCGCAAATTCAGCAAACAAATGGGCAGACTCTAGGAGTTGCCGAAAATGGTCTGAGCAGTGGATTTGTGCAATAAATGTCTGTATGATGTAACAGTCAAGAAGGGACTAGCAATATTGCATAAGCCAACTGCCATCACTGAGGCATGCAAAATTGCATATAGCTGCTGGTCAAGTATTCACCACGTAGAAAGATTTACCATGAATTCTGACCAAGGGCTCAGTTTAAAAGAGGTCCAATGTGCCTGGGAAGGACACTGAGCAATGTGTAGTTAACTTTTGCCAACATGCAATTTACACCTGTTCTTCTACTCCGCCTGTAGCACATTAACCTGCCTGGAGTTTCTGAAGCATTTGTATTTTTGTTTATTGTTATGTACTGTCTCACCCTGTATAGTCTACTGTTTGCTCTGTGTACGGCGCTGCGGAAATCTTGTGGCGCCTAACAAATAAATGATATTATTAACGCGTGTTAAATCCTTTTATTCAATTGGAGGCACTTAGAGACAGACACCATGTTGGGCCTGCAGTCCTCTTGAGAAAGTCTGTGTCATGTGCTTCTTGGCTAGTGAGGTGACCCAAGGAACACATAAGCACTAGTTATAAATAAATTTTATTTTTCTTATAAATATGTATTTTATACTTTATTACATTTTATAAGCCTATGCTTGTCATGTTATATATTTATTTTTTAACAACTCGTGAAAGCATTGCCATCAGAGGGAACAAATAAATAAGCTGATATGTCCATGAGACAGACATTGTATCTACCAGAAGAGACATCCAGGGTGCTGGCACATTTTTTCCTGCCCAGACAATAATATTGATTGTTTCCTTTATTATCAGGACGGCTCTTAGCAACTCCAAGATGGTTGATGTATGTCACCGCCATGGCATTGCCAGATTAAATTTTTTTATAGCTTTCCCATATAGAAGAAACTGTCCTTTGATTAGATCACTTTCATAAATGGGGAGTTTTCACTCCCGAGACAAAAACCCTGCAGACTGTTCTGTACAGCTACAACTCTCCATCTGCCATCACAATTGTCCAATCCTAAATGGCAAATGGATGACCCCCATTGAGGTTGTCAACCCCCAATCAAAAGAGGAGCAACACATACGCCCCAGGAGACAGACTGATGAATTAGCAAGTCTACTTTGTTCCATTTCAAAATAAAATTGATCTGGAACCCCAAAATGCACCTCCTCTAAGGTCAATATAACACACTGCCCAAGACCTACATACATAACAGAGTCAACATCCAGAGAGTTGAAGACTTTAATAGTCTCTGTAGAGAGCAGGGCAAGCACTAGGTGGAATTTCTAGTCATTTATAACCCACCACGTGACACTAAATGATGGGGTGTCACTTGCAAATAGGTCTGAATAAGACACAGAATAAGCCGTCCTGGTAAGGAATAACTGTCAATACCTTGGATCTCAGAAGAACATCCTTAACATCCGTGATTTTTGTGAATACCTTAGGCACTGTTGCCAGACCAAAGCTGGAGACAAACATTCTTAAAAAGACTGCACTGCGAATATAATAAAGTATTGATAACATTCCCAAAGTGGGACATACAAGTATGCATTTCTCATGTTCATGGAGACCATAACCTCTACTTGCTCTATGCCATTTAGGACCGATTTCAGAGACTCAACCAAACATTTGAAGTGGAACTATCACTGATCCCGGCAGGAAAGAAGGTGGGCAGAGAGCCTCTCAGTATAACTGAGGGTTTAGAGGCTTGTCCCTTAGACCACACACATTTCCCTCTTTGTGGCCCTTCACGCGAACCACAGAAGTGCTCTCTAAAGTTGGAACCCCTAGCTATTCCTGAAAAGCAAAAATAGTAAACTATTGGGGGCCTTAATAGGTAGGAAAAAGCTCCGACCCCTGTGTCCTGAGTGATCATTTTACCTAGTTCAGGGATAAACAGCACATTGCCCATAAAAGGAGTCAAGAGTCCTTTTGGAATCAATCAGCTTCTCAGACCCTAAGTTAGACCATGCTGAAATCTCAGATTCTGAAATTCTAGCCCCTGTATTGAGTAGCATTGACCAGTTACAGATTCTTCCCGTATGTTGTCAACCAAAGTCAATACAGGCCATGGCTTACCAGACTGCAACTCTTCCAAGAGCTATTCAAACCACATTATTAACCCAAGATGATGTTAAATTGGGTCTAAGAGAGGCACCAGGAATAACAAATAGAAAATACAAAGCCATTTTAAAGTCTATTTGTGCAATATTTACAAAACACTGCACTTGAAATCTGAATAGTTGTGCTTAATAAATTTGCTATGAGGGCATCAACATTGGGGGGGGGGGGGGGGCAACTAATGCTTCACACTACAGCTTGCAAATCTGATGTACTTAAGGATATTCTATGCACAACAAAAAGTTACCTAGAAAATAGACATTGACATATGCAAGATAAAATTTTAAGCCACAAATTTTAAGCCAATTAAGACAGGCAGCAATCAAGTGTTACCCACTAAATTTTTTTCTTATTTTTATTATCTCACCACATTTATATCCATGCCCCAATCTATGCTGCCTCCTTCTTAGCATTGGAAGTGATTTGTGAATGACAGGCTGCTCACCATTGAATTGTCGGAAAGGGAGGACATCATAGTATGCGTTTCACTGTAGTGCTGCTCTGGCCACAGTAAAGGGGCAGTGTGTAATACTGGTCCTAAAGCAGTAATCACTGGGATCCAATTCAAAATAAACTTGAAAAGATGTACTTCAGAAAAACCATTAGGAGACACAGGCAGGTAAAGAGGGTGGGAGAAGTGGAGCTGCCCTGGCAGTGCTGGCCATTGTCTATGTATGAAGTTACTTTACATTCCCAAAGTTTTAGGCAAAATTGTCCAGACCTGGAAATTATACTACCTGTCACTATGCCATGACGATGTCTCATAATATGCTATACTCTAAAAACAGTATATCAACTTGAGAATCAGGTACAACTTGCGGGAGAAACAAACCAGAATCTCTGGTAAAGGTTGCAAGTATGGAAAACAGAGAAAAAGGTTGTAAGTATACCAAGTTACAGCCAGATTTATATGCAGTGCAGAGTCATCAGCTAAGCTGTCAGTGCTGGACATGTGATTATAAGGCAAGTATGCAAGTGCCCTATAGTAAAATACAGTTTTCACAAATGATGGGATGAATAACAAAAATAAAAGTAGATGTGGAACCAGCCTCTTATCATTTCAAGGTTAATGCTTATTAAAGTAATTTTATTTCTACAAACCAGAGACTGAGCAGGTCAAGAATCTGATCATGATTTAGCTCAATACAATCAAAGCCCGTGCACTCACAAATCCATCTTACTCACTTTATCGACACCCATCTTCTTGAAGCCGGCTTGTAGTACTTTAAAGTTTTGGATGTACTCGTGTTCAAGCTTTGCTTGAAATTTCACTTTCTTTAACGTGACTGATCCAGGAAATAACATGTCCATAAACTGACAATACACACTACCTGCAGAGAGAGAGCACACAAGTTAACAATCTAGCATTAAAATTAGGCTTTTGAATTTTTGGTAGGGGAAAAAAAAAAAAAAAAAAAAAAATCAGGCTAAAATTAGTCCAGAAGCTCCATAGATGCTTTAATCATAATTGTTGTTAATTACTTCACTGGACCGTCTGCCTTAGACAGTTAAAAGGCCATGATCATATAAAACTATACAACCTAGACTGTTTGTTCTGTACATCTTTCATTTTCGCAACAGGTTAATCTCCTATTCTTTTCCCCCCCTTCTTATCTCTAACATTTCCTTTCCCTTTTAACCTGTGGGGGCAAGTGGGTCTCAATGAAAGTAAGAGCCCTAAAAACCCAGACCTGTGCCCAATTTGACCCCCACTAACAGAGCTATCACAAGCACAGTTAGAATATTCGAAAATAGAGGTAGTGTTATCAATCAATCACAACAACGTGTTGATGGGGAACATTACTCGTTTTGGACCCACAAAGGAAAGCTTGGAACCAATCTGATCTAATAGGAAGCCCAAATTGATGCAGTTATGGGAGACTTAAAGCAAACCTGTCACCAGGTTCACACTGAAAACTTAACTCTGAAGGTGAACCCTTTAGAGTGAACAACATATCATACAAGGAACTATGTTGGGAAGCAAACCGCATGAACCAATTAAAGGGGTGAAACATCTCTGTAAATCATAAATCCTGCCTTGCCAGAGATCAGTGTTCTGAAAAGAGGCAATGATATTCAGTGCAGTAAAGGGGAGCATACAATAGGATGTGAGCCACTGAACATTTACAGAACAGGAGGGTGTACAATTCCTTACAGTCCTAGACAAATCACAAGTAACAATAAAATTTAAACAAATCTTAAAAATGACAAATATGCTATATAACAGTGTTGGCTAACCTGTGATACTCCAGGAGTTGTGAAACTACAGGCCCCAGCATGCTTCGCCAACATATATTGCTGGAAGGGTATGCTGGGACTTGTAGTTTCATAACACCTGGAGTGTCACAGGTTAGCCAACACTGCTATATACAATAGACTAGATGAGCCATGGGAGAGAGAAGAGAAATAAAATTACTGTAGTCCATCAGCATCTAGTTAAACCTGTGTACATGTCCTGCCCATTCTCCCTAGAGAACAATGAGGCCTTCTTCACTGTATATTAAAGCTTTGGTTACCATGATGAAAATGCAATACAACTTGGGGGGGGAGAGAAGCACATACCATAAAGCACAAAGACATTTCAAACTGCTGTTTACTTTAAACAAACATTGCAATGGCTTCCAAAACTAGCCATCTACTATCTATAAGTAGAATTTTAGAGTTTTTGTATTTTCAGAAGATACAAAACACTTATTCAACAGCTGAATTGAGATTACTACATATATTATATTTGACAAGTACAGAAAAGATTACTGGCAATATTAAACAATATTCAAATTTTTTTCCATGGATCATACTCTTCAAAACAAACAAAAAAACAGCATAAAGCAAAAGAATTCAAAAGTAGCTTATGCAAAGAAACTATACTTCGACCAAATTAAATAAGGCACACTTTAAGGTAAATATATCAAGCTAAGAGTTTTCTGGCAAGTTTGAAAAACCAATCAGATTCTAGCTATCATTTATTCAGTACATTCTACAAAATGACAGCTAGAATCTGATTGGTTGCTATAGCAACATCTCCATTTTTCAAACGCGCCAAAAAACTCTCAGCTTGATACATTTACCCCTTGGAGTTTATAGGGTTGCAATCTCCCAAATATCAAAAAAGCTTCAAAACTGGTACAGGGCAGAGCTAAAAGGCTATTGCGACAGTACAAAAACAGGAGGTATTAAGACCCTTGACTTTTTTTCTTACATCAAGCCAAGTGTTAAATGTATCTCTAAAAAGTATATTATGTGCCATCATTTTAGGAGGATGATGTCTGGGTAAATCCAGCATAGCAGCTGCAGAACAGGGAGTTAAAAGTTCACTGTCCACATCTTCATTTACATGGAAATCTTGTCCAAGCAACCGTGCCAATATCTATCTAAATAATGTATGCAATGACCGTAATATCTGGGAAACCCATCACCCCTCCATCCAACTGTAACTTCTTCCTTGCCATCTTTGGTTTCCTGTGTGGTCCAAAAAATTCGGACTTCCTTAATTTAGCAGCATCTGCTCTAGATATATAGACCAGGAGCATCTGCATCGGGTAGGTTTGTTTCAGAAAGTCCACTGTTGGTAATTACAGCATTTCTCCCAAACAAGGAGAGGTTTGAATCTTTCCAGTTCTTAAATGTTTTTGCTATGCTATTTATTACTGGTGTATAATTAAATCTATTTAGGTCTATTAGGTTTGTTGGAATATATATACCTAAATATTTAAGTTTAGGTTTCACAACTTTAAATTGAGTCAGTACTTTTATATTGTGAGGTAATATTGGCTGTTGAATGAACCTCCGATTTGTTAATGTTGATTTTACAGCCAGTAAATTATCAAACTGTATTATTTGTAGGAAGTCAGGAAGGGATTGCTCAGGTTTAGAGATTAGTAGCATATAGTCGATGAATGCAGGTAATTTTACAAATCCCCTATTTTTATGCCTTCATATGCTCTACTTTCTCTTAAAGCTGTTGCCAAGGTCTCTAAAACTAGAACAAATAATGGTGACAGTGAGTACCTTGCCTTGCCCCCCTATACATAAGGAATGGGTCAGATAGATAGCCATTTGTCAGTATCTGAGTTTGTATAGTGTTTTAAGTATATGCGCAAATTCATTGGGAAACACAAAACTATTAACAGCTTCACATAAGTGATCCCTGATGACTAGGTCAAAAGCTATAATATTATAATGGGGTTCGTGTTCCCTGATGAATGTAAATGCACCATCAGCGCTAGGACTTTTCTTATATTTATAAGAAAATTCCTTTCCCAGATGAAGCCTGTCTTGTCATTATGAATGACACTTTACCAAAATTCATTGTAGTCATTTTTAATAATCTTGAAAATATTTAGCAGGGATATTGGCCGATAAGAGGCCAGCAACTCAGAATCCATTCCTGGTTTGAGTAAACAGCTATCATAGTGAACATAAAATGAATAGGGAGTAGATCTCTCTCATTATATACTTAACGTCCCATAATCCTTCACCAATTGGCTCCTCCAAAATCTTATAGGATTCCCTAGCCATTGCATCTGGTCCTGGTGATTTCTGCAACGTTAATGTTTTAATTACTTTTTTCAAAGTCTATTGTAAAGGAGCGTCAGTTTGCTGCCTTAAAATCTTTGGTAAAGATATTCTATTCTAGAATGCACGGCTATCGAGTGATTTAGATCTTCCTGACTACATAATGCAGAATAAAACCTCATCAAAATTTCCAGAATTCCCTTTACATCATGTACTAGAATACCTGACTAACAACATAATGCTACTATATTCATCATCATTTATAAACCACCACCAATTCAGCAGCAATGTACAGTGGTCCTCACTACCTAGTATACTTTTTAAAGTAGTCTTCCAGGTTCGTTTTCGCATTTATAAAACCTATAGCTAGAATTTATGGGCATGTTGGTTTACACATCAAACCATTGGCAAGAACATCATACAGCAAACACTGTTACACTGAAAATACCTTCATATAATGTATGGATAAATAGGTTTTTCCTAAGACATCAAAGGAAGAAATGTGCTTCCGGAGTACTAAAGTGTAATAACTACAACAGGTCATTCATTTAACAGATGGTACTTGTACATTACCTGAACACAAATGCTCTATCTTGGTCAGGTTGAGTTGCAGAGACTCATTAATCCATGCAAGCATGTCATGACGACTTAAATTGTCACTTGTCACCGATGTGGAATAAACATTTACTGCCATTGTTCTGGAAAAAAAACCAAAAAATAAATACAAAAACAATAAACATAAAAGCTGCAAAAGCGCAAATATTGAATAAAAAAATGGAAAGAAAAACAAAACAAAAAACACCACAGCGTCCCAAAGCTTCTCAGGTGTGTTGAACAGAAACAAACAATAAACATTTATTTAGTATTTAAAGAGGATGGGCTCTAAAATAGGTAAGTCCTGATAAAGGGAAGAAAAAATGATTACAGGGAGTGGAGTCAGGGTGGGAAGGTTTATAAATATTAGGAATTTAAAGACTACGAGGTAAATTTATCAAGGTGCAGGTTTGATAAAGTGGAAATGTTGAAAAGAGCAACCAGATTCTAGTTATTTTGTTTAGTACATTCTACAAAATGACAGCTACAATCTGATTGGTTACTATAGGCAATATCTCCACTTTTTCAAACCCAGCTTAATAAATTTACTCTCAAGAGTGGATGTCATTTGAATAGACAAGGTATTTGGGAATGAGGATACCAATGTCAAACTTGGAATTTAGCAGGCTAGGAGGTGCTGTACAAGAAAGAGGATAGGATGAGGTAAATCATGTTTGTGAGACTTAGGGTATTCTCAAGAGAATCTTTGAGGGCAGCTTTCAATGTTGAAAAGTAAAACAGAACAAACAGAGATTGAAAATTTTAATAAAAGCATGATAAGGAAGGGACAAAAAAAAGTTTGAGGGGATATTTGCAAAACAGAAAAATAGGCTATAGGGCATGAGCATTAAATACAGGGAAAATTATGGGGAAGGAGACATATGACAAGATAAATGAAGTGTGAAAACATGGTGATGTATGAGAAAAGGGGATCTAATAGGAAATGAGAGGTGAGAGGGACAGATGACAGTTTCTTGCTTAAATATGGGTAAAATATAGAAGGAGAATAAAGACTTGAGTACTGCAAGTATAACTTAACACAGCAAAATGTATCATCTATTTTAGTACTAGGCTACACTGATGACCTTCAGTTGTGTGCAAGCAAATGTTAAGATCAAGGATCAGACTCCTGTAGGCAAAACACTACAGCAATTCACCTAAACATTTCAAACTCACAGTTGCAGAGGGATGCAAATTAAGTGCAGGGTATATGAGAAGGTAATGAAGGAAGTATGGGACATACAGGTTCCTATATGGGAAAGGTGGATATGAAGATATTTAGATAAGATATTCAGAGGGATACATAGATATAGTGTGAAACTCAGTAACATATGGCATAGGAAGGATATATTGAAGTAAATCAGAGAGAGTTACAAGGTAATATATTCAAGATAATAACAGGTTAAGGATGACAGGATCAGGTGAAGGGATATAGCACAATATAGTCTAGATGATACATGGGGAGGATGGCCATGATGTGTGGTATGAGGGAAGTAATGTCATATGGTGAGTGATGTATGGAGGGGTAGGCAGAAGGAAACTTATGGGTAAGGGAGAAGAAAAGCAATTCATTATAGGTGATGTATAGGTGACACATTTCATGTATGAAAAGAAGTGCTATAATTTATGAAACACTGCTTGGTATACGTGGAAAGAGGAAGGCCATGGAGATATAGGGCGATATACACTGATGATGTATGGAGAGAAGGGCTATGATGAGGTAAGTGAGGGCTACTAGGTGATATACAGTGATTGATATATGGAAAAGGGAGCTACGGAAATACAGGGTGGTGATGTATGGGGAAGGGGCCCTGCTGAAGTAAATGAGAGGTACTGGACGACATCGGTTGATGTATGGGGTAGTGGGCTATGGTAGGGTAAATGAAGGGATACGGACTATATACTCTGCGGGGTGTGCTGAACATTAGTATAGTGCTGTATAAGATGAAACACAGGACAATATATTCGTGGTAAATGACGTGACAGCACGGGCAGTATATTGGTGAGATGTATGGGAACATGGCATGTGACGTGTGGTATGTCAGGCTGAGATGAAATGAAGGTCAGACGATAAACCTGGTACATATACAGACCCAAGCAGCGATCCCCAAGACCCCGGGCCTAACCTTTGCCCGCTCCCCACTCTTGGCCGTTACCTTTTCTGTCTCGTTCGAACCGGCCTCACCCGTGCTGATGTCACGCGCCTGTAGATGAGCGTGCTGTGCGAGATGACGTCACTTCATGAATAATTTATACTTCGGTCAGTTGCTAAGTGACACTTTGTCTGCCCTGGAAACCCCACCCAAGCGTCACGTGACATAGCTCGCTGTAGCCAACTTCTGAATTCTGTACGTAATGCCCTCTTAATAGTCGCCATTTTACCTGAGACAAGCACTCTAAGGACCAGGGCACATTTGTCTCTGGGAAAGTGGTCGTCGTAGTAACCCACACTGCTGTAGTATGGAGACAGTTTTGAGAAAATATCTTCCACCTCTCGTTTCTGTTGAACTAGATGTGACGGTTTAGATGCACATTTTGGTTGACACTACCGCATTGAGCTGGTGGGCGGGTAGCACAGTACTGCAGAGCAACGTCTAGCCCCAATGTCGTACTGCAGAGATGCAGTATCGAGTGACAACCACTAGAAGCGTTAAACCACGTTAACTCAGAAACAGCTGCGCCCACTATTAGTAACTGGGTTTCACAGTTACATTCTGTATGTTACCACATGATGCAGTGTAATAATACAGAACATCACCCAATATTACTAGCGTTACTGTGTGTGTGTGTGTGTGTGTGTTTAGACTGGTGGTGCTATATATGTAAATGATGATTATTAGGTGGGTGTCATAATATTATACTATATGTTAACATAGTAGTCAAATACTACAGACCAGCGTTCAGTATTACCGACTGGGTATCATACTATTAAATCATACTTGCCTCCGGGAGACTCCCGAAATCCAGGTCGGACTCCCGGGAGAGCAGGCAATTCTGCATCCGGCAAATACCTGGCCAAAATAATGCGATTTGCGGCCCTCGCATCAAAACATCATTTTTGACACGGGGTGGGGCCAAAATTATGCAATTGACCACGCCCCACCCTCTAGTCACGCCCCCTGTACGGGATTTCCCGAACTTAAGTGCCGAAAAGTAGGCAAGTATGTATTAAATTATCACATCAGGTGTAATATAATACTAAAGAACAGTACACCATATCACTCACTGGGGCATATTCAATTGTTGGCGTTACTGCCTAAAGTAACGGGGCGCGCGCACTATTACCGTCATTACAGTAATAGTGCACGCAAATACCGTTATTACGGTACATTTCTCGCTGGATTTCAGCTCGCGGCTCAAGGAAGAGCGAGCTGAAATCCGGCTTAGTATTACTGTAATAACGGTAATACTTTTAACGCCGCGGGCATATTCAACAATTGATTATGCCCCACTAAGTGTTATGTACTATTGCAACATTAGGTATAATACAACAGAATATCAAGTATTACTATTTGGGAGTAATACTTTCAGTGGCAGAACTACTGCCACTGTAGGGGGTGCTGCCACTATGAAGTTAAGGGAACCCAGCAATGCTGAGTTAGCCTCCCAAGGCCCCCGCTCTTCTTTTCTGAGCAGAAGAGCAGGGGCCTTTGGAGGGGTGGTTCGGAATCACCAGCTGTCATATCCAAGCTAATTTCTAGACAAATAAACTGCAAATATATGTTTTTGAATTAATTCCTAGTAATAACTTGATATAGCTCAGAGGAGCTGTGGGGTTAAAACCTTAAAGCCAGGGGTTAAAACATTAAATCTGAATCTAAATTAATGTGTCCCTTTTATGTTAAACTCTTCTGTTCTCCCCAGAGCACAGAGCCATTGTTACAGACAAGCTCCCTGTATCAATTTATGGCACAGGTCGCAAAAGTTAAATCCTTAGAAATATCTCTTTAAGGACAGTGATATGCAACAAACTTAGACATCTCGACTGTGAAGCCTGATAGCTGGGTTTAGTGTTAATGTCAAGCTGGTGAAATAGGGACACATAAAAATATCTTATATTTTCTCCAATATTATACGTACAGGACGCATATGTCATATACAAATGAAGGGAAACTTATGACGTGTTTTGACGACGTAAAATCATATTTGTAGGTCCCCCTGGTGCAAAGTTAGACACGTGTAAAGAAAACGTGACTTGAAAGGTGTTTTGAACAGGAGTTATAAAACCCTAATTTTCATTTACACAAACTTTCTAGTTCTGACACTGGAAGGGGGGCTGTGGGCCCTGCAGCAGTTATAAAACTGTCCTGTCACTCTAAGAAATTTTTCATCTTTGGGGAGTCAATATGATATTGAAAAGTGTCCTTTTAACCTGCTTCTTCCAGCAACAAAAACTCGATCATACGTAGGTTTATAAGTTCGGTGTTTTCTGACTTTTTATTTTACAAGAAACTTGCATTATGTTTTAGTATGTCATTTGTTAACCATTTTATCTTAAGCATTGTAGATTTATTTTCCATATTAAATTATACTTAATAAATTCAGGTCTCTGTGTTCTTATGAATTCATGTGTCAGACAGCTTGGTTAAAACACTATATAGCTGAAAAAGGGGAGATCATTTGGTTTATGGTAACAAGGTCAGGGGAGATCATTTTGGTTTATGATATCTCTGATTAAAGTAAATTGTGATAGATTAGTTTTAAGGCATTACTGAAGGTGTCCTGAATAAGAGTGTCAGCTCTCACAAAAAACCTTGGTGATCTTTTTTACCTTTACTTTTTTTTTTATGCCAATTGTGGTAACAAAGTTGTTATTATTATTAATTTTTATTTATAGGGTGCCACAAAGAGTCCGTAGTGCCGTATAGGAACAAACAAGACAGTACAAGGTACGACAGTACTGTACAATAAACAAGTAGCACTATACCTCAGGTAGCTCAAAGCACAGCTACTAGGAAAGGATGAGGGTGAGGGAAATTCAGCACTGCAGGAAACCTCTCCCCAGCCCCTCACACGCACACTTGACTTTTGAAAATAAATGAATACAAATTCTGCATTTATTTTTAAGCTGGCGAGCAGGGCCCTCTTATCTCTCTGTCTATATTACCCAGTATTGTTTTATTACTGTTTGTTCCCAATTGTAAAGTGCCACGGAATTTGCTGGCGCTATATAAATAAATATTGATGATGATTTTTTATTTCTAAAGAGGGTCCACACCATGCTGCCAGAGATTGCATGACTAGCATGCAATAGGTGTGGCTATCATTTTAGACAGCTCTATGCCACTCTCTGACCCTTTCCTATACTCTTCAAATACATGGGCAGTGCTGTGTAAACTACTCTGCTTGCACCTCCCTCTTCACTAGTAGAGCAGTGTTAAGCGTGTCATACCTCCCAACTGTCTATGCAGTCGGGACAAAGTCCTCAATATGCAGGACAGTCACCCAAGATAGGTACTGCTCCACCAGAATCAGGACAGTTGGCAGAATATCCTCCTCTCTCCTACCTGTTTTTTTGCAGTTTTCATTACCAGTTGCTGCTTGTGTCTCAAGATCTGTTGCTGCTTTTCTGGATCCTGGAATGTTGGATCCCTGTTTGGAAAAAGGATAGGTACATGAAATATGGAAAATCTAACAATGAGTGAACACTCTAGCCCCCCCAACATTAAATCATTAGCCCCCATGTTTAATAATTAGGTCTCATTCCCTGCTACTAGCCTCAACATTAAATTAATAGCATTCATATTTGACAAATAGAACTATTTATATCCCAACCAGACACAACATTAAATTAATAGTACTCACATTTGATAAATAGAACTATTTATATCCCAAAAAGCACCAACATGATATAATTAGGATTCACATTTAATGAATAGCCCTCCTCACCAAACTCAGCACCACATTAAATTGATAGTCACATCATCCCACCTTAAGTTAATAGGCACAATGACGCCACTATTATAGAAAATACCAACCAACATCAAATAAATAGCCCTCACCTACCCCACCATTAAAAATAATAGCCTAGACCCCCCCCCAGATAAATCACATTAAGATCCCTCCCCCTACCTACTGAACTGCCATTAAACCCAGTTTATAGGCACTCTAGGCAAAGCTTTAGCCTACAGTCCCTTACACCCAGCACTACAATTGTCAGGAGTGGTTGCTGGTTCACAAGGCCACCATAGAGTGTATCTTCATCTCCTCCAGGTGTGGAGTTTGTGTGGCAAGGACGGGCTCCTCGGTCTGTCCTAGGTGAAAGTCAGGACAGCTGGGTAACCAAAAAGTTGTGCTGCAGCCAGAGGCTTTTGAAGTCACTTTAATTAAGCTCCACTGCCACCGCCAACATGAAATGAAATTGAATGTCTTAATTTCACTGACCAGATGCTGACCCCCAACTCCCAGTACTCTATGTAGCTGCCTTAAGATGCCTAATTGTGGCTTCAGGCCTGATTGAACCACTCCAAAGTCCATTCATCTGTGACGTGTAAATGGTTGTGTGAATGTTTTTTTTACCTCAAATATCTTGTATAGGGACTGTATAAACTGTGAGAAACCCACCCTGCTAAAATCAACCAATAAGGACCAATGCCCACACTTAAATGCTGGACAATGTTTCCAATAAACCACAATGTGAGCTCTGTGGATGTATTTCATTTATCCCTCTGCCATGGTTTTCCAGGTCCCTCCTCACAATCTCCACATGGAAAATCATTTCCTCTCCCTCTGGTTTTTATCCATAGTGAAGCCCTTCTGTGCTAAGAAATAGATCCCCGTAGCAGTATCCTACAGGTGCTGGACTTGGTTGAGTCTGTGGGATGAGAACTCAATGCCTTGGGCAGTCCTGCTGGATGTGGACGTTTTGCTGGCATCTGGTCTGGCAAATCGTTGATTCTCAGTCTCATCCCAGAACTGGAACTAGTGGTGATCCATGGCTGATGGTCGATATGGGTTTGATGGATCTCTAGAAACATGGTGGTAAGGAGTTGTGTCCCCATTTGCAGGAAGTCAGGTTATCAGCTCCTGTGTCTGATTGTAGCCTGGGTGGTTGGCTATGTACTCATCTCTCAGCCAAGTCACCTGTTCAGAAGTAGCTAGTTTTCTTCTGGCTACCCAGTCTCAGACATCACTGGGAACTCTTTGCAAGAACTGCTCCAAAATGATGAGTCTAGCATCACAAGACTCAATGCCTTTAAGTCACCTCATGCACAATTATAGATTGGTATCATAGTTCATGTGGGTATGGCTGACACTTGTAGGGGTGCTCCTTAGTGTGGCATCTTTCTGAAGTAACAAGAATCCTGGTCAACAGAGGGCATTTGATTTCTGTATAAATGCATCAGATAGCCGGACACAGTGCATTACATGATTTCATGGAGCTCCCAATCTGGCTAGGGCCAAAGTATCAGGGCCATTCTGCCTCCACGATTCCGTACACTCTGCAAATGGATTCTGTGACGATTATGTAGTATATCTAATGACTGATTGGTATTTTCTGTTGAATTCTTGTATGACAATGTATACTGTATGTAACCTTGTAATGTAATCTCAACGTGTGCTTTGCTTGATGACATGAGTTGGAACCTATGCAAGTGTCAATAATCTGTTGAAATTAGCCAGACGAGGGAGAGATAGGCATCTCTGAGGAGTTTGAAGCCACAACGTTGTAAACCAATTGGCCAAGCAGAACGAGCAGAGGTGAGAACTCAAGGTCCTGTGAACATTCCCGATCTCAAGGCATCCCTAGCTCACTTCGAAAGCCCTGTGACATTTGGGAGATCAATCTGTCCTTATTGACAGCTAAACTCCAAAGGTGAGAGCTATGTGGAAAAAGGTTTAAAATCTTCTGCCTTAGACAATAGCATGTGCATTTTCATGAGGGGGTCTATCATGACCGAAATGTCTCATATTTCTCAATTGTGTTCCCTCACACACCAAGGGCTAGGTTTACTAAACTGCGGGTTTGAAAAAGTGGAGATGTTGCCTATAGCAACCAATCAGAATCTAGCTATCATTTATTTAGTGCACTCTACAAAATGACAGTTAGAATATGATTGGTTGCTATAGGCAACATCTCCACTTTTTCAAACTCGCAGTTTAGTAAATATTCCCCCAAGTTTTAACTAGTAAGTAGTGACTCTGGTTTTATTTCCTATTTTATTTTCTGACACTTACTTGTGCAATTTATTGTATGTCTTGTCATTAACTGTTTTGTAACTAAGCCTTGGAAACATTTTTCGGATTAAAATACATTTAATGTAGCATTTTCTCTGTTATTCTTTGTGAACTTACGAAGCCCAGGGAGGCTCATGCTACATATGTACGCGATTTAAGTGTGAAACATTAATAAGTGTTTTTGGTGAACGTAAGGACACCATAATAAATCCTTTATTATGGCAGAAAAGGTGTATTCATTGCTAAGTGACTAAGGTGACGTCAGTCACGGTCAGCTGTCCCAGATTGCTGTATCTGGGACAGGCTGGGCGTTCGTGTCAGATTCAAACATCTGAATAGATTTGCAAATGTCAATCATTGCTTCGCTAAAACTGGGATATAACAATATCCTAATCAGGACCCTTCTCTTTGTGCTGGTCCTCCTCTACTACTGTGGCTGGGATTCCCATAGTTGACACAACTTTTAAAGGAATTTCTCTTTAATTCACTTTTAATTACTTTCCATATCTGCTTGGTATTTGGGATTGGCCTCACTGGACATTCTTAAAGAGATTGAGAAGGTTATATCACAATATATAGTGTGTGGTTGACTTCAGATATTTGCAGAGCACTGAAACGCACCTTCAGTATGTTCCTCTGCAACTCTTCCTGGCTTGCCTAACCAGAACTGGGTTAACAACTCCACTATCTCCTCTGTCACCCAACTCCGCTGCCTAGGTGTCACTCTCGACTCCTCCCTCTCTTTTGCCCCCCACATTCAATCCCTTGCCCAAGCCTGTCACTTCCAACTCCGTAACATTGCCCGCATCCGTCCCTTCCTCTCTCAAGATGCCACCAAAACGATCATCCATGCTCTTATCATCTCCCGTCTCGACTACTACAACCTCCTCCTTACTGGCCTTCCCTGCTCCCACCTTGCCCCCCTCCGCTCTATACTCAATGCGGCTGCGAGACTCATCTTCCTCTCACGCCGCTCCTCCTCTGCCTCCCCTCTCTGTCTTTCCTTACACTGGCTCCCCTTCCCCTATAGAATCCTTTTCAAACTCTTTACCACCACTTACAAGGCTCTCTCTCAGTCTACTGCCCCTTACATCTCTAACCTCCTCTCCATTCACACTCCCGCCCGCTCCCTGCGCTCAGCCAATGATCGCCGCCTCTCCTCCACTCTGATCACCTCTTCCCACTCTAGAATCCAAGACTTCTCCCGTGCTGCCCCCCTTCACTGAAACGACCTCCCTCGCTCCATTCGTCTCTCACCCAATCTGTGCTCCTTCAAGCGGGCTCTTAAAACTCACCTGTTCCTTAAGGCCTACCAACCATCCACTTAAGCTCTCACCTCTTCTGGTTCTCCCCTGCCCCCTTTCTCTCTCCCTGTTGCTTCACTGGCTCCCTTATGTACCTGATTCTGTTTACCCTCCCTTAGGATGTAAGCTCGTATGAGCAGGGCCCATCTTCCCTCCTGTCTCCATACCTGTTCTTCCGCTCCGTCTCTACTGTATCTGCCTGCCTGGAGTTTCTGAAGTACTGGTACTTTGTGTTTATTGTTCTGTACTGTCTTACCCTGTATAGTCTACTGTTTGTACCATGTACGGCGCTGCGGAATCCTTGTGGCGCCTTACAAATAAACAATAATAATAATAATAATAATAATAAAATCCCACTGCTGACACCATCTGTCACAATATCTGGGCTACCCTTTGGATATTAACCTGTGAAGACTGACAGAGATTGTACCTATGGACTACTGGAGACAACTCTCCAGCATGATCCACACTACTGTACTACACTTCAGCCTTATGTCATTGGCCCTAGTACTGCTAAATGGGTATCTTGAAACCTAGGCAAATATCTGAATTAAGAATATGAAATCTATTTCACAAAGTTCACAAGCAGAGCTATACCTCTTTCTATGGCCAAATACGCAGTCACACTATATCACTACAATATGACATGAAAGGGAATGTAACATTACAAATACATACTCCGTCAGCCAATCCCTGGAATTATTTGTGAAGGACATATTCCAATAGGTAGAGGTTAACAAGGCAGCTGTTCTGCCATGATGTAACCTCGCTTTTGGCAGGGACATTGTTAGGAAATTGAACATCACACTTCACAATATTGGCTGTGGTTCCAGCAAGAACAGTAGTGCTCAGTCAACCAAGTTTTGAACAGTCCCTGGACTCAGGGCCATCTCTTCCATTGGGCACAATGGGCAGGTGCCAGGGGGCCCGTCAGAGGCAATGCAAAAAACAAAATCCTGCAAAAAAAAAAAAAAGAAGAAAATACCTTGCGGTCAGCTGGCGATCCAGCTCACTCGCTGGTCTCCTCCTCCGTGCGGCGCTCGCAGTACATGTCGTCATGACGTCACGCCGCCCGACATCCATTGCGGAGCGCAGCACGGAGGAATCCCCTGCTGCCTGCTGATTAAAGTTGTTTTTTCGCACTGCAGTGACTTGGAAGAAGAGTGAAGAGGATCATATTGGAGAATAAGGTAAGTTAAGGTTTTTTTAAAAAATTATTTCAAGGGATGCTGACAGCTGACCAGTATGTGTATGTGTAAAAAAAAGTGATATATATATATATATATCACTTTTTTTTTTTTTACGTGTATATATATATATATATATATATAGGGCATACTTGCCAACTCTCCCGGAATATCCGGGAGACTCCCGAAATCTGGGTCAGTCTCCCGGGCAAGAGGGCAATTCTCCCGATTCCTGGGCAGCGGTGGTAAGTAAATGGAGGAGGCGGGGCTTAACGGCGTCACGACTGCGTCATTGTGGCCCCGCCCCCTTGTTTTATTGGACAAAACAGGTTGTGACAGCTTTGGGGGCGGGGCTAATGGCACAATTTTTCGAGCCCCGCCCCCACACACCCACCTGACCCCCAGACCTTAACCTGCCAATGTTGGCAAATATGATATAGGGGCCCCGGTGCACTGCTTTGCCCGGGGGCCCATAACGTTGTCCTCTCATACTGACCAATTACCATAGTGAGAGTTTTGGTACAGGTGGAGACAAGCCTTTCAGATCACCCCAATTGGTGGGTCTTAGTTGGTTAGGTATCGAGTTATACCGCTTTCATACTGCCGCCCCGGCAATATCCCGGGTTTTTCAAGCCGGGTTTTTGCCGGGGCTCGGAGCGTCCCAGCTCAGAAACACTTTTCATACTGCACCTCGGACCCGGGAATTTCCCGGGTTGACCCCATTCATACTGCACAAGTCTGTGCCCTGGCAATTTGTGGGAGTCATCACCAGAGCAGTTTTCATTGGCTGAAAACATTTTTTTTTTTTTTAATAGTCTGCTTTTCTGCTGTTTTGTCCATAAAGATGTGTGAGTGTATCTTATAAGATATTTTAATTTTTATTGTTCCATTGTATCATTTGTAAACAATCACACATTTCTTCAGTGTTTCCACCAATTCCGTTTTGTACTGCTCACCGCTCCGTACTTTACTTTAGTCACCTATGTAAAGTATGTTCGACCTTTCTCTTTCGTTTGTTTCTTATAGTGTGGATGATAGAAGTAGTTGTTTCAGTCCATACTGTTGTTTTCCTCTCGTTTTTTTTTTCCTGGTTTTATGTATGCAGTTAATGTAAATATTGTGAGCATTACAGGTCAGACAGCCAATCAGCTTGTTTTCTGTGCAACCCGGGTTGAAAAACCCAGGTTGCACCATTCATAGTGCAGGCAAACTGGGTCCGACATGGGAATTACCCCTCGATAAATCCCGGGTTTTTAGACCCGGGATTTTTGACTTGTACCATTCATACTGCACCAAGACCCGGGTCGTTTGAGCTCGCCCCGGCAAAAACCCGGGATTTTGGTGCAGTATGAATGGGGTATTATAGACCTGTTGCTGCTCTGTACAATCTCGAGATAAGAGGTCCCCACAATTGCCCTTGATCACTGGATCAAGGAACAAATGAGCATTATCATTGCTGATTGTAGCCCCTTTGAATTAAACTTTTGTTTGAGTATTATTGTCTAAAATGCATGGTATACTAGTAATTGTTTAGATAGAGAAGCATAGTTACAAATATACCAATACGGGATTGGGACAAAATAAATTTTGGCCGATCCACACAAACAGCGCCCAGTAAAGCCCACTTTCCCTGCCCAAAAACGCCCTCTTTACCCCGCCCCTTTTACGGCCCTTGACTCGGGACATTTGTGAGGTATGAAATATATGTATAACATACAGTATAGCAACGTTCTAACGCGTTCTCATATCTGTCCGTATAAGACAGAAACTAGTGCTCTAGGTTGTGTCTCCAATTTTTTTGCTAAATTTGCGCAGCAACGACCATTTTCTCAAAGATCTCCTCTGTATTTAGTTACTGACTTGGCTCCAGCAAAATGTATTCTATTGTGGAGACACAAAGCCCCAGCCATCGTTTTGTTAGTAACAAGCGCCTGTGAATCACATGATCGGTCAGCTGCTGCTCGGGAGTAGCTGTTCAAGCAATCATGGCGCTTCGCTGTTCCCCGACTCCACTGCCAGACTCGGTGGCCTCTGACATACAAAATATGAGGCAGCTCTCAGAGGAGGTAGGAATACGGAGACACAGGTGGAAGATGTAGGGAACAAACAGTGATAGAGACAACTAACATGTGATAGAATCAGCAAGAGGCAAATGGAGAGGGATGTAGTTTAATTGTTTAAGCAGCTGTAGTTATAACAGATAAGTGAATGTTGAGGTTGGTCATAGAGACAAGTGGCAGGTAAATGACAGTAGTAAAGTTGTGATAGCATGTGATGGAAAAATAGGTCATAATGCACAAATTAAATGAACAGAGAAATAGTGACCGTGGTGAATTTAGACAAGTGACAACAGAGATGTGACGATGCTATAGGACAGTAACAGACAGTTGAGAGTTGATGGAGACAAGTGATATTTGTAGGGGATGAATGCGGAGTGGTCACACCTAGACATTCCAAACAAATTACATTTGTCATTTGATTGACAGGATAGCAAGCAATATAAATGAACCATTTTTTAATTTGATGTCATTAAGGGAAGGTTATTCTACATATTACTATAGAATAAAAAAGCTTTAGCAGAATTATGCGATGAAATGACGTGTTTGCAAATCCATTCTGAAAACAAGAAAGTCAAAGTTTGTGCCATTCATGAGCACTTTTATCTTTAGAATAGTGCAGGTTTTCCATATCTCCTTGCTGGAGCACAGGTGTAGTCATTACTGAATGACACATTGTAACAGATCCACAGGTGGTCCTAATTATGTCACGTGTGAGCCGGACTGGGTTTGGGAAACCCTGGAATAGAGTGATTGTGGTAAAACCCGCTAAAACATGCCAATCTCTTTAGAAAAAGACATATAAAAATATGTTTAACAGTGCCATGTGATATATAGTTAAATATCTTTATTTCCTGGAGAAAGGTTTTAGGTTATTGTACTTAAGGATCTTTTGCCTTTCCATAAGTGTGTTTTATGGTGTTTATATTTCAAATTAACTTTATAACACTAACTTCACAATGAATGGAATTTTAAATTAGGGCTCATTTACTAACACTGGATTGGGGTGTATATTTTGTACTAAATCACAGAAACCAATGAGACATTTACTTTCAGTCTCTAATTTGCACTAGACTTAAAGTAGTTAATTGCTGAAGGGATATAATAAAATATAAATATAGGTATTCTGTTTATAATGTACTCTACAGGATTATCTGACTGACATTTTCTCTTCCACAGCAAGTTTCCCGACTTTGCAAAGTGATTTTTTCCTTTTTAAAAGAACAAAAAGAGGTAATACAGACACCAATCCCAATTTACACCTGAAGCCCACCATTCCCCACTATGGCCCCAAGAGTGAGCTTGGGGTATTGACTTATGTGAGGTGTTTCACTGTTTACTTGAACTTTTGTGTTGGTATATGTCCTCTAATTTAAAATGACCTCTATATTTGTCCAATACAAATATTAAGAGATGGACATATTAAAATATTCATGTGGCAACATTTTATGTAGCTTCTATAAGGATGTTGCTAAGCTTGCTAGCAGTGCCTTCTTTATTCTTATACCTATGGTGTTGTTTTTTGTGGTGGTTTCTAGGGGGCCTTTAATCTTTTTACATTTTTATAACATAGTAAAGGGGGAAATCTGAGGGGGGGATGAGGAAAGGAGGGAGTGAAGGTTTGGGGGAGGGGGGGGCAGGGGATTGCAGGCAGTTAACAAATAATTGGCAGTAAATATCCTTTTATTTCAGGTCTTAAGTAAATGTCTTAGAAATTGTGGGTAGTTTTTTTTTTTCTAGCACCAATTTTTTCTGTGTGCCCATTCTCTGCTTAGGTCCTTCCAAAGCGCTCCTGTCAATATTTTATTTGATATTCTCTCATAGTACAAATATTTTTGGGGCAAGGCCTAGTGGCATATGATATCCCTGGTGTTATTATAGCACCTATAATAACATCAGGCCCACCATATGCTACTAGGCATATGTGTATTGAAGGGAACTGTAGGCTCATCCAGTCCTTTTTTATTGAAATTTGTATCTCTTTCCATTTTCTTATAGGTAGATCAGTTCACTGCTCAACTGGAAGACTTTGTGAAACATAATGGAATCAGCTTGGGACCTTTGAAAAATATAGTAAGGAGTGTCCTGCTTATTCTAAATGGTGAGGATAGGACAGAAGACTAAATATTGGGAATAAGTTCCACTCTGAGTAGGTATTAGGATGTTGTATTGCACCAAAAACCTCACAAAGACAGTCAGGAAGTTTAACCAATCTTCATGATTTACCACCATACATAGAAAAAGTGGATACAAACAAACAAACAACCGTGGATACATGTGTTTAGTGAAAACAGAGCCGCTAGTAGCAACAATTAGATGTGGTCACCCAAATAACTACACTTTATTAATAATAGAAAAAAACATAATGCTCATATAAGGCACTTTTCAATATACTATATATATATATATATATATATATATATTAGTCTAAGATAATGTGTAATTTGATACAAAATAAGACCAAATATATTTAAACAAATTTCTTATTATACATATTATATACAATTGTTGGTAAACTCCTTTTAAAAATATCTGTATTAACAGTGAGTTTTTAGTTTCATCATCTCCGTGTTCATTAGGGAAAGGTGTAATGTAAGGAATAATGCACTTTATGCTTTACATTTTTATGGTTATTAGAAGTTACATCAGTGATGAATAACCTGTATACAATTTGGGGTTTGCTCTATTTCTGTAGTTTTCCGAACCAGAATGAAGTATGGGAGAGTGAGGGAAAGTGTATTTGTGGAGACTTCATAATATAGATAGGTAACTATCCATACATGAAAGGACTCCTACTTTGCATATAAATATTATCAAGTGTTTTACATATATTTATTTTGCACCCCAGAATATATTAATAGTCCATAAAAGAATAAAATTATTCTCAAATAGAGGCACTCTTGAAATCCAAAAATACAGTGACATTCTATTAAAAATCTAATCTTTATTTCTCCCCAATTAAATTTGAAATTCAGTTATGCCTTTATTATATATCTCTCCATGAAAAATAATTAAACCTGACACGATTAATTTGAAAAGAGTGAAAATAACATAAAAAAATTAATGAAATATATTGTGCAGGTCCATTTTAATTCTGCTATAAATATTCAAATTATCTGGAAAATAAGTATTTATTCATATTATTTATTACTATCTACAATTGTAATTTCAAATATATTTATGACTTGGAGGTGCTGTGTGTGTGTTCCAATAAAGTGCCTTCACACAGTTAAGGATTCAAAATTAAGGATACACTGCTTCAAACATATATATTTTTTTCTTTCTCGAATCAGATACACTGTTTAGCATTTTATATCCAATAGATGATATATGTGTGCTCAATTAAAGTGCGTTTTCAATTAAAGTATAGAAATAAAGTGTACATTGTTTCCATCATAGTTCAGTTTTTACTAGAAGGGGCTATAGTTGTATTAGTTATAATCTCAAATAAGATGTACAGTATAGGGATGTTTGAGATATTGCCTTTAAAGAAAATTGAGGCAGCAATTTATTTGTAAATATGCCCTAAGTCAATACAATTATTAACTGTGCTGGAAAAGTTTGTAATTTCTAGAAGATGTATGTGTATATATATATATATATATATATATATATATATATATATATATATATATATATATATATATATATATATATTGTATGACAGATTGATCTGGATCTTAATTTCCTCCTAGGTTGCTCTAATTGTGATTTAGAGTAATTATGTATATCTTGCAATGTTATTCAGTATTAATAGCACATATACATACATTTATTAATTTCTTAGTGATAGTAGTCAGCATTCAAATTTCAGAAGGGACTTAATGGGGAAAAAAAAGTGTTTCATAAATTAGAGAAAAAAAGTCATACATATTATATATAATTCAACAATACTGTAACAATAATGTCAGGTGCACACAGGATTTGTAGACTCAAGGCAGTCATCCTTATTTGATACTATCCAGGGTGGAGGCATAGGGGCGTATTCAATTGGCGGAAACGCCGAAAATCCCGCGGTCCGCGCACAATTACCGTTATTACGGTAATCGTGCAAGGAAAAACAGTTAATACAGGGAGCCGCGAGCTGAAATCCAGCTACATATTACCGTATTACCTGTACTGGTTTTTCCGCTGCGCGGAAAATCAACAATTGAATATGCCCCATAGAGTCTAATGTGGTGTAGGTTTTTGCCAAGGACCCCTGCAAGAAGGTATGGTCTTCCCTGCTGTCACACGCCGGTCGTTGACTTATCTAGCATATATCAGGTGTGACCGGCAGCTAGTAGGGACTCTGTCAGGAGATACTGAAGATGCAGCCAAAAAGTATCTCGTAAGTATAATGGATATCAGATGATATCAGCTAGACTCTTGAAGATGGTGATACCAAGAGTACACTTGATTGGTGTAAGTACAGTGCTTAAACTGGAAGGTGATGCAGATACCAGGAATATACTAGGATATGATGCAGTTACTAGGAGTATACCAAGACAGGAGCCAAACTGTCAGATGCTGGAACTACCTTGACATGAAGATCTGTCGTCATACTGCAGCACCAGCAAACTTAAATAATGCAAGGGGAAATTAGGAGGCATGGGGGCCAGGAACCAATGAGAGGAAGGCCAAGATTACAACTATCTGGCGTGCAAGCAGCACAGTGGCGGCCATCAGGACCAGGGGGAATTGGTGGCATACGAGAAGCATCCACTCAGCAGGGTGGATCCCAGAAAGTGTATTGAAAGGTCCGGCTCTTGACAGTACCTGTCCTCTTAAGGGTGGCCACAGAACACCTTAAAAATGTTTGTCGGGAAATCTCAGATGGAACCTATTTGAGTCTAGAACTTCGTACTTCTGTAGTATTTACCCAAGCACACACTTCTGGACCATAACCCTTCCAATCCACTAAAAATGTAAATTTCCCACAAGAAATTCTGGAATTAAGAATTTGTTAACCATCAAATTCATCCCCATGAGTCTTATTTATAAGAGAAGAAGTAGATGACAGGGAGAACTGATTTATAATCGGGGGCTCAAAGAGATATGAAGGGAATTGGCAATATTGAGATTTTTCATGTCATCAGACCAGATATCAGAAAATCTCTGCATAATGAATTCACGGTAGGGACATCAGTAGCTCACAGGAAATACATTTTTGGCAGCAGAGGATGGAGGCCATCTACAATTAACATGGGAGTAGAGAATGATGTTTCTTAAAAGTGATTTTTGTGCCCAGGTAAGGAGGTCTACCCTGTTGTCTTTGTTGGCTGAAATATATATTCTAAGAAAAGTCTCCAGGTCCTGATTTGCCAGTTTGACCATTTCATTGGTGGGGATACGCAGTGGGGAAGTTGAGGCGGATGTTCAAAATTTCGCACAAAGACCTTCAAAATTTAAAGAGAATTTGCACCCCACAATCTGATACATTTTCTTGAGGGTATCCATGAAGTTTGAATATTTCCTTAATGTACAAGGTAGCCAAGTTAGAGACAGAAGGTAAATTGATCAGTGGAATGAAATGAACCATTTTTGGAAAACAGTTTACCACTACTCAAATAGTGTTATACTGTCTGCTGGGAGGGGGATTGGTAATAAAATCCATGTCAATATGGGATCATGGTCTCACAGAAATAGGAAATGCAGGGGACCAAATGGTGCTTAACGAGGAATGGTGCTACCTGGTGCACAGGTAGAGCATGCAGAAATAAAAATGTTGATGTCTTGGTGAAGGGTCGGCACCCAATAGTTCTGAGAGAGGATTTCCTCAGCTTTCCGAGAACTGGTATGTCCAGAAAGGCAAAAAGAGTAAGCCCAATGAAGAAGCTGCCTTTGGAGCTTGGGTAAAACAAAGATTTTGCCCCTAGGGTGAGTGATAGAAGTGGCAAGTAGACATTTAGGATCTACTGAGGCAAAATTCAACCATAAAAGAACAAGATAAAGCCTAAGCTTTTTAAATTTAGTCCAATGGATAAAAGTTATATGACGATTTCAACTTGTTAAATAAAAAATTACATACCAATGGGCCTTGTAAGGATTGTAACACTGGGCCGTTTTTGAAGGTATAGTAGATTTTTATGATCAGTAAAAATTGTCACAGGAACAAGGATCACTAGAGAGAATACGGCCATTCTTCGAGGGCAAATTTTATGACCAAGAGTTCTTTGTCTCTGATAGCATAGTTTCCTGGAATGAACTTGCCTGAATGGAAGTTGCAAGGGTGGATCTCTGAGAAAGAATAGCACCTACTTCATTGGAAGATGCATCTACTTCTAGACGAGAGGTTGTGATGTGTCCAGTTGCTTGAGATTTGTTGCCAAAGAGAGCACCTGTTTCAGAGAATGGAAAGCTTTGCAAGAAACAGCAGTCCAATTTTTGGTGTATGACACCTTATGAGTACAAGAAATGATGGGAGCTTCCAAGGGGATGTACCTACAGATAATTTGCCAATAATAGCAAATCCAAGGGAGGCCAGTCGTGAACAGTTCTGACTTTTTCTGGGTCCTTCTGTAAACCTGATAACATGTTTTCGGAGATGAGAAAACACTTCTGCCATATGGATTTGATGAGCAATGTCATCCAAATAAGCCACAGCCCAGATTGGGTTGAATTTTATTTGGATGACAATGATAGGGCATATCATTGCTACTGATGAAACTCTGAAATTTCATTGGCACATTACATAATCCAAATGACATCACCAGGTAATCATAATAGCCATCTTGGGTTTTAAAAGCAATTTTACACCCTTTAGCGTGTATGGATGAAATATTAGGCTCCATGAAGATCTCACTTTTTGAATTTGAGGCTTCTTTTATACGATCACATAATTTTGTAGTAAGAGGAAGAGGTTAACAATTCTTTTTTGGTCACAGAGTTATGCCTACGGTACTATATACGTGGCTGAAAGTTCCATCTTTTTTTCTTTATGAAAAAAATCCTACACACAGGCAAAGAAGATGGTCTATTGACTCCACATTGTAATTTCTATTTAATGTAATAGGACATGGCTTGCATCTGAGGAAGAGAATGTTGATAGACACGACCACCAAGAATTTTTTTTTTCAGGGAGATCATTGATTGAACAGTCCCATATCCGTCCCTTATGCAAAGGAGTTGCAGAACTTCAGAGTGCTGTTTACTGAAGACGTCCTGAAAGCTCCACTATTGTGGTGGTATAGAATGACTAATTTAAGTGGACAGAGCTTATACTCCTAGACTGGCTGTAATCTTGCGGATACAATGGTTTTGACACAAGGATCCCCAGGCCAGGACTCAAGCAGAAGACCAGTATATGTGTGGTGAATGTAATTGAAGCCAGGGAAGACCCACAATGATAGGGCTAGTAGTATGAGGAAACACAAGAAATGTAACCGTCTCTTTATGCAGAGACCCACGCTGAAAGTTTAGAGGAGCAGTACAGGACTGAATAGTGCCACAATGAATGGTAATGCTGTCAATAGCAATCAAGAACACAGAAGACAAGCTCAGAAGGAATTAAGTTTCCTGCAGCTCTGAAGTACAAACATGCAGGAAGTGTCATAGATCCAGTAGGATAAATAAGGGCAACTGACAGAACAGTTCCCATGTTCCGGGAGAGTAGGAGAAAGATGGAGCCTAACTTAACCTCTCCTGAGCCAGTTTGATCCTGGCGTTTCCCGAACATTTAGGACGTATGGCAAGCAAATGACCCGATTCGACACAGTAAAGGCACAATTTATTTTTAAATCTACTTTTCCGTTCCTCAGAACAAATACTAAAACATCCAAGTTGCATTAGTTCTTCAGAAGATGACTGAGGAGAATGGAATCTAGTCGCCAACCTGATTTTCGTCCCTTTTCTTTTTCTTGGGATTGTTCCCAAAAGCAAATGTCCACACGATCATTCAAGGATTCATTATTCCCCCTTAATTAACTCAAAGTGCCAGAAGGCTGCTATAAGAAACCCATTGTTCCACTGCAGCTCAGAAGAAAGTGAGGGGAATTGCACTACATATCGATATACAGTCCAGGAGCCTTTGCGGAGGTGTAAAATGCTGGAACCAGTGGAAGAAATTCGCCCAGATTCAGCAAAAATTGTCTGAGAGGGGCTTATGAAAGCAGCACAAGTATATAGAATAGCATCATTACGTTCCCAGAAGGATATATTCAGTTGAATCCAAATGCAAAGTCTGATGTGTATTAACTGGAATAAACAATGATGGATGCCAATTACTTTTGTCATTTTCAAGTTATTTCAATGAAATCTATGGGTTCTTCGTTTTTTCCTGGAAAGGTACCCACAGATTTGTGCACATCTGTACATGTCTGCTTGGATCATAGACTTTTCAGGCACAACATTTATTATAATAGAGGGCATGCTTTAAATTAAAGTACTGCTTAAATTTTCTTGAACTTCAGCATCTCGAACGTTGTCGACGGTGATATAGCTATAGTGCAATCTAATGCAAACCAAATTAAGTTGGAAATAGTGTATCCTTCATTTGATACCTTGAAAGTGAATGCAGTATATTGGAACACGCTCTGCTGTGAGTCATAAAAACCTTGGATATTGCAATTGTGGAAAGGGGTAATTTAATAAGAATAAATGAATATTCATTTCCAGTAAGGGTCTATTTAAATATTTATTTTAGTTGGAGGAACCAACATGAGCTCTTTTGATTATTTTTTTTTAATCTTATTTTTGCTTTCTTGTAACTGATCACGTTATCTTTTAATATTTTGCAAAGATATATTTTATTTTAAGGGATTTTTTAATTTTAGGATTTTAATTATGAGAAATAGATGTGATTTTTATCAGAATGTCACTTTTTATATTTGTCTCTATTTCAGGATACTTTTTACTTTTTTGATGAGTTTTCACCTTATTTTGTGCCAACTGGTTGAATAATACATTAGAATGAATGGTAGTAAGAAAATCAGCTTGGTAAACATTGTGAGATTTTATATGGATTTGAGTATAAGCCAATGAACTAAGTTATATGAACAAAATAAAATAAATAAATAAACTAAGGAAGTTACATTGTGCAAAGTAGTGAGATGAGAATTGTAGTTTGTGGCTGTAGCAAATGAAAATTGTCCTTAGGTGTTCACTACTTGTTAAACTGTTTCAGTTAACTGTTATTTTTTTTCATCACCTTATTAGGAAATCGCTTACATAAAAATTCACAACTGCATCTCCCCCTCAGCAATAGCATTCCTACTAGACTGATTCTTAAAGCAGCACTACCACCTAGTAAAACATTTCACTAAGGTATCCCTGCTTCTCCCAGCTGCAGCTGAAAACTGGTGAGGTGAGGGTGATCAGGAGGAAAAACAGCAACCCCCAGGGCTCCTGTTAGAGGGAGACCCTAGTAAAATGTCAACCTAGGGGCTTGTGTAGCTTAAGATCTAATGAACTATTCATATCCCAAACTGAAAGCAAGTTCATTTGTAAATTTGGTTAACTTTTGAATTCTACCATATTCTGCCTGTCCTTTAATTCACTTTCACATTTATTTTCCATTTCATGGTAAATACATGTTACATATGAGTTTTATGCTTTGCCAATAAAACATATTGTTTTATATATTTTCAAATTAAAGAGCACTGTTACAGAATGAGAAAATGTACATGTCTTTATTACTTTATGTATGCAAATTGTCTTTAGCCCTTCCAAGCCCCCAAAAAACATGGATTTGTTTAACACCTTCTCCTTGGAAAACTACTCTTTAATCAAACATGCTCCCTATGTACAGCAAAGTTATGTGAATCTGATATTGAGCCTGCTCTGTGGTTCTCCGTCATTCTATAGTTCTACAGTAGGGCCCTGTTGAAGAGCTATGGGTGACTTGTAGTGCACTCAATCAAGTTTGAGCCAGCTCTTTGACTCTGCTAACGGCGGAATACCTATAGATGGGAGGGACAAGTTTAATTAGGACAACCCTTTTAAGCTGGCCACATATAGAGAAATTTGGTCATTAGACACAATTTCCATAGTTTTCAATAGGCTGGATCTCTAGGCGATATTGTCAGAAGTGCCATTCAGGAGTCGTGTTGAGCAATCAGATTGTACTGTGCATCTGGCCACTTTGCGCTCCCCTCTGCTACCAGGTTTGGCTATAACCACACACAGGCCAATAGATTTAGTATACAATACCAATTTATCACCCTGAGAATGATCCAACTAGCTACTTGTGATACACTGTGTAGCAGAATTTTTTTTACAATGGTGCTAGTGAAGGAGAACAGTTTTTTGTTTTTTTTTTTCGTTTTTTTTAATGTTCTTCTGTGCTGTACATATGTGCTCCCAAGAAGCTTCCATAAAGTAAGATAAGTGGGTTTTGCTGCAAAACATTATTTGTTCCATAATGTAATTTACCAAGGTTGATGATATCTGTTATATCAGTACAGTTTACAAAAGATAAGTTTTGTTTATTTGTCCTCTGTTTTTGATTGGACTGTAACAAGAGCCCCATCGCTGATTTACTTTTTCCGTTCAAGGTGCATTGAAAAGGAATTTGAAGTCCGAGGAACTGCGAGCTGACTTGATTGTCCTAGGTGAGATTATTGTTACATGACTTATTTTTTTCTTTTTTTTTCTTAACCTCATTGCACTGACATGTTTCCTGATCTGTCTATTGTGTAACCTGCAGGGCTGGATGAGGAAAAAGCCGGATGTTTTGCAGATGAGGTGGGAACAAATGTTTCTTTAATACACCACTAGACAACCTGTAACTTGTCTCCCATGGTTGAGCTACAAGTTCAAACAGGAAATAAAGGCTGACTAAGCCTGCCCTGTTCTTTGGCAATAACTTTTTTTAAAAATCTTTTTATTTAATGTTTTAACAATATACACCGAGTACAGAGCTGTTATTTCAGGGGGTTACACGTTATAAAATATCAACATATCACAAAGTTGCAAAGCAGAACTATTAACAATTACATGGAGTTGTAACTACTTAAAGAAGAGCCACAGGGAGTAAATCATACAGAACATTCACTGTGCCTATTTTGTGGTTATAATTTGTTGGCTTTATTGAATAAAATGTAGTCATAAAACAGAATGTAACTGGAGGGCAAGGGGAGGGAGGGTGGGGAGGATGAGCTTAGGGGGAGGGGGTGTAAACAGTTTCCTGTAAAATGTTAGTCTTGTTTATTCATTGCCCGGGATTGGGGTGCTTTGATCATACAATTGGTCCCAAACAGAATTGTTTTCATTGTGTTATTCTTCAAGCTCGTGATGTATTCCATACTTGATATGAACCAAATATGGGTAATCTCTTCCTGTTGAGAGGGGACTCTCTGTCTTTATTTCAGCTTTGTGCTCTTAACAATACATTTTAAATGATTGTACTGGACTGGGAAAATAGATCCAAATATTATAGAAGGTTAACTACAAATATACTATGTATATTCTCCTGTCATCATGTTTTTTATAGGAAATGTAGCAGTTATTTTGATATTTCAGAAAGACTGAGATGAAGCAGCTATTTTGCTTCACCATATGTGTCTTTCAAAGTAGCTTGTTATTTGTAAAGTGCTTTTCTACAAAGTGGGGTCTTAGTGCATGTGGAACTATTTTGGGATGAGTGATGGGGGCTCCCACATGCCCTCTGACTCCGTTTGTCATAAAATGCCCTCCGACCCCCACAACTGAACAAATCCTACATGTACTCTGACACTCCCCCACATGCTATTCAGACCTCCCTGCATGCACCCAGCTTACCATTCAGACTTCCTCACATGCCACTCAAATCTCCTCACATATCCCTCCCCTGCATACCCCCAAGACCACCTCATATGACCCCACAGGCTCCTCAGCCCTCCCTCACATGCCACTCGCACCACCTCCACATGCCACTTAACCCCTCCCATACAGGTCTAAAATCACTTACCTGAACACCCGGAGGCAGCAGAGGAAGGAGGGTGAGCACATTGTGCAGTTATTCCTGCATCTCTTCCTTCCGTGACTGGTTGTGCTGCATGACCGCTGAAGTGTGCAGAGGAGGTCATGTGACGCAGAATCCGGCTGCTCCTGTTCAGGTTTATTCTCTGCCTTTTTACAAAGCAGAGAATAAGTCAGAGGCACAGAACTGAGTTGCCGCAGGTGAATGTTCACTGGGTTGCTGGCGGCCTACGACCCACATGTTGCTTTCACTGGTCTAAATGGTCTGTAACCCATAACAAACAATTCATCTTGTGCAGTGATGGGAGACCCGATACACTTCAGAGGCCGAATGGTGCAGCCC